>NW_027187273.1:333150-439384 GCF_028583685.1 Petaurus breviceps papuanus | reverse complement strand
GGAAGGAAGGAAGGAAGGAAGGAAGGAAGGAAGGAAGGAAGGAAGGAAGGAAGGAAGGAAGGAAGGAAGGAAGGAAGGAAGGAAAGAAGGAAGGAAGGAAAGAAGGAAGGAAGGAAAGGCATACATGAATAGTTCTGAATTCTGTGATTTAGATTCCAGGATTTGTTCTATGAAGGTAGTTCTACAAACGTAAGATGTGTCCACCCTTCTCATATGTTCCAGTGTGCATCCTGGGATGTCAGTTTCAAGACCACTCGGCAGTGTTCATGGATAGGTGTGTGACTCCAGGCCGATCAGGGTCTCCAGCAAGCCAGTGGGATGGTTATGCGCATGCGCGCAAACTTGCTGGGCAGGCAAGACTTAGCCGTCTGGACACCCTTCCTAGACCTTTCCCCACCTCGGGGTCTAAGATGGCGCCCCCTAGGCCTCTTGCTTCAGACAGACGGCCCCACCCTCCGCGGACCAGCCCCCGCCTCCCTTCGCGGCGCACTTCCGCTTCCGGCCCCGCCTTTGGCGCGGAGCTGGAGCGTGATGGCGGCCGGAGGCAGCGACCCTCGCGCTGGCGATGTGGAGGAAGACGCCTCGCAGCTCGTCTTCCCCAAAGGTGCGCTTGGCGGGCGCTGCGGCTCCCAGGGGTGGGCGGGAAGACCGAGCTCCTGAGCCCAGGCCCGGGCCGTTCTCCCTCCCCGCTCGCCACCCGGGGGCGGGACCGCCCCGTGCCAGGGCAGCGGACCGGGGTGGGGGGGACCCTGCGGTCCGGGAGCGGCGCCCCGGGGTGCGGAGGCGGGGGCTGGTGGAGCCAGTGCCCTCTCCCCAGGGGGCCGTGCTGCCCGCTGGTCACCAGGGCCGGCTTCCTGCTGATAGATAAATGTGAAGAGGGAGCTGGAAAAAAGTCCATAATGGTCCCTGTCTTGCTCTTATGCATGCGCCGGCCCGGGCTGTCTCCGCGGCCCCGCGGCCGCCTTGGGAGCAGGCACTGCCCTCCGCTCTCTGTGCGCCCCAGCCCTTCGCACAGGTGCCTGGCACGTAGTAGGCGCTTCATAAATGCTTCTTGACCGACTCCTGCCCCCCTCAGGGATGAGCATGGAGGGTGAAGAATGAAGCTGGGCTTAGGCCGACAGGTGTGAGAAAAGGGAACGAGCTCCTCGCAAGGCTGCCTCAGTTTCCTCATCCGTAAAACGGTGATGATAACAGCAGCTATTAATAGTGGCACATGCAGCTCAACAACCTAGGGTTGTTGAGAGGATAATTATAAGCGCTTAGCGCCGTGTAATATATAATATATTAATAAATAATAAAATTAATGCAATTTAATATAAATTAATAAAAATAGCACACAGTAACCACTATATAAACGTTAGCCATTATCATTTTTATCATTGTACTTGAGAGATATGAGAAATAAAATACTGGTCACAGGTAAATGCAGTAATTTTGGTAGTTTGGAGTCTTAAGACCTTGGACAAGAAAAAAAAGCCCTCCGAGTTTCTGTTGAGGCAGACGTGCAGTCAGCCCCAGATGCGGAATCAATATTTAGAAGAATTTTAAGTGATGTTTGTGGGGCTGACATTTACTGTTTTTCACTAACAGAGTTTGAAACAGCAGAAACTCTTCTAAATTCTGAAGTCCACATGCTTCTAGAGCATCGAAAGCAACAGAATGAAAGTGCGGAGGATGAACAAGAACTTTCAGAGGTTTTCATGAAAACTCTAAATTACACTGCACGGTTTAGTCGCTTTAAAAACAGGGAAACCATCGCTAGTGTTCGCAGGTAAGTACCCAAGGAAAATGATTTTATCTGGAAATATGTGCTGTGGTCACCTATACTTAGAATGCTCTCTTACTGATTAATGTTTGGGCTGCTGGATGGCACGGTGGATAGAGTACCAGGTCTGGAGTCAGAAGGGTTTATCTTCCTGAGTTCAAATATAGCCTCTCACTTACACTAGCTGTGTGACCCTAGGCAAATAACTTAACCCTATTTGCCTCAGTTTCCTTATCTGTAAGATGAACTGAAGAGGGAAATGGCAAATCACTCCAGGATCTTTGCCAAGAAAACCCCAAATAGGGTCACAAAGAGCCAAACACTTCAGGAAAACAAAAATAAAGTTTAGAAGATTTTTTTTTTAATTTTATTTTTTTGCTACCTTTTAAGTTAAAACTGTCTCCCTCATTCCCTCTCCACCCTGCACTAGAGAGGGCTACCATTTGACAGATTTATAAATATATATAAAACCATACTGTGCATACTTCTATTTATCAGTTCTTTTTCTGGAGGTAGATACCATCTTTATAGTTTATAGCATAAGTCCTTTATAGTTAATTTGAGTATTTACTCAGTATAACTTGGTTGTTCACAATTATTCTTCAAACAATATTGCTATTACTGTATTTTAGAACATATAGGTTCTTTTCCTTTTCCTCTGATCATCTCGGGAAACGGACCTAATAGTGGTATAGCTGGGTCAAAGGGTCTACATAGTATTGTAACTCTTTAGGCATAATTCCAGATTGTTCTCTAAAATGATTGGATCAGTTTACAGTTCCACCAATAGTGTATTAATGTCCAATTTTTCCACATCCTCAGAGTATTTTTTAATAAAGAATACTTGATTATGGATTTGGCATGAATTTTGAAGTAAGAAAAAAGGCAACAATATCACATAACACTGAAATCTATTGCAGGGGAAAGGTTACTTTAAGTCCCTAAAAAATATTGTTGCTTTCTTAGTAGTGGATATTCAGTATTGTTGGGTCTTAGTAATAAGGTGTCACCTTCCTCATGTCAGCCTTCTCTTTGCCAGCCTTGATATTGCCCATGCAGGGAGAAGAGGACATTTGAGTGAAAGCTCCTTTGGCCTTAACTATATTTGGGCAGTATCTGTGAAGGGGCTGTATTCTTTCTTTTCTGACACCCTGCAACACCTAGTACGTAATAGGTGTTCATTATATACTTTGTGAATGAATGATTTGATACTTCTTAGTTTGGGTCATTCTTGATTTTTTGTTTATATCCTGCTCTCTGTTTAGTTTGTTACTCCAGAAAAAGCTTCATAAGTTTGAGTTGGCCTGCTTAGCTAACCTTTGTCCTGAGACAGCAGAAGAGGCTAAGGCTCTGATTCCAAGGTAAGAACTAATTCAGGGCCAAGGGAACAATATATATAATGATACCTAATGACTGCAGCAATGAAAATGGAAATAACAATACAAATTGAATGCCTTGTAACTATAATCTTTTAGCTTGGCCCCCCCAAAAGGGTTTAGAAATATACTCATCGGGGCAGCCAGATAGCACAGTGAGTAAGAGCACCGGCCCCATTGTCGGGACGACCTGGGGGATCGAATCCGGGCTCAGACACTTAGCATCCACCCAGAAACACCTGGCCATGTAACCTTGAGCAAGTTACTTCACCCCAATTGCTCAGGGGCGGCCAGGTAGCACAGCGAGTAAGAGCACTGGCCCCAGTGTTGGGATGACCTAGGGGATCAAATCTGGGCTCAGATACTTAGCACCACACCCAGAAATAACTGGCCATGTAACCTTGAGCAAGTTACTTAACCCCAATTGCTTTAAAAAAAAAAAAAAATATATATATATGTATGTGTGTGTGTGTGTGTGTGTGTGTGTGTGTGTGTGTGTGTATATATATATACTCATCTTCTGTTGGAGAGATGGGGGACTATGGGTGTAGACTGTTATGTAATTACATCAGATGCAATTGATGTGTAGATTGGTTTTGCTGAACTGTTTTTTTTCACTCAGTCTGTTTCAAGGGAAGGCTCACTAGATAGGGGAGAAAAAGAAGGCTATATTCAGAAATTAATGTGATATACAAACAAAAGGCATCATTAAAAAACCAAATTATTTAGGCCTGTGCATGTGAATTCTTAATTTTCCTTACCTGTTATTAAACTCTGGTAGAGAGAAAGAATAAAAAAAAGTCAGGTTTTATATCTAAGATTTGAAAAACAACTGATGAGGAAACCATCATAAATGGGAAATGTCATCTTTAGGCCTGATTGAAAAGGTGATAAGCAAGTAGGGTTGAAAATTAGGGAGTTGAAATGATGTGGAGTTCCTAAGATTGAGAAAAAAGCATCTTCACTCTCATTGATTGGTCATTTTGGTTCTCCTGTAGCCTGGAGGGTCGATTTGAAGATGAGGAATTGCAACAGATTCTTGATGATATCCAGACCAAGAGGAGCTTCCAGTATTAGTAAAAGGAACCCAGCCCTTCAGTGAAGACAGAAGGGACATTTCCCACAATTCTTCTGCAACTGAGAAGAACTCAAGATTCCCTCCAGAGACTGTACAGAAATTTAGTCACAAAAGTTGGTCAGGCCTTCTGTGGACAAGAAGTGCAAAATTTTGCATCAACAAGCACTTCAAACTTGTGAGCAGATGTGATTCTGATTGACTCTTTGAATATTTGAGTTGTGGCTAGGCAAGGGATGCCATTGACTGTTAAAGGGCCTATATGTAGACCTTTTGACCCATTACCTGATGCTTTGGGGTGATTTCCTTAAATGAAGGGTTTTTAAATGAGAGAGTGGACCAGTACTTAGATGCTTGCATCATCCTCTTATCCCTTCTCTTAAAGGGAAATGTAGGGGAAAGAGTTAGGTGGGAGAATTTAGTGAGTAAATACATATGGAATGTTACTGACTACCTCACATCACTGATTTTGGCACTTCATTTATATTCACATTTCTGGTTTGGATTTCAAGCTATTGTGAAGTATTATTGACCCAGATTAGAATATGTAAAAATAGCCTGAGTAAAAAAAAAAGTTGTGTCTCATATAAATGATGGAAAGAAAAATCAAAGTAAACCTATACCTGAATGTTTTTCTTAAAAAACAGAAAAACTGAGTATCTCCCAATCTTGTAGTACCATAGAGTCAATTTGGCCAAAACTCAGAGAGAAAAAGATAAACTACTGGCACTCCTAGGGCATCACTGTATATAAGTTCAAAAGAGTCTTGATTTAGGAGGCTTGGTTTGGCCTCTCGAATATCCTCAAGGCTTTGAAGTTTTGGGGCAGGAGGGAATTTGTGGAATTTATTCTTGTCTGACAGTTGCTCTGGGAAAGGGTACTTTCTGAGTTTAAGCTAGTCCTTGATCCTGATTTTAAATGCCATTCAATTCAGTATAGGTTCGGTATAAAGTGTTGGGAAGGACCAGAAAGAATGAGACTTGATTCTGTTTGGGTCATCACAATGAACTAAGTTCAGGACAGTTTTCTTTTCTAGCCCTAAATTTCAGCATTGATTTCTGAAAGGTCATGTAGATATTTTTTTGCAGTTGCTTCTCCCACACCCTAAAATCTGTTAATGTAATTTGATCTAATAATAGAAAAGGGAATGGGTGAATTCTGTATTGGATATCCAGTTAATTGTGCAATTCCTAAGACGTAAACTTATTCTAGGAAATAAAATTATTTTTCAATAAAGTTATGAGAGCCTGCATTTTATGGAGTAGTCAGGACTTTGAAATAATGTCATTTCCTCTTAATGTAAATGTAGAGAAAAAATATTTCATGAGAGCAGTTGTTGACACTGAAATTTTGCATCTCTCCTGATGCCTACCAGTGTCACAGTAAGTACTATAAATTTCAAATTGAGGGGGCAGCTAGGTGGCACAGTGAATAGAGCACCGGCCCTGGAATCAGGAGGACCTGAGTGCAAATCCAGCTTCAGACACTTAACACTTAACTAGCCATGTGACCTTGGGCAAGTCACTTAACCCTATTGCCCTCCAAAAAGCAAAAATCAAAACATAAATTTAAAATTGAAGGAATAAAATTAACCATATCAAAATAATCATTCCAGTAAACTTAATTCTAGGTTCATAAGGACAAACAAAAGTTTATTCTAGGTCAATGGTTCTCTTTTTGGTTGGGGCATAGTCTTCTGTGAGGAACCTTGGCATACTGATTGTTTAAGTTGTCAACAAAGTAGGGTTCCTAAGTAGTCAGGCCTTTTGATCCATTACCTGAACCTTGAGATTCCTATGCCCTTCTCTCTGGCCTCCTTCCACCACCCCCATTCCCTAGACTTTCAGCCAATAGAGGTGTTATTGTGACCACGTGTGATGACAGACAGCAGACTTGCTAAATGGGCTAGAGGCGAGGGAATCCTAAAATCTCTGAGTGTGGAGAAAATGGGGAAGGGCTCATCTAGCAAAACTGACAGCCCTTTTTGAACCTTTGTCCTAAGTATGTAAAACCAGTCAAAATTGAAGTAATTAGGATTCATTCAATTGTTTTTAAGTTCTGATTTTAAGAGAAAGACTTTTTTAAAGCTCATCAGGACTTTTGTAAAGCATTTAATCCCATCTGCATTTTTAGTAGCTAGTCAGAAGACCTGGGCCTGAAGTCTGGAAGACTCATTTTCCCAGAGTTCAAATCTGGTTTCAGATACTTACTAGTTGTGTGATCCTGGGCAAGTAACTTAATGCCTCTGTTTCCTCATTTGAACTGGAGAAGGAACAGAAATAGTCCTGGTTTTTCTGTTTACAAGTTTTGACCTTAGACAAGTCACTTCTACCTTTCTAATTAAGCCTTAGTTTTCTATAAAATGAGGACTTCACCTGCCCTGCATACTCAGAATTATAAGCAATAGGACAAAATACAGGTTCCTCCGGCATATAAAACTTCACAATCTGGCTCCAAGCTTTGGACTTCTCCCATTATTCCCACTCACACAAATTTTATAGTCCAGCCAAACTGAAATATTTGCTGTTCTTCATAGATGACATTCTATCTCATGTTTGCCTTTTCACAGACTGTTCTCCATACCTACAATTGCTCTCCTCTCTAGCTTGCTCCAAAGCTAAGTTCAAGTATGGCTCCTATTTAGGTGCTGTCCCCTCCCCCCAAAACTTCTGATGTATTTATTTATATTCATGTTGTTTCCCCCTGTAGAGTACTAGCTTCCTGAGGGCAGGGACTATTTTGTTTTTGTATCCCCAGTGTCTTGCATATAACATAGGTATTTAACAAATGCTTGTAGAACTTAATGTTTTTTTAAGGTGCCTTGAAAAATAAAAACCTATATATGTATACATATAATATTGTCAGTCCTGGATACCCACCCATATTTTTTCTCATATAAAATTGTATTGAGAAAGGTCTATACATATATCAAGGTCATCTTTTATTTGCCTTTAAAAATTTTTGTTATTTTGTACTTGACAAACATCAAACATATTGCCAGATACACAGAAGTACAGAAAAAGCATGGTACACAAAACCATGATGAAGACAGTAGCATTCATTAGGCAAGTTTTCACAAGCAAGATTATTGTTGGACCCTTGAAAACATTTGATTTAGTAGAACAAAATAAAGGTTTTCCAATAAGGTATTTCCTGTGCATATTTTAAAATCATGCAACATTCCTTGAAAGAAGCTACCAGCAGAGGAAGCCCCATTTGGCTAGCCTTAGATCATTAATTTCAATTAAAAAATAAAATAGTATGGGGCGGCCAGGTAGCACAGCAAGTAAGAGCACCGGCTCCAGTGTTGAGAAGACCTGGAGATCGAATCCCGGGCTCAGACACTCAGCACCCACCCAGAAACACCTGGCCGTGTAACTTTGAGCAAGTTACTTAACGCCAATTGCTTAGGGACGGCCAGGTGGCTCAGCGAGTAAGAGCACTGGCTCCAGTGTCGGGATGACCTGGATCAAATCAGGGCTCAGATACTCAGCACCACACCCAGAAATAACTGGCCGTGTAACCTTGAGCAAGTTACTTAACCCCTATTGCTTTAAAAAAAAAAAAAGTAATAGATGTAATACAAAAGCATTTATTAAGCAAACTCCCAAGGAGTTGGGCTCTGAGATTACAAACAAAAGATAGCCCTTCTCTTCGAGGAACTTACACTCTAAATAGGGAAAGACCATACATATTGAAGAGTGGCAGCCTTGGAGCAGTGTTTTTTAACAGGAAGTCATAAGGTTGGTGAGTGGAGCTATAGGACAATTGGTTGACATGTTCTTTCCAGAAATAGCAGTGTTATTTGTTGACTATTTCCAGAGCCAGGAGTGAAAAGCAGAGAAGGGAACACAAGAGCAGCATGATGGTGGGGATGGGTAGACTAGTTAGGAAAACTGGCACCAATCAGAAGTGCAGGGCTTCAAGGTAGGAGTCAGGTTGAGGATGTATAGCCTGAAGACGTCTGAGTTGAGCTCACTAAAAATGTTTCCCGCTATTGTGAAAGAGATCTAGTCAATAAATATTTTTTTTAAGCACTTACTATATGCCAGGCATAAGTGCTAGGGATACAAATAAAGATTCCCTGCCCTCAAAGAGTTTACAATCTAAAGGGGGAAGATAATACATAAAAAGAAGCTGAAAAAAGGGGTGGGAGAGGCCACCATTTGTGAAGTGGAAACTAGAGCAGCAGATGGAAAATGTAGAGTTATTCTGAGCTCTTGCTTTATAGAGGGAAGACTTTGGGAGTTTATTACTCTGACCTTCAGCCCTCCAATCAGAGGGAGATGGATACTGAGGTGTTGAGTAGGAATGATGAGATTTCAGGTGATGAATTTATCCTGGGGAAGGCGTGATATTCCTGGAATCCAAAGCAAGCCTAGCAGCCCATAGAAAACGAGGACACCGGCAGAACAGTACTCATCCTTGATTTCTCAGTAGCCTTTGACACTGTCAATCCCCCCGTCCTCCTAAATACTTTCACATCAAGTTTTTCATAACATTGTTCTCTCTGGTCCTTGTTTAATGGCTCCTTCTCAGTCCCCTTTAGCTCCCTGGTCCCCTCACTCTGAGCTTAAAACAGTGCAGGAGTCAGGTGGGGGAAAGAGCCTTTTCAGATATACAGCAGGACACAGAAAGAGATCTGAATATGAATCTTCATTTAGTTCCACTTGCTTTTTTAATAAGTATATAATACGCTTGCCTTCTCAGTGGGTAGTGGAGGATCCAGAGGGAGGGAGAGAATTTGGAATTCAAAGTTTAAAAAAATAAAAAGCACATACATTCAACATATTACTTTCAAAATTATTCTGTGTGTAGTTCCTTCTGAACTTCTGTTCTCTTCTGTGCGTTTTTTAAAAAGTTTCAGTGGCCACCTTTTTTTTTTGGCTTCACTTGCCAAAATTACTGTTGAGGTGACCACCATTCTCCCATTCAACCTTGCTTACAACCTCGGTGTCATCCTCAAATCCTCATTAGCAAACATCCATATTTGAAGTCTGTTACTATACCTTGTCGTTTCTACCTTCAAAGTATCTTTCATATAAGCCATCCCCTTCTTTCTATCCATATAGCCACACAGCTTTAGTACATACCCTCATCACATTTTGATTGGACAATTGCAGTAGTCTTTTAACTTGTCTCTTTGCCTCAAGTTTTTCCCCATTCTAATCAATTCTCTAGCTGCCAAAGTAAATTTTCCCCCCTAAAGCATAGATCTGACTATTTGTTACCCCTGTCTTCTCAAAAAACTCCAGTAGCTTCCTGTTACCTCCAGGATTAAATAAAACATCTTCTGTTTGACTTTTAAGGCAATTTACAATCTGGCTGCTTCCTATTTTTCCAGTCTTCTTGCACTTACTTTACTCCCCTCCACATAATACTCTTTGATATAGCTGCATTGGCCTACATTCTCTTTCTCATACATGAAACTCCATTTCCCATCTTGATGTATGAATACTCTCCTTACCTCTCAGGTCTACCTTCCTGGCTTCCTTCAAAATTCAGATCAAATGCACCTTCTACAAGAAGACTTCTTGGTCCCCCCAATGCTAGTGCTTTCCCTCTGAGATTACCTTTTTTTATATGGTGTATATCTTGTATGGACATAATTATCTGCTTGTTGTCTCTTTTATTAGAACAGCATATGAACTCGAGAGAAGGGACTATAGTTTTTGCCTTTCTATTCCCAGCATTTAGCACAGTGGGGCATGCACAAAGTAAGTACTTAATAAATGCCTGTTGACCAACAATATATTAGAGGATCTCGGTCAGTGTGTGTCTATATAAAATCTTAAATCAATATTGTCAGTGGATAATGAGCTGAACCCAGAATTGGAAAGGAAGAGAATGGGTCATATCACCTTTGGAAAACTGTAAAATTAGTACCTTAATAACCCCATGCCTTTCCATGAAACAAGGCTCATCACTATAATACCAACTCTCTTTCTTTTCTTTTTTTTTGCCTTTTGGAGGGCAATTGGGGTTAAGTAACTTGCCCAAGCTCACACAGCTAGGTGTGTGTGTGTGTGTGTGTGTGTGTGTGTGTGTGTGTGCATGTGCATGTTAAGTGTCTGAGACCGGATCCAAACTCAGGTCCTCTCGACTCCAGGGCCGGCACTCTACTCACTGCACCACCTAGCTGCCCCCCCCCCCCCAACCCTCTTTCAATGTTCTTTTTTTGGCTACTAGTCATGGATTGCTACATTCCCTGAAAGATTGGAACTTGAATTATTATCCACGAAGGTTGGAGAGATTCATGGTGGGCACAACAGGCTATAACACATTACAGACAAGTTTTGAAGAAGAAACAAGAGTGAAGGGTACCATCAAAAAATTTAAGAATGAAAAAGAATATAGTCTGATCATGTGGTGAGAGTGGGGGCTAAATGACGCACAACCCATGGGCTCCACTGTTATTCTCAGGATGTCAAGAGAAAGCTCATAGATCACTCAACATGGGTGGACTCCCTGTGATAAACTTATGGGAGGACATTGATGAAAGTCACATAAGGTAGACAAGTATGGTGGGTTAAGATCTGTATCACAGGAAGAAAGAATGGAAGGAAGTAGGGAGGGAAGGGAAGGAAGGAGGAAAATAAGGAACATTTATGAAGTCCCTTCTATGTGCCAAAGTAATACGCATCTCTTCTCATTGGAAAGAATACATGCAGTAATGAAATCACTGATTTACTTTGAATATTTGAGAACCTTGGACAATGACTGTTGATGATTAGTGTTATTACCTGGCAAACCTTGAAAGTTTCCTTTATGTTCACAACATTGTTTGCCTTGGGAGGGAAGTGGAAGAATATAATATCCAGTGCTTTCAGACAAACAACCAATGTTAAAAAAAGCTGACTGGCTTAATCTTAAAGTAAAAAGTTACTGTGTTTTGCTGAGTTAATAATAGTGTTTGGAAAATAGTGTTAGAGAATGTAATGTAACTCTGAAAGCATGAATTCTTAGTGATGCCATTATGTTCTTAGAATTAGAATCTGAAAAGGAGAAGTTGAAATGAAATGGAGATGATTGGGAGAAGATTCTAGGAAGATGGCAGAACAAGGCAGGAGATTAATTTCCCCTACAAACAATATAATATAATGCCTTAAAGTGAACTTTGAGTGGCAGAAACTATTAAAAATCAGACAAACTCAGGAACTATATTGTACATAATTATAAATCACTTTTTATACACATAAAGTCAGATTTGAATAATTGGAAAATTATTAATTGTCATGGGTGGGTAGAGTCAATATAATAAAACTGACGATTCTACCTGAACTAATCTACTTATTCAATGCTGTCCCAATTATTTTAATAAAATAATATTTTTTGAGGGGAAATAATTATTTTCTAAAAAATATTTAGCTAGAAAAAATAATAACAAAATTCATTTGGAAGAACAAAAGATCAAGAATGGGTGGTGAACCTGTAGCCTTGAAGCCACATGTGGCCCTGTAGGTCCTTAAGTGCTACCCTTTGATAGAATCCAAACTTCACAGAACAAATTCCCTTAATAAAAGGATTTATTCTGTGAAGTCTGGATTGCCACAAGCTCCCCACCCTTGGTCAAAACTATCAAAGGAATTAATGAAAAAAAAAAATGTAAAGGAAGGAGGCTTAGCAGTAACAGATCTTAAACTTTATTATAAGGCAGTGATTATCAAAACTTCCTGGTACTGGCTAAGAAACAGAAAGGTGGATCAGTGGAACATAATAGAAATACAATACACAATAATAAATTATTGTAATAGCCTTGTTTTTGACAAATGTAAATATTTAAGCTTTGGGGATAAGAATATACTATTTGGCAAAAATTACTGGGAAAACTGGAAAGTAGTCTGGTAGAAATTGGGCACAGACCATTATTTTACACCATTTACCTAGATAAGGTCCGAATGGATATGATACATGACCTAGGTAAAAAGGGAAATATCATAAGAAAATTACAAGCACATGGAACACATTACCTATCAGCTTTATGGATAGGTGAATAATTTATGAATAAACAAGAGATAGAGAGCATTATGAGATATAAAATGGGTAAATTTGATTATGTTAAATTTAAAGGTTTTTGTACACATAAAACCAAATGTAGCCAAGATTAGAAGGAAAGCAAAAGTTGGGGGTGGGGGATTTTATAGACAACTTCTCAGATAAAGGTCTCATATCTCAAATATATAAAGAGTTTTGTGCAATATCTAAGAAATGAGTCATTCTCCAATTGATAAACAGTCAAAGAATAAGAATAGAAAGTTTTAGATTAAATCAAAACTATATATAATCATATAAAAATGCTCTAAATCATTATTGATTAGAGAAATGCAAATTATAACAACCTTAAGATATCATTTCATACCTATAATATTGGCCAAAATGATAGAAAGGGAAAATGACAAATGTTGGAGGAGATGTGGAAAAATTGGGATAGTAATACACTGTTGATAGAAGTGTATACTGATCCAACCATTTTGGAGAACAATCTGAAATAATGCCCAAAGAGTTATAAAACTCTGTAGACACTTTGACCCAGCAATACCACTATTCAGTCTGTTTCCCAAGATGATAAGAGAAAAAGGAAAAGAACCTATATGTCCTAAAATATTTATAGCAACTCTCTTTGTGGTGGCAAAGAACTGGAAATTGAGGGGATGCCCATCAGTTGGGGAATGGCTAAAGAAATTGTGTTGTGTGATTGTGATGGAATACTACTGATAAGAG
Organism: Petaurus breviceps papuanus; assembly: GCF_028583685.1. Classification (NCBI taxonomy): domain Eukaryota; kingdom Metazoa; phylum Chordata; class Mammalia; order Diprotodontia; family Petauridae; genus Petaurus; species Petaurus breviceps. The sequence continues at coordinate 426,447 of NW_027187273.1, read as the reverse complement.
ATAATGTGCTGGTTGTTTTTAGAAAAACATGGAAATACTTTCATGAAGTAGTGAAAAGTGAAGTGAGCAGAGCCAAGAAAACATTATATACATACAGTAACAGCAATATTGTTTGAAGAATAATTGTGAGCAATCAAGTTATTATGAGTACTATAAATACTTAAATCAACTATAAAAGGTTTATGAAAGAAGATGCTATCCCCCTCCAGAGAAAGAACTGATAAACAGAAGTATGCATGGTATGGTTCTAAATATATTTATAAATCTGTGTCAAATAGTGACCTTCTCTAGAGCCTGCACTAATGGTGAGAGAGAGGGAGACAGATATTAAAAAAAAGGAAAAGAAAAGAAAAAATGAAATTGAGATATTTGTAAGATTTTAAACGGTTGAATATGTGAGAATAGAGAAATGTCCATCAGGTAGATTCTCACAGGGACAGAGAATATGTTCAACAAAAGCCCATAGAGTGTGCTCAGATGATTTGACTCATGGCAGAACTTGGGAGGGAAGTACTGACATGAAGGTCAGCCCTCTGGAAGAAAACTATAGGTTGAAAAATAAGGCAAAGGGTCTGACTTAATTTGAAAAGATGCTAAAATATCTCTATGACCTTCCCCTGCCCAAATATTTCTCTCTGGGATGGAGGTCAGTTGTTGCTAAATTCTTTTCAGTTGTGTCTGACTCTTTGTGACCCCCCCTTTTTTTGGGGGGGGATTTCTTGACAAAGATACTGGAGTGATTTGCCATTTTCTTCTCCAGCTCATTTTACAGATGAGGAAGTGGAGGCAAACAGGGTTAAGTGACTTGCTCAGGGTCACATAGCTAGTAAGGGTCTCCTATGCCTTTGCATAGACTGATCCTCATGCTTAGAATTCACCCCCTCATCACTTCTGCCTCTTAAAATTCCTAATTTCCTTCAAGGCTCACCTTCAGTTCCAATTTCTTCATGTTCTCCTTTCCTGATCTTTCCCAAAACTGCTAATGTTTTCTCTCCCAAATTATCTTTTGTATATAGCTATAGATGCACATATTTCCCCTCAATAGATTGTAAATACCTCAATGTCAAGGACCGTTTCACTTTTGTCTCTGTATTTCCAGGACAATATATATATGTATGTATGTATGGTATATAGTAGGTGTTTAATAGATACTTCCTGACTTAAATGTAGTGTTTGGTAAAGGGGAAAATGGTGAAAAATATTTTGAAAAACATTGTTCATGGGGCAGCTAGGTGACGCAGTGAGTAAAGTGCTGGCCCCGGAGTCAGGAGGACCCGAGTTCAGGTTTGGCCTCAGACACTTAATACACACACACACACACACACAAGCGTGTAACCTTGGGCAAGTTACTTAACCCCAATTGCCCTCCAAAAGGCAAAAACAAAACAAAACAAAAAAACATTGCTCATAAGTAAAAAATGAGAGAGGCCATAGACTGGGTAGGCCTTGCAGGAGCTTCCTGCATACATATTATGAAGAGTTGGGCTTTTTTTTTTTTTTGGAAAAGAGGTGTAAGACATAGCAAGATCCTCCAAGAAGCACCAAAAATGAAACATTTTTAACAGATTGGAAACATCTGGTTTCCAATAGGGGAGCGATTTCTGAATTTGCTGTCGGTGTAGTCATACCAAAAATAAAGATCAAAATCAATGCCAAATCAGAAGAATAAAAAGGAGAAGATTATGTATCCAATTGAGGCCACTCCAGCTTGACCTATTCAAACAAGTTGATGACAATAAAAAATTGGAAATGGATAAAAGAATATCCTATTACCATTTCCTAAGGAAGTTTAACTGATGTCAATCAGTTGTTACTGAGGAGACTGAAATAGTTTAAAAGCTCTTTCCACATTTGATCTCTTTGCCAAGTAGAGAGATATGGCAGCCAAGAGCAACATTAGTTAAAAATTTTAAATTGTTTATAAAAAAATTGTATAAAAAAAGGAGGAACAGGGTGGGAGATTATGAGCAATGTTGCCTTTTTCAAGTATGAGATGCAATGGAGGAAAAAACAAGATTATAGAAAGCTCAGGAAGAGACAGGACTGATCAAAGTCATCCCAAAGGGACTGAAGAATGAAACCACAAGAAGGACAATAAACAGGCAAAATATGGGAAATATCTGTTGAGATTTCTATAAAGTTACTACATTTGGACTTTCAGTTCCTATCCAAGGTTCTTCATGAAGAAGGATCAATGGAATTAAAGAAAATGGTGAAGGGAAGGAACGGCTGGACTGGACAAAATACATGAAAGAGTCTTTTGTTGGAGGCAGCACAATGTTATTGTTCAGTTGTGTCCGAGTCTCTGTAACCCCATTTGGGGTTTTCTTGTCAAAGATACTGGAGTAATTTGCCATTTCCTTCTCCAACTCATTTGACAGATGAAGAAACTGAGGCAGAGTTAAATGACCTGCCCAGGGTCATGTAATTATTAAGTGTCTGAGGCCAGATTTAAACTCAGGAAGATGGGTCTTCCTGATTCCAAGCTCAGGACTCTATTCACTGTACCACCTAGTGGCCCCAAAATACTTTAAATGAGAGAGGATGTTGAAGGATTAGAAAAAAATCTCAGTCTCATTACAAAAAAGGGGGGGCACCAAGAAAATATCAATAACTACAACATAGTTGCTGTTGTGTTTGTCCTTTGTTCTAGAAGAGGATCATGGCGTCAGGAAAACGATGACATGACTTGCAGTTGACGGTTTGAGAGAGGGAGGGCTGTGCAAGGTCACCAGCCTCACTTTCTCCTCCCAGAGCCATCTGGATCCAGTGACCTGATATTCATCAGGATGACTGGACATGACCCAGAATGCAATGGGAGAACCTGGGCTTTTAGGCTAAGGCCTTTTCAGGTTGTCACTTAGAGTGAGATAAGGCCCATTCAGTGAATAGGCCTCTTTAAGAAGTGAGTCAAGGGATTTCCCCTTTAATTAGAAAAAAGAGAAAAATCAGGGGCGGCTAGGTGGCGCAGTGAATAGAGCACTGGCCCTGGAGTCAGGAGAGCCTGAGTTCTAATCTGGGCTCAGACACTTAACACACACACACACACACACACACACACACACACACTAGCCGTGTGACCTTGGGCAAGTCACTTAATCCCAATTGCCCTGTCCTTCCCCCCAAAAAAGCAAAAAAAAGAAAAAAGAGAAAAATCAAGCTGGGAGGGGAACACCCACAAGGTTGCTTGTTCCAAAGAGAAACAGTAAGTGTTGACCTTTAGCATTGACTCTAAGCCAATAGGACCCAAATTATAGCCATTAAGTGGAGTTTGGGCAGGGATCTATTGTGGTCCAATCTATGAACTTCAGAGTGAATTGGGTTTAAAAATTATTGAGGACCTCATCCAAGAGCTTTTGTTATTTATAGGGGTTCTTTCTTTTTGTTTTTTAAGCAATCGGGGTTAAGTAACTTGCTCAAGGTTACACAGCCAGTTATTTCTGGGTGTGGTGCTAAGTATCTGAGCCCGGATTTGATCCCAGGTCATCCCGACTCTGGGGCCAGTGCTCTTACTCACTGTGCTACCTGGCTTCCCCTATAGGGGTTATTTCAATAGGCATTTACCATATTAGACATCAAAAGGTGTTAGTATTGTTATAAAAAGTTTTACCTTGCAGAAGGGCTAAGGGAATAAACATTTTTATAGCATGAGCCAGGCACTGTGCTAAATGGTTTTTACAAATAATATTTAATCCTCACAATAATTCAGCAAGGTACGTGCTATTGTGATCTCCATTTTATAGTTGAGGAAACAGAGGCAAACGGAGGTTAAGTGAGTTGCCCAAGGTCATACAACTAATAAGTGTCTGAGGCCAGATTTGAACTCTGGTTTTATTTCCACCAGGCCTAGTGCTTTACTCATCGCTATACAAATTGAGAGAGTCTCAGGGACTCCCAGAGGTCCCTGGACCACACTTTGAGAACTGTTGAAATAGGGCAGGGGCCAACAAATGTTTTCTATTAAGGCTCAGGAGTAAATATTTTAGGCTTTGCAAGGTGAAAGGCAAAATCAAAGCTATTATGTACTTATGTAACATGAGAGAAAGTCAATTTCATATTTTAATTGACAAAATTCAAAATAAGATAATAATTGAGTCTAAATTTTTTTTAATACAGATTTACTAATTAGAAGAATGGAATTCTTTTTGCAGGGATAACATTTTGCATGGTCAGGGTTTAAAGTTAGGTTCCATATACTTAAAATTGATTGCAAATCTTTTCTTAATGTTAATCTGTAAAGGGATTTTATATATATTTACCTTTGAAAATGTCTTTTCACCTAGACAGGTGCTGCCAAACACTGATATCATTTTGCAAGCATATGATTTTAATTGAGCATATTCATCACTTGGAAAGCATTTACAGAATTCTATTAAATTCTTCTCCTGATATTTGTCTTTAATCATGCCATTATATTGAAGATTAATCACTTCCAATTGAAGGTTAGGTGGAAGCTCCTCAAATGCATAATTAAATGGATTTTGAAATGTGAAACTTCTTTTTCACTTGCATTTCAAGAAAACACTGCTTATAACTATGTGTTATGGGAGAAATATCTCCTCTGAGAGTCCATGTGGTGGGTAACTGCTGCCAATTATATATTATAATTATAGAGGCAATACTTATGTTTTATTGTTATGCTAAAGCATAAGTTCAGGTCTCAGAGAAAACACTAATTATCATTAAGAGTCTAACAAGGTTTCTTATAGGCAAAATTGCTTCAGAGTGACAGAGAAATATTTTACATATTGCAATCTTGTATGTTCCTCTTAGTCTATAAAAATTAAAGATAGATCCATAATCCCATTCTTCCTTTAATGTCATAAAAATTGAACAAATTTAGTTAAACAGTCACAATCTCATACATCCCCTATGGAAATAACTTTGTCGAACTCTATAGGTAAATTATGTCAGGTTACAGATTAAACTACTTTTAGGAGGGGGCATAGCCAAGATGGCAGAATGAAGGCAGGAACTCACCTGAGCTCTCCCTCAAACCATTTCAAATACCTTTAAAAAGTGGCTTTGAACAAATTCTAGAGCAGCAAGAACCCACAAAGAGACAGAGTGCAGCAGCTTTCTAGCCCCAGCAACCTGGAAGGCTGACAGGAAAGATCTGTTGCACCAGGTTGAGAGAGGAGTGCAGTCCAGCGCAGGCCATGCCAGTACAGCCCTGGCCCCAGTAAAGCCAAAGCAGGCTTTGGGGGACTGAGTCACTGACAGCAGTAGAGGTTTCCAGACTTCTCAGCCCACAGATGCCAAAGACAACTTAGAAGGTCAGCAGGAGGGGTCTGTCAGACCTGGAGAGGAGCACAGTCCAGACCAGGCCCCAGTAAACCAGTAGCAGATCTCGGGAATGACTGAATCAGCAGCTGCAGTGACAGTTTCTGGTGCTCTCAGTCCACAGACGGAATGTTTGAAAGTCACCTATTTCAACTTCTAGGAGCCAAAATACCAGAGTAAGCAGTAAGTTGCAGTCACCCTCCCTTACTGACCTCGAGAAACCCAGAAAATAATGCCCCAGGAAAAATACTAGACCAGTGGAGGCAACAGAAAGGGTACAGCAGTCTTTTAGCCTGAGAGGCTAGGGGGGTTAAGGGAAAGGTCCCCCTTGCTGTGGCTGAAGGGGACCAGTATGGGACGGGGGACGGGAAGCATCCCAGCAAGCCAGTGGCAAGTCCTATCTCAGCAAACCAGCAGTAGATTCTGAGCCACAGGGTAGTGAAGCAGGCAGGTGCCAATACCCCCAGGTGCCTTGGAACAGCCAGGGTAGTTGGCAGACACCAGTGTGGAGAACCACCACATGTGCTGGTGGACAGATGTCCACCCACAACTGAACCTACCCATGTTCTGGTGCAATCCTTGGTAAGGAGGTGACTTCCAGCGGCCGGACCACACCAACCCCCACCCCCAACCCAGTGAGCTTCAGTAACCCTGGGGAAATGTAGAAAAACCCTACCTCATCTCAGCACACACCAGTCACCACCACTAGCTCCAACTCAGCACCAGGTAAGATACCAGACCCCTACAGCCTCCAGCTGCCAGAACCTGAGGCCCTATCACACAAAGCCAATAACCAAGCCCCTAGCCCCCAGCACAACAAGCACGGGACAGTGCCCCTGTGCTCCAGAAGCAGAGATCAACTTTAAAAGACAGAAAAAAAGCAAATACAATGATCAAAAAGCAACAAAAAAAACACAATGACCATAGAGAATTATTATGGTGACAGGAAAGATCATAACACAAATTTAGGAAAGGACAACATTGTCAATATACCTACATCTGAAACCTCAAAGGGGAATGTGAACTGGTCTCAAGCCCAAAAAGCTTTCTTGGAAGAGCTCAAGAAGGATTTAAAAACTCAAGAGAGATAGAAGAAAAATCCAACAATTCCTTTAAAAATGCTGTTGACAAAGTGGAAAAAAGCACACTGAAGAAAACAACTCCTTAAAAAGTAGAATTGTCCAAATGGAAAAGGAGATACAAAAGCTAACTGAAGAAAGCAATTCATTAAAAATTATAATTGGGCAAGTGGAAGCTAGTGACTATGAGACATCAAAAATCAGTCAAACAAAATCAAAAGAATGAAAAAATAGAAGAAAATGTAAAATACCTCATTGGAAAACAACTAACTTGGAAAACAGATCCAGAAGAGATAATTTAATAATTATTGGTTTACTTGAAAGCCATGATCAGAAAAAGAGCCTGGACAGCATCTTTCAAGAAATCATCAAGGAAAATTGCCCCAAGGTCCTAGAAGGTAATTTACCTAGAGGGTAAAATAGTCATTGAAAAGACCCACTGGTCACCTTGTAAAAGAAATCCCAATTGAAAATGCCAAGAAACATTGTAGCCAAATTCTAAAATTGCCAGATCAAGAAGAAAATACTGCAAGCAGCCAGAAAGAAACAATTCAGGCATCCTGGAACCACAGTCAGGATTACTCAGGACCTTGCAGCTTTTACTTTAAAAGACCAGAGGGTTTGGAATATGATATTCTGTAAGGCAAAGGACTTTGGATTACAACGAAGTATCAACTACCCAGCAAAACTAAGCATAATCAAACTACATTTAGAGGGTTCACAAATGGGCTGATTGAGGAAAGAGAATGCCTCTTTCATGCCTCCCAAGAGTCACAGACAGTTGAGATCCTTCCTCTGACTTCTTATCTAAAGAATACTTAAGGTTCATAAATGCATTTTTACATCCCATGGGGCAACATTCCTTCAGGTGGCCATTTGAACAGAAAAAATTGACACAAGTATGCTCTGTCTCCATAACTGTATCTTATGGATAACTGTGGTAAACTCTTTTAGGCCATGGGTCATGGTGTCCCTGGGACTTCTAGCCTGGTAATTTATGCCTCCACCAAGGTCTACTAGAGGATTGACTCAAACTTCAGTTTATCTCTAATGTAGACAGGAGTAATTAAATTTTGGGGGGAGGAATGGGGAATGTGAATTGAAAGTTATTTTCACTCTCAATAAAAATGACAAATGACAAATATAAAAGGATTAAATGACAAATATAAAAGGATTAAAAGGCATTGGATGCCTTTGTATTGCTAATTGTTGTTATCACTCAATAGTCTTGGAAGAAACCTACTGAAAGAAAGCCCTTCACCAGTTTTAAAGGTTCATATTTGTGTGTGAATGGGGAAAGAATTCTAGTTTTGAATGGCTTTTGGGAAATGACTAGGCAGAATGAGTTGTATTCAGTCTTGTAATTGTATATGAATACATCCAGGCAGTTGAAGGGTGGCCTGAGGAACCCCAGTGGTGAGAAAACATAAATCAAGGTAGCTCCTTGGATTTTAGGATTCTCTAGCAACTCTCCTGAAGGAACTGTTTGAGTTTTGTTCATTTTTAGTAACAGTAATACTGGTTAGTATTTATATAGCACTTTCAGGTTTACAAAATACGTTACAAATATAATCTCATTTGATCCTCACAACAACCCCAGGAGGTAGGTGCAATTTTTATCCCCATTTTGTTGTTGTTTAGTTGTGTCCAATTCTTTATGACTTCATTCTGGGGGTTTTCTTTCTTTTTTCCTTCCTTCCTTCCTTCCTTCCTTCCTCTTTCTTTTTTTGCTTTTTGGAGGGCAGTTTGGGGTTAAGTGACTTGCCCAAGGTCACACGGCTAGTTTTTGTGTTGTGTCTGAGGCCGGATTTGAACTCAGGTCCCCCTGACTCCAGGGCTGGTGCTCTATTCATCTATTCACTGTGCCACCTAGCCGCCCTTGGGGGTTTTCTTGGCAAAGATACTGAAGCGGTTTGCCATTTCTGTCTCCAGCTTATTTTACAAATGAGGAAACTAAGACAAACAGGGTTAAGGGACTTGCCAGGTTCACACAGCTGTTAAGTTTCTAAGGCCAGATTTTATATTTTATTTTGTATTTTTAGTTTTCAACATTTGTTTCCACCAGATTTTGAGTTCCAAATTTTTGCTCCATCTCTCCCTTGCCCCCCACCCCAAGATGGCAAGCATACTGATTACTCCTTCCCCCAATCTGCCCTCTCATATATTCCCCCCCACATTTCTCCCCTTACCCCCTTTTCCCTCATTTTCTTGTAGGACAAGATGGATTTCTATAGCCCTTTGCCTGTATATCTTATTTCCTGGCTGCATGTAACAACAATTTTTTAGCAATTGTTTTTAAAACTGTGAGATCCAGATTCTCTCCCTTCTTCCCTCCTTACCCACCCCCACTGGGAAGACAAGCAATTCAATATAGGTTATACATGTGTAATTATGCAAAACATTTCCATAGTAGTCATGTTATGACTTGGGAACTCTGGAATTTGGCTATAATATTCCTAGGAGTTTTCTTTTTGAGATCTTTTTCAAGAGGCGATTGGTGAATTTTTTCAATGTCTATTTTACCCTCTGGTTCCAGAATATGAGGGCAGTTTGCCTTGATAATTTTGAAGGATGATGTCTAGGCTCTTTTTTTTTTTTAAACATTTGTTTTTAAAACTTTGAGTTCCAGATTCTTTCCCTTCTTCCCTCCTCACCCACCCCCACTGGGAAGATAAGCAATTCAATGTAGGTTGTACATATGTAGTTACGCAAAACATTTCCATGGTAGTTATATTGTAAAAGACTAACTTTATTTCCCTCCATCCTATCTCACCCCCCACTTATTCTATTTTCTACTTTGACCCTGTCCCTTTTCAAAAGTGTTTGCTTCTAACTACCCTCTCTCCCAATCTGCCCTCCCTTCTGCCATCCCCCCTCTTATCCCCTTCCCCCCTACTTTCCTGTCCGGTAAGATACCCAATTGAGTGTGTATGTTATTCTCTCCTTAAGCCAAATTCAATGAGAGTAAGGTTGATCTATTTCTTTTCACTTTCTTGCTCTTCCCCTCCATTGTAACAGTTTTCTCTTGCCTCTTTTATAAGAGATAATTTACCCTAATGTATTTCTCCCTTTCTCCATCTCCTAATATATTCCTCTCTCACTTCTTAATTTTATTTTTTAGATGTCATCCCTTCATATTCAACTCATCCTGTGCCCTCTATCTATGTATATATGTACACACATATGCCCACACTCACATACATATTTATATACACACCCTCCTATACATACATATACATGTATGTGTAAGGGAATATATACATGTATGTGTGTATACACACACACATATATTCCCTTCAACTGTCCTCATACTGAGAAAAGTCTCATGAGTTACAATTATCATTTTTCCATGAAGGAATGTAAACAGTTCAACTTTAATAAGTTCCTTATGATTTCTTTTTCCTATATACCTTCTCATTCTTTTCTTGCTTTCTTGTATTTGAAAGTCAAATTTTCTCTTCAGCTCTGGTTTTTCATCAAGAATCCTTGAAAATTCTCTATTTCATCGAATGACCATATATTCCCCTGAAGCATTGCATTATACTCAGTTTTGCTGGGTAGGTGATTCTTGGTTTTAATCCTAGCTCCTTTGGTATCCTGAATACCATATTCCAAGCCCTCTGATCCCTTAATGTAGAAGCTGCTAGGTCTTGTGTTATCCTGATTGTGTTTCCATAATACTCAAATTTTTTCTTCCTGACTGCTTGCAGTATTTTCTCTTCCACCTGGGAACTCTGGAATTTGGCTATAATATTCCTAGGAGTTTTCTTTTGGGGATGTTTTTCAAGAGGTGATTGGTGAATTCTTTCCATTTCTATTTTGCCCTCTGGTTCTAGAATAACACGTCAATTTTGCTTGATAATTTCTTGAAAGATGGTGTCTAGGCTCTTCTTTTGATCATGGCTTTCAGGTAGTCCAATAATTTTAAAATTATCTCTCCTGGATATATTTTCCAGGTCAGTGGTTTTTCCAATGAGATATTTCACATTGCCTTCTATTTTTTCATTTGTTTGGATCTGTTTTATAGTATCTTGATTCTCATAAAGTCATTAGTTTCCACTTGCTCCAATCTAATTTTGAAGGAATTATTCTCTTCAGTGAGTTTTTGAAATTCCTTTTCCATCTGGCAACTTTGGCTTTTTAAGGCATTCTTCTCCTCATTGACTTTTTGGGCCTCTTTTGCCATTTGAGTTAGTCTATTTTTTTTTGGAGGGGGAATGCAGGGCAATTGGGGTTAAGTGACTTGCCCAAGGTCACACAGCTAGTAAGTGTTAAGTGTCTGAGGCCGGATTTGAACTCAGGTCCTCCTGACTCCAGGGCAGTGCTCTATTCACTGCACCACCTAGCCACCCCTTAGTCTATTTTTTAAGGTGTTATTTTCTTCAGTATTTTTTTTGGGGGGGGGTTTCCTTTAGCAGGCTATTGATTCGCTTTTCATGATTTTCTTGCATCATTATCATTTCTCTTCCAAATTTTTCCTTACTTGATTTTCAAAATCCTTCTTGAGCTCCTCCATGGCCTGTAATCAATTCATATTTTTCTTGGAAGCTTTTGGTGAAAGAGTTCTGATTTAATTGTCTTTCTCCCATATCATGTATTGATTCTTTTTGTCCCCAAAAAAGGATTCTATGGTCTGATTGTGCTTCCTCTGTTTGCTCATCTTGACAGCCAATTAACTTGACTTTTGAGCTCTTTGCCATGGTAGAACTCTGCTTCCAGAATGGAGAGAGCTTTGTCCCAAATTGCTGGAGTTTTTGCAGCTGCCAGAGTTATTTGGAGGGCACCATCTGTACAGACACCCAAGCTCTGGCACGCTGGCCACACACCCCAGGACCACCACCCAAGACTGCGATCCATATCTGTGGGAAGCCAAGGCCACCCAGGGATCCCTGCCCCTCTGTGGCAGTGTCTGAGATAATGGTAGAGAGGAGTCCTGCCAGCCAGCAGCAGAGCTGAGAAGGAAAATTTAGGTGAAAAGATAGTCTTCAAAAGAGGCTGACAATCATAAACAAGATGGGACTTCAGTATGGTGGAAAACAGAGTCAACTTTATTCAGCTAAGAGTCCAATATATATAGTGTGAAGCTGCATAGTCATCATAAGACACTATCTTTGGGATTACACCATTGCCCTAGTTCCCATTTGCCTCATATGTGACATCTGTGTACTGTATCCTTGTTATCAGGGTGCGAGCACCAGGCAGGATGTTCCAAACCTCTCTATAACAGCATGGAGTTGTCCCAAGACTTCTAGTTAATACTACATTGCAACATTATGTTCCCAAGCATACCACACTTCTCCCGAGGATGTGATGCCCATGCCTGTGAACCTTCCTGGGGAATAGGGAACCGATCTGGGCCTCGTTAGCAGGGTCTTATGCTGAGAGGGCTTATTTAGCCATCAGGGTCAGAGCCCCACTGGCTGTGGTCCTCTAAACAGATCCAAGAAGGTCAAAGCAAGAGTGATTACCCTCTGAATGGTCACTTGGTCCTCTTACATTCTGCAGGCCAGGAGCTCTGGAGGCAGCCACATGGCAGCAGCTGCAGTCACCATGGTTCTGATACTTCTTACCCCAAGGGCAGGGGCCAGACCATGCTTTTCCTTCACTGGGTTCAACAGAGTTCCCCACTGACCTTTTACTTTCTCTTTGGTGTTTATGTGTTGAGAAGTGTGGAAACTGCCACAGCTGCTGGTGATTTACTGTCTTGAAGTCTGCTCAGGCCAGCTTGTGGTGCTGGTCCTGGACACCTGGGGGCCGGAGCCAAGTGGCTCACATGGGACTGTGCGTGGCTCCCAGCTTGGTGTGATAGACCCTTCCTGTCGGCCCGCCAGGCTGCCTTTAGTGGGAGATTTGTTTCTTTCTGTCACTTTGTGTGCTGTATAGCTCTAAAATTTGTTTAGTCATTTTTTCACAGGTATTGGAAGTGGTTGGAGTGGCAGCTCAGACAAGTTCCTGCTTTTACTCTTCCATCTTGGCTCTCTTACTGCACTATGTTGGTTCCCAGCTCTTTTTTTTTGATCACGACTTTCAGGTAGTCCAATAACTTTTAAATTATCTCTCCTGGATCTATTTTTCAGGTCAGTTGTTCTTCCAGTCATATATTTTACATTATTTTCTATTTTTTCATTATTTTATCTGTTTTATAATATCTCGATTTCTCATGAAGTCATTAGCTTTCATTTGCTCTATTCTAATTCTGAAGGAATTATTTTCTTCAGTGAGCTTTTGGACTTCCTTTTCCATTTGGCCAATTTTGCTTTTTAAGGCATTTTTCTCCTCATTGGCTTTTTGGACCTCTTTTGCCATTTGCGTTACTCTATTTCTTTTCCTTTCTTTTTTTTTTTTTTTGAGGGGCAATTGGGGTTAAGTGACTTGCCCAAGGTCACATGGCTACTTTTAAGTGTCTGAGGCTGGATTTGAATTCAGGTCCTCCTCACTCCAGGGCCAGCGCTCTATTCACTGTGCTGCCTAGATGCCCCTAGTCTATTTTTTTTTTAAGCAATTGGGGTTAAGTAACTTGCTCAAGGTTACACGGCCAGTTATTTCTGGGTGTGGTGCTGAGTGTCTGAGCCTGGGATTAGATCTCCAGGTCATCCTGACACTGGAGCTGGTGCTCTTACTTGCTGTGCTACCTGGCCACCCCCAGTCTATTTTTTAAGGTGTTATTTTCTTCAGTACTTTTTTTGGGGTCTCCTTTAGCAAACAATTCACTCATTTTCCATTATTTTCTTGTATCACTCTCATTTCTCTTCCCAATTTTTCCTCTACTTCTCTTACTTGATTTTCAGAATCCTTTCTGAGCTCCTCCATGTCCTGAAACCTATTCATATTTTCCTTGGAGACTTTTGATGCAGGAATTTTGACTTTTTTTGTCTCCTTCCAGTTCTTTGTTTTGATCTTCTTCATCACCAAAGAAAAATTCTATAGTTTGATTTCTCTTCCTCTGTTTGCTCATCTTGCCAGCCAATTACTTGACTTTTGAGCTCTTTGCCACAGTAGAACTCTGCTTCCAGAGTGGAGAGGGCTGTGTCCCAGATTTCTGGGGTTTTTTGGAGCTGTTGTCAGAGCTACTTCTAGGCACCTGCCCTCAGAGCTGTGAGGAGGACACCCTCTCCACAGTTGCTGCAGGTTGTGCTACACCAGGGCTCCTCTTCACCACAGGACTGCCACCCAAGACTGCAACCCAGATCCAAGCTGGTCCAAGCAAGAGATTCCTGCAACTGCCCTCTGATCAGTCACTTGGTCCCCCCACAATCTGTGGGCCTGGAGCTCTGGAAGCAGCTGCTGCTTCAGTCATCGCTACCTCCGCCACTCTAGGCGCAGGGCGAGACCATGGTCTTCTGTCACCCTGGCCCAACAGGGTTTCCCCACTGACCTTTTACTTTCTCTTTTAGGTCTGTGAGTTGAGAAGTCTGGAAACTGCCACAGCTGCCAGTGATTCAGTCCCCTGAGGTCTGCTCTGGCCTGTCTGTGCTGACATGGCTTATGTGGGGCTGTGCTCTGCTCCCAGCCTGGTACCATAGAGCCTTCCTTTCAGCTTGCCAGGTTAACTTCAGCTGGAAATGTATTTCACTCTGTCATTTTGTGGGTTCTATTGCTCTAAAATTTGTTTCAAGTCATTTTTTTTACAGATATTAGAGGTGAGGGAATGAGCTCAAGCAAATTCCTGCTTTTACTCCCCTGAGGTCAGATTTTATCTCAGGAAGATGAGTCTTCCTGACTCCAGGCCTGACACTCTATGTACTGCATCATCTGGCTGAAACTAAGGCATCCAGAGGTTAAGTGACTTGCCTAAGGTCATACAGACAGTAAGTGTGTGTGTTTGTATGTTTGTTTGTTTTTTTAACAAAAAGGAAGCAAAAGGAATTCTTCCATGTGGACTCTGTTGTGATTCCTTGGTTCAAACCATTGGGGGAGGCAATTGAAAATATAATGCTTAATTTTCCTTGGAAGACCAAATGTTGGGGTTTAAAATGTTGAGGTTTAGGGGTGCTCAGGACCCCAAAATACCGACATGCCGGATCTAACCTAAATGAATTCAACCCAAGTCTTCCCTTAGCCAAAGTAAAACAAAGTTTATAAAGATTAAAGATTATTGGGTAGACTCTTTTTCTTTTTTTTTTTTTTTTGCTTTTTGGAGGGGGGAGGTTAGGGCAATTGGGGTTAAGTGACTTGCCTAAGGTCACAGGGCTAGTTAGTGTTAAAGTGTCTGGGGTCAGATTTGAACTCAGGTCCTCCTGACTCCAGAGCTAGTGCTCTATTCACTGGGCCACCTAGCCACCCCATTGGGTAGACTCTTAAGGACCTCATCATTGGCTACACTCTTAAGGAATCTGAGCATTTGTAATGCTTGTTATTCACAAGCAGGTCAGAATAAATTTGAGCACCTTCATGGAGGCAAAATGGATCTTATATACATAAAGACTGTGGGAGGGATCGGTGCAGTCTAGTGGTTTGGTGATGGGAGGATGGGTCCAGAGAGGATCTTGATGGGACTGTGTGATAGTAATGGCAATTAAAGATTCCCCTGTATTGGCTTGGTTTTCAAATTGATTGTGTTAAAACCCAGAGTTTGTTAATCCCACCTGTGGGATGGGCTTGTTGATGTGAAAAGAAAGTCCTGAAGTGGGAGGAGCTGGTGATGTAGATTTGGAGAGACACTAGAGAGAGGTGGAAGATCCTTTTGGAAGCAGCACCTCGTGGAGAGAGAGAGACTAAGAGAATTGCTGGTGGCCGCTTTGAATTGCCCTGGACTTTTGAGACCCGCCCCCTGAGCTGCCAAGGACTGAGGAGACATGGCTGTTTTGCTGGTACTTTGTCTGTCTGTTTTGATGTTATTTTGCCAGATTTGTCCACTGGTGAAAGACTATCCTTTTGTTGAAGAAGTCCTGGAACCTGGCTGTTCGCTAAGAAGGCCTGCGACTGTCCTGCAGACAGAGAGTGAATACTGTCCACTGGTGAGGGACAGTACTGTTGTTGCAGGGGTCTGGAGACTGTCCTGCAGACAGAGTGAATACTGTCCACTGGTGAGGGACAGTGCTGTTGTTGCAGGGGTCTGGGAGCCTTTCTGTTGGTTCAGAAGCCCTGAAGAAAGATTTTCTTGTTGTATGTTTACAGAAATCCTGGGAGAGGGCTTTGCTAATGTGTTCAGGGGTTCTAGGACTGTTCTACAGACAGAGGATAAATTCATGAAGGGACTGGCAATGTATCTTATGGCCTTGCTAAGCCTTGTCTCCCCAGGAACTAAGATTGCTGAGAACTTGCCTCGTGTCAAGATGAAGAAAAGACCTCCATTTGGGTATTAAGTGCTGTGTTTAAACTTGATGTAACTCTGGGGTAGATTCAATTGTGATCCAGGGGTGGGAAACTTTTGACCTTATTGTGCTCTGTGATTGACAAATGAAGGTAGTTTACTTATGTTTGGAAACTAATCTCCATTTGAGAAGAGGGGCTTTGTGGTGGACCAAATGAAGGTATAGCCTAGGGGTGGAGAAGTATTTAGAACAGAGACTTTGTAATTGATTGAATGATTGGAAGGTCCTGGGGTGGGGTAGTCCTTGGAGATTATTTAATCACGCTTAGTAAATGCTGTATTTGGAATGATGTCATGTTTTGATCTTCTCTGTTCTGGGTTTGTTACTGAATAAAATCGAGAGCACCTATGCTGGTATTTTGAACCTGGGAAGTTGCCTTCTTTTGGCATTACATTACAGACTGTCATGACTTGAGGTCAGATGCCTAGTCAGGAACCTAGAGAATGGGATTAAGGGTGGTAAGTAGCTGAAGGCTACCTGGAGACAACAGAAAATGGAGGGCTAGGCTAGGTTAAGGGTAACAGAGATTTGGACCTAGTGATAATGGAAGGCTTATGGCCTCAAGTGGGAATCTTCAAGGAGAGTTCAAGGGGGTTCCCAGAGCACAGATGAACGCCAGATCAAGTGGGAATATTCAAGGGCATTTTCAGAGCATATATTCCACCACAGAGACCTTTCTGGAATTGGTTCTATAAACAAATATGTCAATTGCACCTCAGTTAATCTACTGAAGACAGAAAGGGATGTGGTATCAGTTTAAAAAGTTTCCACTCTCACTCCCAAATAGTGATCTATAATTCCCTCTCTGTAGTTTCCAGGGAAGGACCGATGATGAATTTATGCCCCAGGTGCTCTCCCTAATCCTATTAGGAGGGTATTCCTGAATTGAACATTCCTAGTTTCACTGGTAGTTTTGTGAGTTTGAGATGTTAGGAGTTCCTGGGTCCCTCAGTGAGGGCTAACTGGCAGCAACAGGAAACCTAATTGAAGAAGAGTGGGCACCAGCAAATGCAGAAGCAAAAATCAGGCCTACAGTAGCACACCGCTTATTGTGATGCGATGCAGCCCTCTCCCCCCCCCCCCCATTTCTACTATTAGAATACCCAATGATCACTGTCCAGCTCCTCCCTAGGGAAAGAATTTGGAGGACCAAGGGATGGCATTGTTGGGAGGGGGCTTGCTTTCAGGCAACAAAGATATGAAAATGTCTTATCAGCTCCTACAGATGAGGCCAAGCAATCCCTCAATGGACCTCTAATGAGAATTTTTTTTTTTTATTCTCCCTTTAGGACTCCTAAGGAGGTGGAACAGTGGTTGATGGACCAGGAAATGCTAAGTGGGTGGTGGTACAGGGCAATTCTTCCTGACCAGTGATGAGGATCATGACTATACAGGAAATGTCATCCTTTTTGTAGCCTTAATGTTCCTGGTGTTGCTTTTGCTACCGGTCATAATTTTACACTGAAATACCCACTATGAATTACAAAGGTTTGGCTGCTGAGTGAAACTGGGCATGCATTCAAAGGGTCCTAACTGGCCGAGAAACTTCCTCTTTCTAGCCTGGATAGATTTATTGAGGAGGCAAGGACAGCTATAAACCTCAGGCCCTTATCTCCCCACCCTGGATACATGAGATTGTTCTTGCACTTGTCTCTGTTAGGTCAATTCTTTCCTTCTCTTAGGCAAAGAAATATTGGACTGGGCTGCAATCTTATAAGTTTCAAAAGATTGGAAGAGCAAGCCAACAGAGGTAGGGGAGTTAGAACCCAAAAGATTTTGTGGATAAGGTTAGGTACAAAAAAACTCATCTTGACACAGCATAGAATTGGATCGAAATCAGCAGAGATTCACAGTGACTTATTCAACAATTATCTCACATTTGGAAGTGAATTTAGTATGAGGAATGTTGTGTAGACATTGCTTTAAGTTTTTGCTTATGTTCCTCTATCTCCAAGCACAAGCAACTTCCAGGTTCAAATTACTAGCATAGCAAACTCCATTTAATCAGTGACAAATTAAGCCAAAACATTGACAGAAAAGAGAAAATCAAAATACATCATTCACCAAATGTAATTCAATAATTTCCAAGTACTACTCCACCCCTGGACAGTACATTCATTTAGTCAATCACAAAGTCTCTCTTATTAAATGGAGATTAGTTTCCAATCATAAACAAAGTACATTCATTTGGTCAGTCACAGAGCACAAAAAAGTCAAAAGTTTCCCACGTCTGGATCACAACTGAATTACAACTATCATCAGTTACCACCAAGCACCTTCTCAAAAGGGGAAGTAGAGAGCACAAAGGCCATCTACCTCTGAGTTACAACAAGGTGAAGATATCATCACAGCATTTAATACCCAAAGAGAGGTCTTTTCTTCATCTTGACCCGAGGCAAGTTCTCAGCAGTCTCTGTTCCTGGGGAGACAAAGCTTAACAAAGCCACAGTATACATTGCCAGGGTCCTCATCAATTCACTCTCTGACTGCAGAACAGTCTCAGGACCTCAGAAAACATCAGCAAGACCCTCTTCCAGGATTTCTGTAAACATACAAGAGGAAAATACCTCTTCAGGGCTTCTGAACCAACAGCAAGGTTCCAGTACCTCTGCAACAACAGTTGCAGCAGCTGACGAATCTGGCAAAAGCAGCATCAAAACAGACAGACAAAATACTGGCATCACAGTGGCAGCTCTCAAAAGTCCTGGGCAGCTCCAACTGGCCCTCAGCCATCCTCTGTCTCTCTCTCTCTCTCTGCCTCCACAATACTGCTCCAAAAAATTCTTCTGGCCTCCTCTGCTTGGGCCTGTCTCTAAATCCACGGCACCAGCTCTTCCCAGTTCAGCCCTCTGTCTTCACATCAGCAAGTCCATCCCACAAGTGGGATTCACAAGCTCTGGGTTTCAACCCTCAACCCGAAAACCAAGCCAATACAGGGGGATCTTTAAATTCCATTACCATTACAGTTCCCCAGGGACTGAGATCTTATAGAGGAAAGTGTTCTGCAGGTTTTGGCAGTGATGGTGCATGTTTGTACTTCTTGCTGGATATATTTAATGAATATCCTTTGGTAAAAGATAATTGATGTTAATTGGTGAAATGGAACTATCACTGGGATTTAACATTTGGGAGAACATACCAGAATGAGGGCTCCAACCAATGGTGCTAAAGAAGAATCACTTGAACCCTTCAGGGGTACCCAGAGAATCCTAAGAGGGAGAGATAGTCTTGTTCTAAGGGAACAGAATCATCAGAGGAAGTGGGAGTTAGGATAAGGGCCCCCAGAGTTCAATGTACATGATTTCTCCCCTAATAGAATACTTCTCCTTGAGAGTAGCTTGTTTCATTTTTCATATTTGTAGTGGGGATTGTCACATGAGCAGCGCACCTTAGATGGTGCTTCCTGATATGGGCAAAGCTGGGGAGTCTATTTCCTGTAGAATTATAATGATATGCAAAGAATGTGCTTTGGAGAGGCTGGAGGATGTTGAGACAGTTTGTAATTGGTTCCAGTCTGCTAATCATGTAATTAAGAGTAATCTCTTAGCTTGATCTCAGAACTGGAACTTAAGGTGGGGGAGTTCCTTCGGAAAGCATTGGCTGACCAGGGTTTCAGCCCTTTTATTTGGATACTCTCTTGGTGGAGTTCTGCTCTTGGTTTATCTCCTGCACTGAAAGTGTCCAATGAAAGACAATTCTGTAGCGGGGAAAGGGCTTGTGCTCTTCCCATCAATGTCGACATGTGGTCCCATAAAACGGACCTTGGTCCTTCACTCCTGCATTTATTCTTTTCTGCTTTTGATGAAGGGATTGGAGACTATGACTATGAATTTTGGAAAGTTAGGAGGGCATGTCCCTGAAAGCCACTCTAAGTCCAGGAGTCCAGATGTCTGAATCCAGCATGGATTTTGCAAGCAGCTCAACATTGATATCCCAAGGAGCAAGGAGTGCTCTTCAGGACAAAGTCCAGTGGCAGTTGAGAAAAGAACTCATCTGGCAGCAAACCAATTTATCTACCAATGCTAAATAGGAGACAGCTGAATTTGAGTCTAATCTCTGGAGATTAAAGTGGATAAGAGAGAGTATGCCCCCAAGGTAGAGAAGGAATGCTCGTGCTTTTTGCTTTTGCTATACTGTCAAAGTAAATGTTCCTTTCTTAAAGCTAATTGATATTAAGTGGTTAAATGGGACTGGTCACTACTCACTGGAGGCTAACAGTTGGGGGTTCAAGCCAATTGAATTAAAGAACAGACATTCACAACCCTTAAGTACCCCTAGAAACCCAAGGGGGTGATATAGTTGGCCTGGCTCTGAGATAGTGAGCATAAGATATACTCACTATACATACGTTATATCTGTACAAGTCCAGTAAACAAGGATACCAGGCATTATAGAGAAGGGGATTGGACTACCAGGACTTCCCCTGGGCTCTTCAGCCCCTGGCACTTGACCTTCTGTCCCACATGGGAAGCAATATAGTCTTTACTACATAAAACAATATTGAGCGCGTTTAGAATGCTGATCAGTGCAGTGTCCACTCAGGACTTCAGTGAAGCATGCTCGCTCTTCTCAATGAGGATGTGAAAAATTAATATTGCTAAAGAACAGGTTTGACCATATCTCCAGCGACTCTCAACTGCCTCTAGGATAAAATAAAAAAAATGTTATATGGTATTTAAAGGCCTTCCCAATCTGACTGCCGCCTACATGATGTATTTAACGTACATTAAACACTGTGGTCCAGCTAAACTGGTCATCTTGCTATTTCCCATATATTCATTCCATCTTCTGTTGCTTATGCTTCTGTGCAATATCAATATCCCCCTTCCCTGAAATATCTTCCCTCCTCCCTTCTACCTTATTCAAGTGTCATCTCTTATCCTGATTCCCCCAGTTACTAGTACCCTCACCCCCACCACTGAAATTGTTGTTTCTTTACTTATTTGTGATCAAGCTATTTACCCCCAATAGAACGGAAATGCCTTGAGGACCAAGGATTATTTCATTTTCGTTTTTGTATAATAGGGGTTTGAGGACTAGTAACATTCTAGTACATTTGCACTCCCAGCTTAGTGCCTAGAACATTGTTTTTTGTTTTTAACTCAACTTGGAATTTCAATGATATAAGAAACCTCTAGAGAGGAACTTCTTGTACCACTGTGTAGCTGCATCTGAGAAGTTGCTTGGGGTGTTGTTGTAGGCCTGCCTCTAAAGATAGCACCCTCTTCATCAGGTTTGATGTTGGGACAAAATGAGGCACTCATGAGTCACTGAACATTTAACGAAGGGAGAGGTTTGCTTTGCCCTGACGTAGCAAGTATATGCAACAAGGATTCAGAGGCATTTAGGGTCCCCCTCGTCTTCGTGTTTGCTCAATCATTCATCAGGGTATAGCAACTCACGTGGTCTCAGGGACCCACCGAGTCTGAGAGGCTGCAACTTATAAAGTTGGGACCTTTTATGCCCCCCAGGCCAGGAAGCTGCATCACAGAAGGTGGAGCCAGTTAGGTTAGGTTGGGGAAAGAAGCTTTGTCAGGAAATTACTAGTCCAACTGTAGTCACTGAGAAATACCTTGGTGATAGGGAAGTGAGACTTGAACCCAGGTCAAGGCCACCTTTATCCACTATAGTACACCTGCCTCTAGTACATAGTATAGGCACTTAATACATTATTTTTAAGCTTAATTAAAAAAAATTATTTTTATTTTCAGTGTTAAATTTTTCCCTTCCTCCACCCCTCCCCCACACATT
Organism: Petaurus breviceps papuanus; assembly: GCF_028583685.1. NCBI lineage: Eukaryota > Metazoa > Chordata > Mammalia > Diprotodontia > Petauridae > Petaurus > Petaurus breviceps. The sequence goes on along the minus strand of NW_027187273.1, from coordinate 405,020 downwards.
GAGAAGGCAAGAAATATGATGCCCATTATACATATGAAGTTATGCAAAACATATTTCCACATTAGTCATGCTACAAAAACAGGAAAAATAAAGTGAAAAAATATGCTTCAATCTACATCCAGAGTTTTAACAAATGATTTTCAAATGAATACATTCACTGGTGTGCAATGAACCGTGTATTGTCAAACATGACCAATGCATTGGTTTGTTTTTCTGAGCTGTACTATTTACTTCAAGGGAGGATTCTATGGGGAAAAAGGGGACAGGAAGGGATGGAGTCATTGGAAAGTGAAAAATATATTCTAGCTACTTCTAGAAAGACACATAGCCAGCATTGGTAACCCACATACACAAACACAGATGAGACAGACTATCCATATGTGAAGGAGTCACACATGCGCCTAAGAGCTGAGCTTGCCAGTATTCTCATAGCATCTAATTTGTCATTCAAAGGCATCACTACGTCCCAAATGACCTCTAGAAGCCCAAACTGACGTATACTCATCTAACTGATGTTGGAGATTCCCAAGGCACACATGATCAATATTATCACATTCTGATGCTTACTACCAGGAAGGGTTCATTTGAAGATCAATCATATGTGTAGCTCTAGACCAAATCTGTGAGGTACATCATGACTCAGATCCTCTTGGATGTACTCAGTATCTGGGCTCCAGGGCAACCTAGGACCAAAGTGAGGACTCAAATCTAGAAACCTGAAAATGAGGAGAAAATGATACACCTACAAGCTCCTCTTCCATAGGATCAGAAATCAGTGCTACACAAAACAAACACAGAAGAAGATGTGCAGAAATGCTTCCCCCACCATAGCTAAGCTGAGCTCTGCAGGAAAAGATGAGTTGCTTTTGATATCTGTACCCAGGTGCATATTGAAAGACTACTCTCTTGCTTTCCAAGTATCAGGTACTCTCTTACTTTATATATATCTCCATCTCCACACAAAGCCTCAGCTATATTCCTTGTTCCCTATACTTGTTGCAAATATTTAACTATTAGGGGCATCTTATTTTTATATTCTTACAGATATAATGCTAGTTCAATATCCCTTCTCTGAGGAGAGGCGTGCCCAGCCTCATGGCACCAATCTACTACTCCCTGCTGGCAGGAATCAAAGTGTCCCTTAGAGAAGGCTGGGTGGAGAAGCCACCCCTTAAATTTTTAATTTTTATAGCACATAAAGTGGTCTTATTATGATAAGCTCCCCACACTTCAAATCTCAGCTCATGAGCTGCTGCCTACATGAAACCTTCTTATTTTTGTCCAGTTATTAATGCTGTCCATTCCAAATTACTCAGTACTAACTTTGTATGTACAGTATTTTGCAACTCTTTATATGAATGAATGTTTCTCCCCAATAAAGTGTAAATATCCTGAGAGTAGGGACTACTTGGTCTTTATCTCTGTGTCCCTAGAACCTAGCCCAATACCTGACCAGGTAGGCCCTAAATAAGTGCTTATTGAATTAAAGTGAAGAAGTCACAAGGTAAGTAACTGAGAAAAGGAGGAAGAACAAGAGGAAGAAAGGAGAAATGATTTGATGTGAAATTAATGGTGTCTGGACATAGGTTTTTAGCTGTAGCTGTATGAAGATTACTTTTTTTTTACCTTGAAAGTCATACAGTTAAAGCCCTTTACTAAGGGCCTCTGCTGTGAAAAGACTCAAAATGTTTGAGATTTTTGGCTACAAAGAAGAAGGAAGAATTTAACCAAGCATAGATATGAGACAAGCCTGGAAAGGGTGGGGCAGCTACATTGAAATAGAATGAGAAATAGGTCTCCTTAAGAAGACCTAGGTGGTCTTAAAGTCTTGGGAGTAGAAGCAACATAAAAACTTACTGACCTTACTTTTAAAAAGTATCTATTTTATTGATGAGTAAAGTATGGTTTCTTCCAGTCTTATGTCAGATTTATCTCTTCTTTAAAAAAAATATTTTTTTAACAAGATGACTAAACTAGTAGATGAGGGGAAATGCTGTGGATATAGTTTAATAAAGATTTTAGCAAAGGTTTTGATATCATATCTCATAATATTCTTATGAAAACGATAGAGAGATTTGGATTAGATGATAATGCAATCAGATGGATTCCAAACTGGCCAGACTACTAGATTAAAAGAATAGTTTTTAAGGGTTTAAAGGCAATTTTGTAGAAAGCCTCCAATGGAGTGTTCCAGGGGTCTACTCTTGGCTCTGTGCTATTTAATATTTGGGTTAATGCCTTGAATAAAAACAAAAATGGGTAGCTAGTGAATACATTGGACAACAGATTCAGGATCCAAAAGGACATATAGGCAGGTGAGAGCATGGGACTGAATCTAATCGGATGGTATTCAATAGGGACAAGTGTCAAATCTCGTACTCCAGTACCAAAAACAATCAGTTTCACAAATATAAGAGGAGGGAGACATTAAGAGACAGCAGCTGTTCTGAAAAAGATCTGGGGCTTTTACTGGACTATATGCACGGTATAAGTTAGCAACCAAAAAGGTTCTTGCAAACTTGGGCAGCATTAAAGAGGACATGATTATCAGGAACATGGAGATGATAATCCTCTTGAACTCTGGTTTCATCAGACCTCATTTAGAGTACTTTCAGTGCTGGTTACCATGGTTTAAGAAGGGCATTGATAAGTTAGAGGATGTGCAGAAGAGGATAATTAGGATGGTGAATAGTCTTAAGATCATGATGTATGAGGATAATTTCAAAGAATTGGGTATGGTTAGCCTGGAGAAAAGAAGACCTATTGAAGACATCATTACTGTCTCTTGCTTTATAAAGTCCTATCATGTGAGGGAAAAATTAGTCTTGTTCTTTTTGGTTCCAAAGAATAGAACCAGGAGTCAGGAGCAGAAGTTGCAAAGAGGTATACTTAGGCTTGATATTGGGAAAAACTTCCTAACAGGTTGAACTATTCAAAAGTGGAATGGGCTACTTCAGAAAGTAGGCGGTTCTTCCTTTCTGGTAGTCTTCAAGCTGGATGATGATTGGGGTGCCTTTCATGTACACATTAAGCTAGATGGCTTCTGAAGTCCCTTTAAACTTTCAAATTCTTTGATTCATTCTGGCTTCCTTTAAGTTCCAACTAAAATCCCACCTTCAAGAGGAAACCTTTCCCAACTCTTCTTAATTTTAGTGCCTTCCCTCACTAATTATTTCTTATTTATTCTGTATATAGCTTGTTTGTATATATTTGTTTGCTTGTTTTCTCTTCCATTAAATTGTGAGATCCTGGAGGGCAGGGACTGTCTTTTGCTTCCTTTTATATCCCTAGCACTTCGCACAATGTCTGGCACATAGTAGACGACTTAATAAATGTTCATGGACTGATTAATTTTTTATACAACAAATACTTCCCAATAATCCGAATTTTAGCCTTCTTTATTTAAAACAAAACAGTTAACAAAAACCCCAAACTATTGCATATGGCAACCATGTCTAAGAGTTTGTAACAGCTCACCTCCTCAGTGTATCACCTTTTTACCAAGAGAAGTAGACATGTTCAAACATCAGTCCTTTGGAACCAACATTGTTGACATAACTGCTTTAAAAACAGAAAGGCCCTAGGGGATGCTGCTTCATCTCCCCTAAGACTTAGGAGCTGCTAGCAAGCTAATAATAAAGATGATTGCAAAACACTGAGATGAAGAAATTCGTATTATGAATTCAATATTATGAATCATTTTCCAAAAAAGCACAATAAGAGTAAATTTTAAAAGAGCTGGACAATGTGATAGGACTATTATCTACCAGAATTCCCTTCTTTAGCATCTTCCACCCCCCAGTGCCCTCCACCCTGCGGGGTAGACTATTTTTTCCTTTAAAAGACGGCAAAGCTCAGATTTGATTGACTGGGGCAAGGCTCAAGCTGCCCCTCCCTTGATGCAGCTTCCTGGTAGCCTCTGGTTATTTGTTGTTTGTCCTTCTTTTTTGAAGACAACTAAAGGCATCACAGGGTGAATTGCTTGTGAATTGGATTTAAGTGAGGCAGAGCTCCACAAAATCCTCAGCTTTACTCTCTTTTCAGGAATCATCAAAGTCCAGCGGCAAGACAGAAGTCAAGATGATTGGTAATGGTCCAGGATGCAGTGGATGACCTTGGTATCTTTGATGTCTCACTGAGTTCTAGGCACTTCACAGCTCCTGCTTATGCCACCTCCATAGTCATTGGAACAAATCGTTCTCATCCTCCCATTTCGCTGGGAGGACCCTTCACATGCTTGGGTAGACATCCCCCTAACTAACCAGTGGGTGGGGGGTGTCAGTTACCTCAATCTGATTTAGCCTGTTTGCTGGGGTAGTTTACTAGAATGTGGCTACTATATACGTATAAATGTTTATGTAATATGTATGTGTGTGTGTGTGTGTGTGTATGTATATCTATAGCTATGTATGTCTTACTTTTCTTTCCAAATTTTTAATAAAATCAAACTGTAGCTTTCAACCCTGCTTTGATCATCTCTGATTCCTTCTGGTCTTCCTCCTTGGTTTCTTTGCTGGAGTTCTAGCCCTAGAGTCAGGAATCCTTGAGTTCAGTTCCAACCTCAGACTAGCTGTGTAATTTTTCACTTAACTTCCTTCTATATCAGTTCCCTCATCTGTAAAGTGAAGATGATAATAATGTCTACCTCTTTAGGCATTGTGAGGATCAAATGAAATTATATTTGTAAAGCTCTTTGCCAAACTTAAAGCGCTATGTAAATTCTAGCTGTTATTGTTATTATTATTATTATGTAATATTATTATTATAATTAGAAAGGTCCACTTATGTGGAGTTGGGACCTACAGATTTGGTAGTTGTCACTAGATCTACCCGAGCCAAGTGCTACCATATGCTTATTTGATATCTTTCCTTGGTTGTTGTTCTTCATGCTTGAAGAGGAATAAAATGACATGACTGTGTGGGTCAAGGTACAATGTGTCTGACTGTGCATGATCAGACCAATATGAGCTTAGAAGTCTCTACCACAGGTTGGGCACGAATATTTCATGTGAACATTTGGAGTGGAGATGTTTTCAAATTTGCACGTCTCATGTTTCTTTTAAGCTACTGCAATTCTGCTTTGCTTATGGAACACAGCACGTGAGCTCGCTATATCCTTTCTATGTTGGAATCAAGTTAAAATCCTTTTATTAACTGTTCAATAACCTCATTTCATCTCGATATAAAACCTGAACTAACAGGGCTCTAGCTGTCTCAAGTAAGTCCTTAACAAGCACTGTTAGATTTGGATTTGAAACTTGTTGTGAAGTGTGAAAGCTCTGGTTATATAATTTCCCAAACATTACTGAATCTGTTTTTAAAAAAAATTTTTTTTGGAGGGCAATTGGAGTTGAGCAACTTGCCCAAGGTCACACAGATAGTTTTTGTGTTAAGTGTCTGAGGCTGAATTTGAACTCAGGTCCTCCTGACTCCAGGGCTGGTGCTCTACTCACTGCACCACCTAGCCACCCCTATGAAACTGTTTTTGTTCTGTGATATAATAGGTGTTTCATGGCTATAGCTACTCAGTGAAACCATAATACATGAAAAAATGGAAATAATATAGTTCCAAATTTAAAAAGTCAGCCATCAGCCGACTACTATTCACCTTGGTCACCTTGGTCAAAATGACTATGAGAGCATGATTAGAGAAAATCCCAGGAAAGATTAAAGTAATATTTTTTAACCCCTTTGATAAATTTGAAACCAATTCCTTTATTTTATTTTTAAAATTCTGAACATAATAAACATTCTAAAAAAGAGAGCATTCCTGAATACAAAGTAAACAGAAAAGAGGTCTCTATATATGTGGCTACAAATTTATATTATGTACAAGTTACTTTTTAAAAACAATATATCATAAAATTAATGCTATTTTCAAAGTTGTCCTTTTCATCTGTGTTCCTCCTGAAATTCCTTGTTCTTTTCTATTCATTTAAAAAAAAATAATCCGATGAGCCTCTGTTATTTCTTTCCTTTTTTTTTTTTTAAGCAATTGGGGTTAAGTAACTTGCCCAAGGTTACATGGCCAGTTTTTTGTGTGGATGTTAAGTATCTGAGGCCAGAACTGATCCCAGGTCCTCTCGACTCCAGGGCCAGTGCTCTTACTCACTGAGCCACCTGGCCGCCCCCTTTCCTTTTTTTTTTTTAAAACACTATTATGAGTGTCGATCTTCTCTCTCTTCCAAAAACAAAAACACAATCATTGTAATAAAAAAATTAAGCAAAACAAAGCTACATATTGGCAATGTCCAAAAACGTATAATTTTGTACCTTGTGTCTATACCCCTTTATCTAGAGGTGGGTAACATGCCTTATCATCAGTCCATCTTATGATGGACACAAGTAGTTGATTATTGAATTGATTAGAATTTTTAAGTCTTTTGAAGCATTTTTTTAAGGCTTTTTCAAAATTTGTTTTTATTTATTTATATATTTTATACACTAAATAAAATGGTCATTTCCTTACGTACAGAAAAAGAGAATTGCGCATGAAACTATCAATATATGTATAGCTTGCTATATATATGTATACATAGATATAGTACCTCAAAATCAGTCAACATTTATTTGGCACCTACTATGTGCTAGACACTATGCTAACTGTTGGAGTTACAAAAAGAGGCAAAAGATATTCTCTGCATTCAAAGGAACTTGCAATTTAATGGAAAAACTAGCCAATCTTTATGTAAGCCAAGCACTGTGCTAAATACTTTACAATTATTATCACATTTGGCCTCACAACGACCCTGAGAAGTTAGGTACTATTATTATCTCCATTTTACAGTTGAGGAAATTGACACAAGCAGGTTAAGTGACTTGCCTAGGGTCACATAGCTAATAAATATCTGAGACTGGATTTGAACTCAAGTTTTCTTGACTCCAGGTCCAATGCTCTATCCACTGCCCCACCTAGCTGCTGTTCATAACATGCAGCTTTCAAAGATGTCCTGCTTGTCTGAGATTCCTTGGCCTTCTTTCTGTTCAATAACTTGCCTTCCTTCCTTCCTTCCTAACTTCCTTCCTTCTTTTCTTCTCTCCCTTCTCCTCTCTCTCTCTTTCAGTAAAAGGAGATAAAACTATTACTCTCTCCAGCTGACATGTTGTACTAAGAAAATTCCACAGCTTCAGCAAAGAAACCAATTAAGATGATTAATATCTATAGCAAGTTTTTGGGATAGAAAATAATTGTAAAATTTAAAAACCATCAACATTTCCATATATTATTAACATATATATGTATGTGTGTGTATATATACACACACACATGTATATATGAAAAATACACAGGGAATTGGCATAGATATTATAATACCAGTAGCCACTCCCCCATAGATATGAGAGCAAAGAGGAATTCAATCTAAAAGGGTGTGTGTGTCATAAATGATTGGGCTGTAAAGACAAATGGAATCAATAAAACCTTTGTTTTAGGAAAAAAAAATTTATGAAACTCCCTGTTAAAAGCTTGATATTCAAAATCTATAGAAAATTGACACAAATCTATGTTTAAGAATCATCCTGCAGTACTTACATGGTTAAAGGATATGAGAAAACAGCTTTCAAAAGAAATCACAGTTTTCAAAAGAAATCTATATCACAGGAGCTGGGGTTTATCAAATAATATACTATTAAGGCCCAGTATGTTGTATACCTAATCTTTTTTCCTGATCAGCCTCTTTATTTTTTTTAACAAGTACCAAATAATTTTTATTTTTACTATTTCATAGCATAGTTTGAAATCTGGTATTATTAAGCCCCTTTCTTTCTTAGTTTTTAATTATTTTCATTGATATTCTTGACCTTTTTTCTTCCAGAAGAAATTTGTTACCATTTTTTCCCCTAGATCTATAGAGTAATCCTTTGGTAGTTTATTTGGTATGCATGGTAAATTAATTTAGGTGGTGTTATAGTTTTTTTTCTAACCACATTAACTCATTCTAACCATGAGCTATTAATATTTCTCCAGTATTTAGGCCTGTCTTAATTTCTATAAAGTGTTGTATATGTTCTGTAGTTATTTAAATGGAATTTCTCTTTATACCTCTTCCTGTTGGCTTTTGTTAGTCATATATAGGCATGCTTCTTATGCATGTTTATTTTATATCCTGAAACTTTGCTGAAATTTTTGTTTAAGTTAATTCCTAGGGTTCTCTGAGTAAGCCATCACATATACAAGAAGTGATAATTTTGCTTCCTCTTTGTCTAAGCTTATTCCATCAATTTATTTTTCTTGTTTTACTAGTAAACTTATCATTTCTAGCAACACATCAAATAGTAATAGTGATAATGGGTGTAACCCATGATCCAAAGCCCATTGGTATGGGATTCTCTCCTTATTGGTGGAGATCAATGCCCTCCACCTATGTGAACAGCAGGGTGGAGATTGGGTGAAAAGGCATATGCTCTTCATTTTCTTCAGGTTCTTCAGTATCTTCTGGCTTGTAGCTTTGAGAGAGAAGATACATGAAGCCAACTCCACTTCAGATTGCTGAAGGGAGTAAAGGACTCTGGGAAGAAGCTGGCATGAGAGGAGTTGACAATCTCCACCATGTCCCTATCCTCAGCTTGCTACACTAGAGACTTTAGGGAATTTCCTCTTTGGGTGGAATCCAGGACTCTCTCTTGGTTGAGTTATCTTGCTCACTCTGTATTGTCTAGTATATATTCTCCTGTGTTTACTTTGATTTTTGTTTTGGTGTCAATATGCATAAATGGGTTTCTTTCCTATTTGCTATGTGTGTTCAGTATGGAACTGGCATTTGGAGGAAGGAAGTCAAGCCTTGGATATAAAGCTGGAGTACTCCTTGGGTACCCCATTAAGAAATAACAATCAGGAATTTAGCTTGAGCCTGAAAACTACATCCCTCAGACTAATAATATGGTATAATTCTAGTCTAGTACCCCTCTCTCTTGGGAAGAATAGAGGGCGAGCCTCTGAACCCCAATCTTTTTTCCTTCTCTTATCAGGAACTAAAATATCCCTTGGAGAAGGGTGGAGGAGAAGATGCTAAAGATGTATCTTTTCTGGTTTCCCTGTGAGCCACAAATCAAGACACACCATACTTCAGGTTGGGACAGCCTTCAATTTACCACTGATAGTGGTAATATCTTTAGTTTGCCCTATTACATAATACAATGGCTCTTGGTTTTAGATAGAAAATACTTGCCATGTTAAGAAAAAAATACACTTATGCCTATATTTATTAGTTTTTGAGAAAAAAATAAGTGATGTATGTTATCAAAAGATTTTTATATTATTTTTGTTATTAATATGGTCTATTATATATATAGTTTTCTTAATATGGAATTAACTCTGTTCCTGGCATAGATCCAAAATGGTCATAGTGTATAATAGTTTTGCTGTGCTGCTGTAATCTCTGCTAAAATTTCATTGACAATTTTTGTCAATTTGTTCTTTAAGAATATTATAAGAATAAGCCAACAATATGTTCTTAAAGAACAAATTGTTTTTTAAGCATAATGGTTTATAGATTTCTTTCTCTGTTTGGATTCTCTCTGGTTTATGTAACAAAATCATATTTCATTTAGGTTGTCAGTTTCATTGGCATATAACTGAAGAAAAGTGTTTTTAAAAATAAATATTTATTGATATCTTTTGATTTTATATCTCTTTAATTTACTCTTCTATCCCTTCTCCCTCTCAAAGAGTCATCCCTTTTAACAAAGAATATTTTTAAGGAAAAAAATAACCAAAATAGCTCAATATACTGAAAAAAATCTGACAAGATAGGAAATGTTCCACACCTGTGGATCGCTCTCTCCTCTACCCCTGCAAAGGAGTGCATTAGAGATGGCTTTTAATATCTCTTCTTTGGAGCCATATTTGTCTTTTGTAATTTGGAAAGACTCACTTTTTATTGTTTTGTGGCAGTTGTTCTTTCCATTTACATTGTTGTAGTCATTGTGCATACTTTTTTCTTGTCTCTGAGAAATGGTTCTATAGGTATTTATTTCTCTTCTATGTTTTTTGTACTACTCAGTTTTAGGTACCAGAGGGATTTCTCATGGGACTGGGAGTTCAAGCCCCGGAGATCCTAGAGCCAGGATTGCAGGTGGGATGGTGCAGCCAACTAATCCAGATGGTCTTAAACCCAGGAAGTCCTGAGAAGCCAGGATACCTGGGACTCAAATGGAGAGTGGGGAGGATGGGGGGATGGGGGGACTTGGAACTGAGACTGTTCTCTATGGGAATGGTGCTAAACTATGAACTTAATCCACTTCCCCTCCCCAGAGAGTGAAGTTATACAGAAGGGGAGAAGAACTATGACTCCCATGAGTGTGTTGGGGGAATGGGGTGTAAACTTATATATTTGTGATTCTACTTTCTGAAGCAGATATTTCTGTGTAAAAGCTAATCTTTCTGCTGTTGCCTAATGGAATTGGGGTACAGAGTACTATGCCTCTCATAACTGAGGGAACAGCATTATTTGCAGAGACCTAGGCACCCCTAATCCCTTTAAAAGAAGCAGAGAACGGGGGGGGGGGGAGGTGTGAAATTCAAGCACTGTATGGCTTCAGTCAGTGGGGACCCAGGGTAGCTTGTGTTACATATATATAGATATACATCTATGAGACAGCTGTCTATTTATCTTGGATACTAAACCCTTATCTGAGAAATCTGATACAAAGATTTTTTTCTCATTCAATTGCTTTCCTCCTTATCCTATGTGTATTAATTTTGTTTGTGCAGAAGCTTTTCAATTTCATGTATTCAAAAATCTTTCATATTCACAGTTATGATAGCTAATTGTGAATTTCCCTCTATCCTGTTCTCATGTGTTTTCTTCTTTTTGCACCCCATACCAAGAGAGGAGCAGCTCCACACCAGTGGTCTAGGCTTGATATAATCGGCTACTCCTCTTAGTCCAGTCTTACTGCCCTAGCCCAGGGCCCAGTTACAACTTCTCACCCTTTCTTTCCTTTGAAACCCTCTTCATAATACACCCTCTTTATTTGAGACTTTTTTGGTATGAGTAATTCCTCCCTTAATCTACTTTATATTATTCCCCCCTCTTCTATTCCATGCTGTTTTCCTGCTGAATTGAACATATTTCTATACCATTCACATATAGTTGGGGAAAAATGTTTTTAAAAAGAAATATTTACTGATTTTTGTTTTTACATCACTTTAATTTACCCTTTTGTTGGGGTACTCCTTGCTTTGTTATAAGCTTTGCCTTTGTGTAATGCATTGTGTGTGTGTTCTACCATTACTTTTATTGTACAAATGAAAGAAGTTCAAGTGACACCTGCTACCTCACCCTTTCCCTCTTTGTATAGTTTTCTATTTGTACATTAAGATTATGTGAGATAATAATTTCCCCCCATAATTCCTACCCCTTTCTTCTCTACTATATTACTTTTCTCCTCACTTCCATGCCCTCAGTATTATTTCACTTCTTTTATGATCCCTGATGACTTTAGGGTTCTAAAAGGATACTTATTCTCTCCTTTTAGAATAAAAACACTTCATCTCTATATAATCCCTTTCTGATTGCTCCCTTGTATTTACCTTTTAAATATCTCCTGATTTCTGTGTTTGTATTTTAAAGTTTCGGTTTAGTACTACTCTTTTTATGAAGATTATTAGGAAATCCTCTATTAAAGGTCCATTTCCCCCCTGTAGGATTATCCTTGGTTTTCCTAGGTAGGTTATTCTTGGTTTTAAGCCTATATCTTTTGCTTTTTGGATCATTAAATCCAAAATGAACTAATCCTTTAAAGTGATAGCTATGAAATCTTGTGTGAACCTAACTGTAGTTTATCCCTACTTAAGGTTTTTTTTTAATGGATTCTTGTACCATTTTTTCTTTGATGTAGATACTCTGGATTTTGGTTATGATGTTCCAGGGAGTTTTTATTTTGGGGTTTCTCATTAGGGATAACCAGTAGCTTCTTTCTGTTTTCACATTGTCCCGTGATTGTAATAGATCTCATCGTTTTGTTATATGATCTCTTGAAATATGTCCATATTCCAACGCTTTCAGATAGTTTAATGATATCTCAAGGAGCTTTCCTTGATCTATTTCTTGGTCTATTTTTTTTTAAAATATGAGATACTTTACCATTTCTTCTATTTTTTTTGTCTTTTTGTTTAATTTTTTTGTCTCATGGAGTTATTAGCTTTTGTTTGATTCATTATAATTGTAATGAATCTACTATTTGAGTAAGGTTTTGTGCCTCTTGTACTGAGTTGTTACTTTTCAAAGTCTTTCCTTCAATTTGCATATTTATTTTCCAATTATTTCTTCTAGCATTCTTGTTTTATTGATAATGTAATTTTAACTCTTAAAAAAAACTAGCCTCAATTCTTCTAAGAATTCTAATTGATCTTGTAGACAAGTCATTTTTTTTCTTTGAGGTTTTACTTTGAGATATTTTGGAGTTATTCTCTTCTGGGTTTGTGTTTTTTACTTCTTTGGAATCCTAACAGGTCTTTATCATGGGAGTGTTTTTTTGCTTACTCTATCTTCCAGGCTTAATTCCTGAATTGGGACTTTACATTAGGTTTAGTCTTTTCATAGGGAATACCACAAATTTGTATGGTCCTGGTATTTGTTTCTGGGGTCCTGTTGCTGCATACTCTGAGTACTAAGTGCTGTGTGCTTCAAAGACCACAAGGGTGCTTCAGGATGGGGAGCTGAAAACTTTAAGCAAGCCCTTGTAGCAGCAAGCACCCTGACATACCCGGGGTGGCTGCCAACACAGGTTCTTATATCTGCTTTTCTAAAGAAAAGCAACTCAAAATGGGTTAACAATCTTGCTTTAATCAATCAAACATGTCATTTACCTAGTTCAGGGGAAAAAGTCAGCACCCTGAACTTCAAAGTATACAGACAGAAGTTACAAGAAGACAGAGAAACGTTTCAAGCAGACAGGCCTCCAACTGTCTGACCATTATATCTATACCTAGTCAGTTACCAGAGAGGGAAGCATCAACATCTGGGTTTTTGAAACCCGGGGGGCTCAACAGCTGCCCAGAGTCTTGTCTAGTCAAATCACACAACACTTCTCAAAGTAATCCCCAAAACAAAGCCTCACTTCACAGTTTATATAGCCTTCTCCTGGCTCAGAGAATGTCATAACCCTCTTGTCCCACTGCCCAATCACAAAGTATCTCCTGAAAAACAAGCCTCCTGCCATAGGCTCCAGGTGCACTTAAGCCTATCAAAGGGCCTAGGGGCAGGGAAGATCTTTAAATCCCATAACCCTTACAGCCCTAAGGGAGCTGATCTAGGTATAATCTGATTGCTACCCTCTTGGATGGAGGCTTCCAGGTTCCAGACCCTATTTGGGGTCTAGGCAACTAGACTCAACTGGAAAGCTTGCAAATAATTGAAAGTTTGCCCCTGAGTAAACTCCTGATAGACAGTTGCTAGTACCAGCCCCTGTCAACAATACAAGTCAACAAGCATTCGTTGTTAATAACAATCATCATAACCTTTATATAGTGTTATAATGTTTGGAAAACACTTTACAAATATTATAGCTCTCATCTCTGATTAAAGTAGGGAAGAAAACACACTCAAACATTTGGGTATGGAAATATGTTTCACTAAAGAAGAGTGGGACGGAGAATAAGAAGAGGGAGTGAGTTAAGGAAGGAATTAGTCCTATGCAAAACAAATTCTAATTAATAATGTACAAAATATTTATAGAAGCTCTTTTTGCAGTAGCAAAGACTTGGAAACACCCATCAATTGGATGTGACTGAACAAGTTATAACATATAAATGTGATGGAATAATATTGTGATATATGGAATGATGAAAAGGATTATTTAAGAGAAACCTGGGAATACTTGTATGAACTGATAGTGAGTGAAGTGAGCAGAACCAAGCAAACAATTTATATGATAACAACAACAATATTGTAAAGACAAACAACTTTTAAAGATTTAGGAACTCTGGCATAACACCAATAGTGATTCCAGAAGACTCATGATTAAATATAGTTCCCCTAACAGAGAGGTAAAGACACAGAGTGCAGAATGAGAGACATGGCCATTGTAGAAATTGTTTTGCTTATCTTACACTTGTTTGTAACAGAGATTTTGTTTTTCTTTCTTTCTCAATTGGGGATGACTTAGGAGGAAGAGAAGGGGCAGGGGGAAAGAGAATAAGCATTTATTAAGTGCTAGGCACTGTGCTAAATCCTTCAAGATATTATCTTATTTGAGGTGATATTTGAGAGGGATTTTTGCTGATTGAAAAAAATTAATTAAAAATAACAACTTAGCTACTATACTATTTCTATATATGGATTTTGAAAAGTAGTTGTTTTATTAATCTTTTTCTTTTGTGTCATCTACATTTTTCACAGTATCTTTCCTTTGACTACCTCCCACAAAACAATCCCTTGTAATAAAGAAGAAAAAAACCCCACAAGGTAAAAAAGTTCAACAAAATTAACCTGTTGAAAAAGTCTGAAATAATGTGAAATGTTTTACACTCATACTCCCCCACCTCTGCAAAGAAGCAGGGGGAGATATCATCTCATACTCCTTTTTTTTTTAAGCCATTGGGGTTAAGTAACTTGCTCAAGGTTACACGGCCAGTTATTTCTGGGTGTGGTGCTGAGTGTCTGAGCCCAGATTTGATCCCCAGGTCATCCCGACACTGGGGCTGGTGCTCTTACTCACTGAGCCACCTGGCCGCCCCCCATACTCCTTTTTTTGACCACGCTTGGTCATTTTTATAACTACATAGGACTTAGGTTTTATTTTTGTTGTTGTTGCTGTTGTTATTGTTCTTTCCACTTACTTTGTTGCAGTTATTATTGTTTTTCCTGGTTCTGCCTATTTCATTTTGCATCAGTTTTCCCATGCTTCTTTGTTTTCTTCCTGCTCATTGTTTCTTACAGCACAACGACATCCCACCACATTCATGTACCAGTTTGTTTAGTCACTCTTTAAACAGTGGACATCTACCTTTAAAAAAAAAAATTTAGTATTTTATATCTTTTTTTTATATTGTCTGCATTTCCCAAAGTATCCCATCCCCCTTCCTCTCCAAAAGATCCATCCCTTATTACAAAGAATAAAAAAGATTTTTAAAAAATCAGTGAAATTTACTAACAAATTGATAAAGCTTGAAATTGTACGCAGTGTTTTAGCATGCAGCTTTTCAAAGAAGTCTTAGGGTGTGAATGTACCTTCTCATATCTCTTCTTTGGGGCAAAGATTAATTGTTATAATTTTAAAACACTTATTTTTAATTAGTTTGCTGTTGTTCTTTCCATTGTTATAGTAATTTCCACTGTGACTGTAATTGTATATATTGCTTTCCCATTTCTTTTGCTCCAGTTCATGTAGCAGTTCATTTTGCACAGTTCTGTGCTTCTTTGTATTCATTCACATTAATTTCTTCTTATAACACAGGAATATTCTCTTACATTCATGTATCATAATTGGCTTAGCTATCCTCCAATTAAAGGGCATCTAATTTGCTTCCAATTCTTTGTTACCATGACGTCCAATCCCTTGACCCTTCGGTTTTTTCTCATGCCATCATCCCTGCACTGGTTACGTTCTCCTCAGTTTCTCATTTGACCCTTTGGTGAACCATTTCAAATGTACTCCTCTCCTCTTCTCTTGTGCTCTTACCCAATTGAAGATCTTGCCCTGCCAAGCCTCAGCCTTGGGTTACTCCCATCATCTATTCACTGTCTCCACTTTCATACATATGCTGGAGAAAAAAATCACAAACCCATGATGACTGGGCCTGCTACAAATTTATGCTACCTAAATAGATGACAGTCCTGGACTCTCATTGTGGCAAGGGATCCTTTTATACATCCCTAATTAATTCAGTATGCCACTTACCATATTCATTTCCCCAAACATTTTCATCCCTCCTTAAATCTTTCATGTTCCCCCGATCCTGTACCCCTTTAGCTAAGTACCTTGCTTATTATACATTACTGAAAAAATTGAGGCCATTCAAAATCAAAGCTATCTTCTGCCATCCTCCTCATCTCATCACTAAAAAGCCTTCTGACCCTTTCTCCTCCTTTGCCCCTATTTCATATCCTCCTCCTTGCCAAGGTTTACCCCTCGACATTCACAAGTGATCCTATTTCATGCATCTTCTCCAGCAGATTGCCCCCTCTATGATCCCCAATCTCATATAGCTTCAGTCTCTCCCTGTCTATTTTCTGCTTGCCTGCTGCCTACAAACATGACCATGTCTTCCCTACCTTCAAAAAATTCTCACTCTATTAATCTATCCCTGCTAGTTATCATATCTCTTCTCCCTTTTCTGGCTAAACTCCTAGAGAAGGCTAAGTACAATCTATGCCTTCACTTTCCTCTCACTCCTTTCTTAATTCTCTGCAATCTGGATTTTAACCTCATCATTCACCTGAAACTCCTGTTTCCAAAGTTACTAATAATCTCTCTTTTTTTTCAAATGCTTTATTAACTTCTGATTTACATCATTCATTTCTGCCAGATTTTGAGTTACAAATTTTCTCCCCGTTTTTCCCCTACCCACCGCCCCCAAATAGCAGTCCCACAGGATATCCCCTCCTCCAATCTGCTCTCTCCCATATCTTCTCCCATACCCCCTTCGACATTTCCAGTAGAGCATGGTGGATCTCTACACCCCTGTGCCTGTATATCTTATTTCCCAATTACATCTAAAATAGTATTATTAATAGTATATATATTTAAACATTTGATTTCAAAACTTTGAATTTCAGATTCATTCCCTTCGTCCCTTGTCACCCACCCTTACTGGGAAGATAAACAGTTCAATATAGGTTGTGCATGTGTAGCTAATGCAAAACATTAACATAGTAGATATATTGAGGTCAGGGATTGTCTTTTACCTTTCTTTGTATGCCCAGCACTTAGCACAGTGCCTTAATAGCTATGTGTAGACTGACTTCAGTTTCTTCATCTAAAAAATAAGAGCCTCAGACCTGATGTCATCTGAGGTTTGGACCTTCCAGCTTTAGATCTATAGGCCTATGTGTGGTAACCCTCCTTTGTTCCCTTTATAGCTATATCGACTGGGGATTCTTTATCCTGCTCTACCTGCCATCCCCCCCACCTGGCTAATGGTTGTAAAGTGTCTAGCCCTTAGGCCCTGCAGTTCTCTATAACCTCTATAGTGACAGAGACAGCTTCAGAATTATTTCATCACTTTCTATTCTAGTACTAACCCAATTTTCTCTGTCCTGTTCGCATGCTTGCTATTTACAGCAACTTGGTTACTAAGGGGAACCACAGTTCTTCCTCTCACATGAGCTTTCAGGTTTTCCACTGGTTATATTTCAGGCTAAAGATGAAGATGCTAGCAGAGGTTTGTTCTGTGACTTGGGAATACAAACTTTATTCTCGAAAAATTTTATTAGTGAAAAAAAAATAAGGCTAGTTTTTATATTTTATAGAGAGGCAGTATGATATGGTGGGTAGAAAGCAGGGCTTTGAGTCAGCAAGACCTGGGTTCAACTCCTCCTTTGACACGTTAGCTTGTTTGACCCTGGGCAAGTCACAGATGTAGTTACACACACATACACACACACATACATCTCCCAAAAGTCTTGGTGCAGTTTTGAGTGACTTTTGGGACACTCTCTATATACCTGTATACATTGCTAGTATTCAAATATTTTTATAGATAATATTTTGTATATTATTTATATGATGAATTATAGCATTTATATTATCATTAATCACTTTAAGGTATACGAAGTACTTAACATAGATTATCTCATTTGATTCTCACAACAATCCTGCGAGGTAGGGACAATTATTATCCCCATTTAACAAATGAGGAAACTAAGGCACAGAAAAGTTAGGTGACTTACTTATCACATAGCTATAAGTGTCTAAAGCAGAATGGGAATTCAGGTCTTCCTTATTTCAAGTTCCAAGTTCTATCTACTATACCACCCAGCTGCTTATATATAAACTGAGGCGAGGAGGGAGAGAACCTTCTTCCTTAGACTCACCCTCCATGGATTTAGTCACTTCTGTGACCCAGAATGCAATTATGAGGCGTTAAGATTATTAAACTAATTATAAAGATGCCTCTATGCCCTGATCCTTTTAGGAGGTGCTTGAGACAAAATGTAACACTGGGATTGACTAAGCAAACAAATTAGGCTCAGTCTTTGAGGCTTTAAATAGCTAAATCCTAGATGAACTTCAGGTTCAAGTTCAAATGTGGGAGAAGGTGAAAGCCAGTGAGCTACCAGTGTGAAAGCATCACATCTTTGGAACTCACCCTTCCCATTCAGTCCTCCTTCCCCATCGGGCTACCCCATGTCTTGTATTTTCAGGCCTGGTCCCAACAATCTGTTAAATTAAACCTTGCCGAGGTATTAGCTTCTAATGGCAGGAGGCATTAGACTTTTCAGAAATATCTGCATTTTAACAAAATACTTTTAGAAAAAAAAAACACCTTTAGGAGAGAGGCAGAAATATTTTTGGGTGACAAATAACAACACCTTGGTAGTTACTCAGTCTCCCTCTTCATAAATTCAGCCTAGTAAATGTGTGTGTATACATAGATATTCATTAAATATATTTTGGTTTTTATGAAGCCTCTAAAATTGTATATTTAGAGAAAACACATGCCCATTTATTCTTCTTATAACCCAGGCAGGGGTGGCTTTTGTTTGGTGAGGATACAAATTAGAGTTTGTGCTGTACTCCAATCTGTTCAATAATATTTTTTAGTGTTAGAATGAGGTAGCTTGCTTTTTCTTTCCTCTAAATGAAATCAAGGTCAGTATAAAGTATAAAGCTCTGACAAAGAAATAATAGCACTAGAAAGAGTCTACTTCTCAAATATACATGAAACAAAGAACTCTCTCTGGTTTACAGCTAAGATTTACATAAGGTTTGGAAGCTTTAAGAGATAATTCCTCTGATTCATCATGTTTTTGGAATCTGCCAATGATCAGGGCCCCAGTAAGAGTAGAAACCACATTCTCCTCCTCTCCCTCTCTCAACTGAGTTTTGAAAATGGCAGCCACTCCACAGTGTCAAAGGCTCAATTTAATCTGAACTATGGCAGCTATCTATGTCAACAAAACTTTGCTTGGTGTAGGGACCTCGGAAAGAAAGGTATCAGACTCCTTGCCTGAAACAGAAAGCCCATTTTGGAGGGAGTACTAGATCTACCTCTTAGGTCCACATCTTTGAATTCTTCCCTATCCCATCCCTGATTTTTGATACTACAGTAGAAACCATTCCAGGCTCAGGCTGCTCCCAGAGGATCAGGAGTCTCAGTTTATTTGCCTTTATTGTCCCCCTCAGGCAAGGGATTCAACTGCCTTGGAATCTCAATGGCATCATAAAATTTAGCATTTAATTATGTTCTTGTTTCATGTATAATTTTTCTTTCTAGTTTTATTATAAGCTCCTTAAGGACCGATAACAGTCTTATATAGATTCTCCTTATTCATATCTATGTCCTCAAGGATCTCTCCTTGACCCTCTCTGCTTTCTCTACACTATTTTCCTTGTCGATTTTATCTCTTACCAGTTTGAGTTAAGACCTCTATAGACTTCTCCTGACACTGTCACTGTTCTTCCACTTGGAGCTTTTGTCTGTCCCTCTGGGCCCCTTCTCCCATTGGTAAGTTTTTTCCCAAGTCCTCCATTTTGGGGAGGGCTCAAGGTTGACCATCCATAACTCCTCTCCTAGTTTTCTGCACCTTTTTTTATATTCCTTTTATGTGTTCCCTCATGTGGCTGTAAGCTCCTTGAAGACCAGTACTGTCTTTTTTGTTTATATTTGTATTGTACTTGCAGTACAGTGTCTGGCACAAAGTAAGTATTTAATAATTGCTTATTGGTTGATTGCCTAAGGAATGCTTTTCCTCTTCTCAAATTTCCATGGTGGATCATTCATTGGACAGAAAACTGCATTTGGAGTCAGAGAATCTGTGAATATTGGTTCTGTCCTCTATGACCTTAGGGTAAGTCACTTAGTTTCTGGTTGTTGTTCAGTTGTGAAAGACTCTTTGTGATCCTGTTTGGGGTTTTCTTGGCAAAGATACTGGAATGGTTTCCTTTTCCTTCTCCAGCCCATTTTACAAATGAGGAAACAGAGGCAAACAGAGTTAAATGACTTGCCCAGGGTCATACAACTAGTGTCTGAGGCCAGATTTGAACTCAAGAAGATAAGCCCTCCTGACTCCAGGCCTGGAACTATCCACCAAGTCATCTAGTTACCCCATTAATGGGCAAACTATTTGACCTTTGAGATCCCTTTCAGCTCTAAAGCTATGGTCCTAAGATCCTGTATCGAATTCTCTGTGCACATGTTGTACACAGCATAAAGTGAGTGCCTCAAGGCCAGGACTATTTTGGCATTTCTATCAACAGCATCTAGCACCAGAGCTGTAACCAGGGAAGGGGTGACTGTCTTTGCACCTGGGTGTCAAAATTTAGTAGATGCTGATGACATCTGTATTTTTTCAGCAAGTGAAAGCAATGAGCTTAACACCTAGTTAACAAGAATAATTAATTAGTTGAAAAAGGAATCTCCTAGATCACATTGCTTCCAGAGGGTGCATCCCAGGTGAGCAGCTCCTTGGTCTGGCTAGATCCTCTTCTCTTTCCGAGTAGTGTCCAGGGCTCCTGTTTCCCCTGCTCTCATGAGCTGGTTTCCTGGGGTGTCTTGATTGGGCCTTGTGTCCTAAGGTCTCTCTACCCCACCCTCACACTAAACTCCTTGCCTCAGGTACCAGAATTTCTAGGTATGGCTTCAAGTTTAGAGAGCTTAACAGGCACTTAATAGCTAACATTTATTTATAACTTATTAGCAATTTAAGATTTGCAAAGCTTTTATATGTTGTTTTATTTGATCCTCACAACAACCCTATGAAAAGTGCTATTATTATCTTTATGAAAATTATTTAAAGCACGTTTTATTACTCTCCCTCTCATTATACCACTTCCCTCCTCCCAATTGGGCAAATTAAAAAAAAAAAATCCCTCAATACACATTTACATGGTCTGGCATAACAAATTCCTACATTAGTCATGTTGGAAAATGTATGTCTTTGAATTTTAAGTTCATCACATCTGTCAGGAAGTGAGTGGTAGGTTTCATTTTCATTCTTTTGAATTCTGTAGTTTATCATTGCTTTGATAAAATTTCTAGTGTTTCAAGGTTGTTTTTCCTCTATGTTATCATTGTGTAAACTGCATTCCTAGTTCTGCTCACTACTTTGTGACAGTACAAAAGGTCTTACAAGTTTCCCTGAAATATCCATATCATCATTTCTTATGACATGATGATATTCTATATTATTGATATACCACAATTTGATTCACTTTTGTCCAAGAAGACATCCCTTTAATTTCTAATTTTTGGCTGCCATGAAAAAATTGCCTTAAAAAAACAGATTGATCCTTTTCTTCTTTCTTTGATTTCTTTGGGTCTAATAGTGGCATAGTTAGGGCAAAGGGTGTGATCAGTTTGGCAACTTTCTAGGCATATTTCCAAACTGCTTTCCAGAAGGGCTGGACAATTTTCAGATCCACTGGCATAATACCTTTCTATTTTCTCCCCACTGTTAATGATCAAGTAATATATTAACACAATCAGATAGCCTAGAAAAGGCAAAAAAGACATAAAAAGAAGCAAAGCTTCCAAAAACAGGTTCAATAATGTCACAGCTAGGCTTCATTTTTCTCTCCCTTCCCCATGCCCCCTTTTTTCCCCCTATGGTGTATCAGCAAGCACCCTAGTATACCTAGGGTGGCTGCCAACACAGGTTCTTAGATCTGCTTTTCTAATGGAAAGCAACTCAAAATGGGTTAACAATCTTGCTTTAATCAAACATATGTCATTTACCTAGTTCAGGGGAAAAAGGTCAGCACCCCAAACTTCAGAGAATACAAACAAGTTACAAGCAGAAGTTACAAGGAGACAGAGAAACAAATCAGCAGACAGGCTTCCAGTTGTCTGACCATTACATCCATACCTAGTCAGTTACCAGAGAGGGAAGCACCAACATCTGGGTTTTCAAAGCTGCGCTGCCCAGAGTCTCATCTGGTCAAATCACACAACTCTCCTCAAAGTGAGCCCCCCAGCAGTACTGATTATCTTCCCCCTCAACCCTCCTCAAAAACCCTCTCCCATCTCCATCCACCCAGTCCTCAGGCTTGCAACCTAGGAGTGATCCTTGACTCCTCACAATCACTATCTCAGTCTTACTATCTTTCACCTCCCATTCAATCTGTTGTCAAGGCCTTGATTTCACCTTTATAACATCTCTTAAATATGCTCCCTCTCTTCTCTGACATTGCCACTACTCTGGTACAGGCCCTTACCACACTCTTGGACTACTGCAATTGCCTATGGGTGGGTTTGCCTGCCTAAGTTTCTTCCTATGTCAATCCATCCTCCATTCAGCCACTAAAATGATTTTTCTAAAGCATAAGTTGGACCATGTCAGCCTCCTCAATGAACTATTACCTATCACCTACAGGATCAAATACAAAATCCTCTGCTTGGCATTCAAAACTCTTTATAATTTAGCCCCTCCTACTACCTTTCCAGTTTTCTTATACCTTGCTCCCCACCAAGTCCACTTTGATACAGTGACACCGTCTTCCTTGCTATTCCATGAACAAGGCACTCTTTCTCAGCTCCAGGTGCTTTTGCAGCTTATTCTCCAAGCCTGGAGTTCTCTCTCCTCATCTCTACCTGGCTTCCTTTATGTCCTAGCTACAGTATCATCTTCTACTGGAAGACTTTCCCAATCCCTCTTAATTTTAGTGCCTTCTAATTTTTGACCAAACAAGAGATAGAGAACATTATGAAATGCAAAATGGATAATTTTGATCACATTGAATTAAAAAGGTTTTGCACAAACAAAGCCAATGCAACCAAGGTTAGAAAAGAAGCAGAAATCTGTGAAACTATTTTTACAGCATTTCTCTGATAAAAGACTCATCTCTAAAATATATAGAGGACTGAGTCAAATTTATAAGAATACAAGTCATTCCCCAATTGATAATGATTAAAGGATATGAACAGGAAGTTTTCAGATGAAGAAATTAAAGTTATCTATAGTCATATGAAAAAATGCTCTAAATCGTTATTGATTAGAGAAATGCAAATCAAAACAACTCTGAGGTACCACTTCACACCTATCAGATTGGCTAGCATGACAAAACAGGAAAATGATAAATGTTGGAGATATGGGAAAATTGGAGTACTACTACATTGTTGGTGGAGTTGTGAACTAATCCAAACATTCTGGAGAGCAATCTGGAACTATGCCCAAAGGACTATAAAAATGTGCATACCCTTTGATCCAGTAATACCACTACTAGTTCTGTATCCCAGAGAGATCATAAAAATGGGGAAAGGACCCACATTATGAAAAGCTTTATGGCAGCTCTTTTTGTGGTGGCAAAGAATTAGAAATTGAGGGGATGCCCATCAATTGGGGAATGGTGTATAAGGATGTAATGGAATACTATTGTTCCATAAGAAATGATGAGCAGGTAGATTTCAGAAAAACTTGGAAAGACTTGCATGAACTGATGCTGAGTGAAGTGAGCAGAACCAGGAGAACAATTTCCACGGTAACAGCAACATTGTGTGATGACTGACTTTGATAAACTTAGTTCTTCTCAGTAATGCAATGATCTAAGTCAATTCCAAAAGACTCATGATGGATAATGGTATTCACATCCAGAGAAAGCACTATGGAAGCTGAATGCAAATTGAAGCATACTATTTGCTCTCTTTTTTTTCTTTCTCATGGTTTTTCCCTTTTGTTCTGATTCTTCTTTCACAACATGACTAATGTGTAAATATGTTTAAGATGATTGCAAATGTATAGCCTATATCATATTGCATGTCATTTTGTGGAAAATTTGGAACTCAAAATCTTATAAAAATGTTGGAAATTAAAAGTAAATAAATTACAAAAAAATTTAGTGGTTCCTGCTAATTATTTTCTATTTCTCCTATATATAACTTGTCTATATTCATTTGTTGTCCCCGCTATTAAATTAAAAGCTCCTTGAGGGCAGGGGTTATATTTAGTCTTTTTTTTTGTATCCCCAGTAATTAATAATGTTTTATTGATTGATCTTGAAGGCCCTTTGCTGAATAAAATTTTTATTGTATAATGTTCAGTAAAGGATTTGTTTAATATTTCTGATTTCCTATATCTGTCTGTGAGCTTGTTATGTCCTAATACAAGGCCAATTTTTATGATGTTGCAATAATGGATGAAGAATATGTATGTTTATTCTATTCACATTCATTATACACCAGAGTTCTAATCATATTTAAGTTTCCTAAAATTTATCCAAGTTTTTCACTTTTTTTCTTGTATATCTTTTTGTTAAACTTGTTTAAATCTGAAAGAGGTATAATGAGGTTCCAAACACTAGTTTTATTGTTGATTTGTGCTCTTTGAATTGTTTTTATGGTTTCTTTGTCTGAGATAATTATTGTTATGCTATTTATTTTGAGGTCACAAGAAGTATACAAATTCTGTTTTAGTCCCTGATTTGAACTTTGTGACTTTCTTTTGTGTTTCAAGAGTTTCTTATAAACAATATATTATTTTTCTCATTGGGATTTGGTCTGGCTCATTTTCTAGGTTTGATTGGAGCAGAGCTGTAATAGTAATGGAATTTAAAGATCCCCCTGTATTGGCTTGGTTTTTTAATTGATTGTGTTAAAACCCAGAGTTTGTGAATCCCACTTGTGGGATGGACTTGTTGAGGTGAAAAGAGAGGGCTGAACTGGGAGGAGCTGGTGACGTGAATTTAGAGAGACACAAGCAGAGAGAGAGGCAGAAGAATTTTTTGGAAGCAGCATCTTGGAGGCAGAGAGAGATGGAGAGGATTGCTGAGGGCCAGTTTGAATTGCCCAGGACTTTTGAGAGCTGCCAAGGACTGAGGAGACATGGCTGTTATGCTGGTACTTTGTTTTGATGTTGTTTTGCCAGATTTGTCCACTGGTGAAAGACAGTCCTGTTGTTGCAGAGATCATGGAAACTTGCTGTTGGTTCAGAGCTCCTGAGACTGTTCTGCAGACAGAGAGTGAATTGTGAATTGTGCCCACTGGTGAAGGCCAATGCTGTTGGTTCAGAAGCCCTGATGAAGGATTTTCTTGTTTTATGTTTACAGAAATCCTGGAAGAGGGTTATGCTAATGTTTTCAGGGGGGTCCTAGGACTGATCTGCAGACAGAGAATGAATTAATGAAGACACTGGCAATGTATCTTGTGGCCTTGCTAAGCTTTGTCTCCTCAGGAACAAAGATTGCTGAGAACTTGCCTCTGGTCAAGATGAAGAAAAGACCTCTCTGGGTATTAAATGCTGTGCTTAAGCTTGTTATAACTCTGGGGTAGATTCAGTTGTGATCCAAGGATGGGGAACTTTTGACTTTTTTGTGCTCTGTGATTGACCAAATGAATGTACTTTACTTATGATTGGAAACTAATCTCCATTTGAGAAGAGGGGTTTTGTGGTTGACTAAATGAATGTACAGCCTAGGTGTGGAGTAGTATTTAGAAGAGGAACTCTGTGATTGATTAAATGAATGTAATGTCCAGGGGAGGAGTAGTACTTGATTGAATTATACTTGGTAAATGCTGTATTTTGAATGATGCTATATTTTGATATTCTCTGTTCTTAATTTTTCACTGAATAAAATGGAGAGCAGCTATGCTGGTATTTTGAACCTTGGGAAGTTGCCTTTGCTTGGCATTACAAGAGCTCACTCCACTGCTTCTTACTACTCCATCCTAGCTCTTCTGACTATTTTTCTAAGAAGGCAAAATTACTTAACTGAAGGCAAGTCATCCACATTTTTAAGCATCAATATCCTCATCTGAAAAATGCAGATGACTGCAAGTAGCTAGTAAGAATCCAGCAAGCTATTGTCAATCAAGGACTTGAGCGAAATGACTCTGATTTTAGATGGGTATCCTTCTATTCTATCCATATATCATTCACTCTCTAACCACAGGCAAAATGCATACTTATCATATTCTCTGCATGAGTCATTTGCAGGAAGATAATCACCACATTGAATCTGAGGGACATGAGGATGACAAGGTTTGAGACATCTGGTGATGGGTGATGTTCTTTTAATTATTATTTAGGCCTTGCATTCACCAAGCAGAGTCAAAGCAAAGGAAAGAGGAAGATTCTGAAAGGCATTGTTAGAAAGGCTATAAATATCAATAAAAACATGTGTCCTTATGTTGTCATAAACTCAAGATGTTTTTAACACTTTAATACAAATATTTACTGGACAATACAGAGGGCTCTCCCTTTGGGAGCCAGATAAGTCAGCCCAATCAACAGAAAAAGTCCTGAATTTCACCCTAAGGGAAAACTTGAAGTCTTTCCATTAGCAAGCTGTTGGCAAGGACTGATGAAGACTGCCAGCTTCTCTCATTTCTTCCCAGAGTCTTTTCCTTCAGCAACCTGAAGTGAGGCTAGCCTCTTCCATCTTCTCTCTGTAACTTGGAAACCCACTGTCAATCCAAGGCGCCTCTAGCTTGGAGGTCTCCAAAATCAGGGCTCAAAGGGGCCTTGAGAGAACTGAAATTCTCACCTCTCACCAACTCAACCCTGCCCTTCACGGAGGGCAATACCTTCATCTCCCCCAATAAAGGGAGAGTCCCATACCAATGGCTTTGGGACAGCAGTTACACAAATATCTACCTAACTATAATAATCTGTTATAACTTGTCTGAGCTGGGAAGGAATGTGGTCTGGGAATAAAAATAGATGGTAATAGCGTCTGATCCAAATTCTCCTAACTAAAAGAACCATATAATCATTGAATTGGAAGGAACTTTAAATATCATCTGGTCCAACTCCCTCATTTTTACAGATAAAGAAACTGACGCCCAGAGTGATGAAGTAGCTTGCTCAAATTCATTTATCAAGTCAGTGGCACAGAAAAAGCTAGAACTCAGAGCTCTTCTACTCTTTGTAGTGACTTCCTCAGTGAATATGGATATGAATATAACACTTGATGGAATTTACTTAGAACTTTTTTTGCGTCACGGACCCTCTCTAGCCCTTTCAGGGTATGTGTGTGGGGGGGGGTGGAGGTGGGGGGCCTTGTCCATCTTTAGAAGCCCAAGGCCTACACAGAATATTTTTAAATGCATAAAACAAAATGCATGGCCTTACAAAGGAAACCAATTATGTTGAATTACAGTGTGTAGACAGGAAGTCTTTGACAATATGTAATTCAGAGGTTGGTCTAATAATTATAATAATTTTGAAGTAGTGATGAGAGTAAATGATTGTTGAGATACATAACTGTACAATTATACTGTGATATGAAAATATCTGTTATTTCTATTGGTGACAGTCACATGCAATGTTCATAGTACTGTGGTTTGTTGCCTACATTCATAATTGAAGGAAATGCAAAATTTAGTTAAAAGTCAGGGAAAATCAAGATACTGTATTTATTTCTTCCCATCCAAATTGAGACCCCCTGAATTCTATCCTCAGGTTAAGAACCCGTCTTAGAAGGTAGGCAGGCATTTGTAGCCTGTGTCTGGTGGTAAGCATGCATTTTGTAGCATCAGAAGAAAGGCAGGGAGAAGGCATGGCAGATAGCCTTTGAACCTTCACAATAGTCTGGGTATTACAGGAATTTGTTAGTCCAGCTCATTGTAAATCATCTCTCCTTGATGACCTCAACCATTGTACCTGTCTCCTCTTTATCAAAATAGGAAAACTTGGTGCCTAAGGACAAAGACCAAAGGGACTGTAAGTGGTAAGTCACACTAACATTTATGAAGCTGGTTATCTCATTTGGTTTGTGCCCATGGTCACATCTGTTCTCTCTCTCTAGGTCTATTAGCTTTTCTGAGTTCCGCAATTAGACTACTTCTATATACCCTGTTACTGGTCACAAGGAGGGCCTGGCAAGAAAGTGTGAATGGTTCAAATGAAGCCCCTATTCATTGCTGGAGCTAAATTTAAAGCTCACCTCTGACTATTCTGGTGGTTCAAAAACCATCCCCTTTCACTTACAGAGAATAGCACGTCATTAAGCATTCCTTTGCCCTGGCAAAGAGATTTATAGGTTAACTACCAAAAGTCTAAAAATAGGCATAAGCATACAATCAAACATTGGAGAGGGCCAAGCAGCTCCCAAGAAATCTTCTGGTGCAAACCCTACGTTTTCGGGCAGATATGATTATTATCAACATTTTACACATGAAACAACTGAATCCTGAACAGGTCTTGGCCAGCTTCCTTTCATAGTTAAGCCTGGCAAATCTTAGAGGCTTTTTACTGGTCTGTGAAAACAGGCACTGACACCCAGGTACGTACATGGTCCTTATCCTGAGACCACAAGAGACCACTCGAGATTAAAATATCATATAATCCAGAGAAGTTGTATGCAAGCTGAATTTTGGTTAATGGTTAATTTTAGATGTACTTAAAGAAACCATGTAACCCTTCTTACTAGCAGATAATACCTCAGAAAAGTGAATAAGCACTTCCTGTGTCAGTAAATGAGGAGGTTCGCATTTCCGGGTTTTTAAAAAAGGTTTGCACCACTCCTTCCAAAGCTGTAACAAAAGGGAGTCAAAAACACCTCTGCAGATTTCAGAAAACAGACACAGCCTCACCTGTGCGCATGCTCTGATCAAGCCTCTGGACCGCTGAGTTCCGCCCCCGAACCCTCTGACCCCGAGGCGCACCAGGTGCGTGGTGACGCAAAGGCGTGCGCTTGGTTGCTCGGAGGGGAAGATGGCGGCCAGCTTGGGCCGGTGAGGCGGTAACTCCTGTGGTGGGGAGAGAGGGAGTGGAGGTGGCGGGAGCGGGCCAGACGGCGGAGACCGCAAAGAGGGAGCCAAGGCCGAAGACTCCACCCTTAACTTGGGCGGAGGGGAGCCCAGCCCAGAAACTGGACGGTGAGTGCGGCGCCGGCGAGGGACGCGGGGCGGCGTGAGGCGGTGGCGGCTCCTTCTCCGCCATTTTCAGGCCCGGCCGTTGCGTGCTTCTGGGCCGGGAAGAGCCGCCGCTACCGCAGACTACCCCCGCGACCGGGTCCGAGTTCGGGGAAAGGACGAGGGTGGGGGCAGGCTGGGGAAACCGCCGCGGTAGGGGACGCGGCCCCTGCAGCCGAAGGAGGCCGGGGGCGTGGAGGGCCCGGCTTCAGCGGGCCTTGGTCGAGGACTGCAGGCGGGGGCTGGGCAGGCCCCCAGGAAAGCCCGAAGTGTGGTGGAGACAAGCGCTTCGCCGGCGATGCGGGGTCGGGGGCGCCCGCCGCAGGCGTGGG
This sequence comes from Petaurus breviceps papuanus, assembly GCF_028583685.1. Lineage (NCBI taxonomy): Eukaryota > Metazoa > Chordata > Mammalia > Diprotodontia > Petauridae > Petaurus > Petaurus breviceps. The sequence continues at coordinate 375,734 of NW_027187273.1, read as the reverse complement.
GCGTGGAAGGCAGCCTAGTGGACGTTGTGGGAAGCATCAGGAGCCTCCTGCTGCCGGGGTCTGGGACCGGAAATTAACGTGTGTCATTTTCAGGTCGCTGGGGGGGGGGGGGAAGGGCCCTTGTTTGCTCTGCAATGAAACCCATTTTTAGTAGAACGTGTTGCTTTTTTAAAAAGATATTTGTTCTCCCCCCCCACCCCTGCCCCTGGTCCCTATTCTACCCTATTCTAAACCACAAACTATGTACTGGTAAACTTAATATCTACGTTATAGGAATACTAAATGTAAGCCACTTGGGCTTTGTATTTGTAAGCTTTTATCTCCCAAAGGCAGTGCTGCTTTCTTGGGGGGGGGGCGGGGTGGAACAATTCTGGATCTGGATCCAGGAAAGCGTGTGTTACTGGGTCAAAACCTTTAAGAAAAAGAGCGTATTATGTTCTTGTTTCTGCAAATAATTGTTAACTGCTGGAACCAGAGTCTTTAAAAAGAATTGCAAAGGATATTTTATTATTGAATCAATTTGAGGTCAAAAGAGGTTATTTGTAAAGCACTTAGCACAGTGCTTGAACATAATAGGCGCTATGTAAATGTTTATTCTCTTCCCTCCTTTACCCTGTTAAGATCCTCTTTATAAATAATGCATTTAGGGAACACTCGAGATTCCTAGGGTTGTTTGTTTTTTTTACTATCTTAGGTCGATATTTATAATTTGTTGATTCTGTTTTTAAAAACATCACCGTCAAATAACTCCTTCAACATTAGAACACTCGATTATAACAAGTGCAATTAAAGAAAAATTGTAAAGCCATATATATTACCTACTTGCCTCATAATAGAGCCATAACAAACAATTCTCACAATTTGAATTTGAAATAAAGGAAAGGGTAGACTAGAGATTGGGTGTTCAGTAGAGAAGTCTAGTTAGCACTGAAATTGTATCGATAAATATTAAGATATTGATTGAAATAGAAATATGCAGTATTTTTCATGAACTTCCTGAGAGTATAGGAATTTTACCTATCCCTTTTAAGTAATTTTATTAGGTAGGGCAGAGACTCCCTTGCGGGTAGTCTGAGAGGGAAGGCATTAAGACTAAGGAGGACTGGTAAAGAATATCACCCATTGTAATACTGAGATCTTATCAAATTATAATTCTGTTACTTAGAATGGCAAAATTTTTTTCTCAGTTATATTTCATTGCAGTGAGTAGCCTTAGACCACCATTAATCTTCCTGGTCAAGTTTCTAAAGTTTTCGTTTAAAATGTGGGGAAGAAACAAGTTACTATTTCCCACTAACGCAGCTCATCTTCTGAACAGGAGTTTGGCTTAGGTCTGTGGCGAAGCTCTGGTTGTGGAAAAAAAGCTAGTAGATTGTATGTAATAAAATCAGTTATGTGGTAGCAATAGTAATTGCAGTATTTTGCAAAAAGACATCATGGGATATATATAGTTTCTGGGGAAGGTTTCATGGAGGAGGTTGTGACTTAAAAACAGTCTTGAAAGGTAGAAAGAATTTGAATCTTTTTAAAGGAAGGAAATTGGCATTCCAGGTAGGGGAAATGGTTTGAATATATATGTCTAGGAGATAGGTATGTGGAGATTTTGTATTGGAGGGTAGTGAGAAATGAGGTATTAGTTTTATACTTGATTTGTAGGTTGTAGGGAGCTACTGTTTATAGGATTAATATTCTTCCTTCTTTTGTTAGGCTAGATTCTACCCATTCTTCAAATTGACGCTTGAGTATTTTCTGCATAAGACCTTTTTAGTTTATTATAGCTCAACCTGTATAATAAATGGATAATGTGAAGATAGGTGTTTTGTAGAGTTAAAAGTTGGTTTGAGAAAGAATGGCTAAGCTAAGCCAGCCTCAGTCAGTTAACCTTGGGTTCAAGATTTTAAACCTAGAATTCAAAGTTTGAATATTGACTGGGCAGCAGTGACAGTATCCTAGCCAATTTTCTAAGACTATTAAGTTGCCAAAAGAATTTCTTACTTGCATTGGTAGAGGGAATTGCCTTATTGGGAATCCCCTAAAACAGTGAAATCACTATTTGGTTTGGACCCCCGAACCCCTATCCCATAAGAAACAACTTTCAGGCATAAATCTAATTGTTAAAACTTGTGTCCAGGAATTTTCAGTATTAGTGTAGCAATAAAAAGGTTTTAGAGAGCTTTATTAATGAAAATCTACGTTTGGAATAGGGTCTATACTATTTTAAATCTGTGATTTTCATGTTTCTTATTTCTCTGTTGTGTAGATTTGCAATAGTTAAAGCCGAATGCAGCTAATACTGCTATTTTTTGATCTTTAGTGACATCTTCAAAATATCTGAATTTATTTAAATATTTTAAAATTTCATTTCAAACTTTTAGAACAAAAGTAACCTAACTAGAACTGTAGCGTCAGTACCACTTTATTGAGTACATTATATACTTATGTTGTAGGTCAGTGCAAGATGATGGGATGGGTTGCATAAAGATAGTGTAGGGTGTATACATCAATTTGTTGAGTATGGATTTTTTTTTGGAGAGGGAAGGCAGGGCAGTTGGGGTTAAGTGATTTGTTCAAGGTCACACAGCTAGTAAGTGTGTCAAGGATCTGAGGCTGGATTTGAACTCAGGTTCTCCTGACTCCAGGGCCTGTGCTCTATTCACTGCACCACCCAGTATGGATTTTTTAGAAGTTAAGTTAGTAGGTGTTTATTACCGTGTTTCCCCGATAATAAGACACTGTCTTATTAATTTTTGGACAGAAAAACACCAGAGGGCTTATTTTCAGGGGAGGGCTTATTTTAATGAACATTGACAGCAATTTTAATAAACAGGTAAATGTGAACAAAAAAATGTACCTTTATTCAATAATGAATTCAATAAAGAACAAGATGACGCGCTCACTGCTGCAGCTCTGATTGGATGCAGCTCGAAGCGCGGCATGCGTTTCACGGGGGGGGGGGACGGACGGGGACGGGACGGTGCATACAGAGGGTACTGTAATGTAGCGTGTAGTGCAGGGGATCACCTTCACTACAGTAGCAATCTCAATAGGGCTTATTTTCGGGGGAGGGCTTATTTTAGAGGAATCTTACACAGTAAGGGGAGGGCTTATTTTCGGGATAGGTCTTATTATCGGGGAAACACGGTATGTACCAGGCACTGTGCTAAGCATTGAGTATACAAAGAAAGGTAAAAGATAGGCCCTTTTCTCAGGGAGCTTACAGTCTAATGAGGGAAACATAACTGTACAGACAAGATACATACAAGGTAAACTGAAGATAATTATTAGAGGAAAGGCAGCATTAAGGGGGATTGGCAAAGATTTCTTACAGAAGGTGGGATTTTATCTGAGACTTGGGGGAAACTAGGAAAGCTAGGAGGCCAAGATAAGGAGGGAATCAGTTTCAGATATGGGGCACAGCTGATGAAAGTAGCTTAGGTAGAAAACTGCAAAGGTAGGGAAGGTTATGGAGGACTATGCAATCCAAATTATGTTTTCTGTTTTTTTTAGGAAGATCCGTTTGACAGGTGAGTAGAGAATGGACTGGAGTGGGAAAAGACTTAAGGCATGGAGAACAACCAGCAGTTTATTGCAGGAATCCAAGTTTGAGGTCATAAGGACCTGAACACCAGGGTGTTTGCTGATTCGTCAAAGGAATTCGTTAAGGAATGGTCAAGACAGGTAGGAGGAGAGCCAGGAGAAAATGTCATTATAACTAGAGAGAAGAAAGTATCCAGGAGAAGAGGGTTGGGTGATCACCAGTGTCAAGAACTGCAGAATAGTCACCAAGGATAAAGATTGAGAAAGGGCCATTAGATTTGGCAATTAAGAAATTATTGGTAAATTTGGAGAGAGCAATTTCAGTTGTGATGAGGTCAAACCAAACTGCTCTGAGTAGTAGGTGGAAGGGAAGTGGAGGCATTGATTGTATAGGTAGCCTTGTTTTGGAAGGGAGAAGTTTAGCTAGAAAAGGGAAAAGAGGAGATAAAGGATGAGAACTAGCAGGGATGAATGGATAAACTGAGAATTTTTTGAGAATAGTGGAGATATGAGTGTGTTTGTAGGCAGTAAAGAAGCAACCAGAAGACAGGGAAAGATTGAAGATAAGAAAGAGTGGGAATGAGACAACAACCAATCTGTTGGGAAAAAATGGGATGGACTGGCACTACTTGTGTGTATTGAGGGGTTAGCTTTGGCATGAAGAGGAACCTCTTTGTGTGAAACAGGTAAAGGAGAAGAAAATGGCAGAAGGTGTATTAGTGGTCATTGAGGAGGAGGTAAGGGAGAAGAGGGAGCTCATGGTGAATGGCCTCAAATTTTTTTCTTTAGTAAAATATGAGTCAAGGTTCTTAACTGGGAGGGGTTGGGAAATGGGGAGCAATGGGAAAGGTTTGAGGAATGACAAAAGGTTTGAAAATCCACCTTGCTGAATAGATTAATGAACCAATTAGGAAGCTGTAAAAGGGTTACCTTACTCTTCTGAGGGCCTAGTTGAGATAAAGTAACAAATTTGTATGAGGCAGCCCTGTGACTCAGTGGATCGAGAACACTGGACCTGGAGTCAGAAAGAATTGAGTTTAAATTTGACCTCAGACACTTATTAGTTTCGTGACCCTGGACAAGTCACTTTACTTCTGTTTGCCTTAATCTCCTGGAGAAGGAAATAAATGGCAAATTGATCTAGTATTTTTGCCAAGAAAACCCCATGGACAACATTAGTGTGGTATGGGCCATGGGGTTATGAAGAGTCGGACACAATTGGAAAAACAACACTAATTTGTAGTGCACCCAGTCGGGGTGTTTTTTTTGCCAGCTTCATTCAGTAGTAAGTACTTGTGTAGGGGGTGGAGGCAGGGTATGATGGGAGTTATACAGGGCTGTGGCTTAGTAGGATATTTTACACTACAAAGTGTAAGATATCTGCTTTAAATTATGCTAACCTCAAGACTTTATAAATTACTTCCTTTTCTGTGAAGTTCATTTGTACTAGATAAAAGACTTAACTTCATACTAGACTGCATGTTCTCACTTCTAACCTAAGCACCTAAGAATTAGAACAATTGAATTCTAGTTTGATAGAAATAGATATTAAGATGATTTATAGATATTAGTGGTGTCAAACCATAATAGAAATGGGGGCCACTAAACTGTACATAAAGATTCCTGTAGGGCACATAATGACCTAGTTTTGAAATTTAATATCTGTTTTATTGTATTTTTATTTATTTTGTTAAATATTTCCCAGTTACATTTTAATCTGTTTGGCAGCGTGTTTGACATCTTATGTACATAGTTCTCACATAGACTTAAAATTGAGGGTAGGATAGATTTATTCTTATGTAAAACTGGATAATTTAAAAAAAATTTTTATTTTCAGTTCGAAATTCTCTCTTTCTCCACCCCTTAACCACTCCTTGAGAAGGCAAGAAGGTAAAAACTTGATAAATTTTGAAGATATTTTCTTATTACAAGTTGCTAAAAAGATGTGACCTTAAGTTCATCTTTGGACCAGTTTCAATACTGTTTATTTAGACAGCAACTTTAAAAAATTGTTATTTTTTCTTTCTCATCTCTTAATTGTGAGGGAAGACCTTAAACTAGTGCCCTATTATGGTCACTTTCATTTCTATGATCATAATCTTATTTCATAGTATTTCCCTTCACATGTTCCATCTCAGTCAAACTGGTCTCTGCCAGCTGTATGTCCCTTTGGTATGACTCTGTACAAGTGGTTCCTTGTGTCTGTTTTATTGTACTTGGTTAACATCTTCAACTCTAGAATCTCTACTTTTCTTCAAAAGACAGCTCAGGTGTCAGAGAAGGCCTTTCCTAATTTTCTTCTCCTCCCCAATTATCATTTCTTTCTTAGATGCAAAGTTTTGTGTATTTGTGTTACAAATCCAATAGCTCTTCAAGGACAAGGACTAAGTTTTTTTCTGTTTTTGTTTTTTGATAGCCCCAGAACCTTTCACGGTACCTTGCTATAGCAAGTAGTTAATAAATAAATGTTGGTCTGATTTACTGGTTTTCTGAAATGCTTTATTTATATTTAGACATTTAGGTAAAGTTGCTTTTTTTCTAAGTTTCATTATTGATTTTATTCATTGTGTATTGAGAAACAGCCCCCTTTTTTTTACTTTTAAATACTGAATTTGAAATCATGTAATTTAGATTATGCTATAATTTAATATAAGGAATTAGTTCATACTTTGAAGATGTGGTGAAAGGTAAACCTTTGGGAAATGTTAAATTTTAAACAGTATGATAAAGAATATTCTACTGAAGTACTATTTCTGCAAGATCTCATTTTAGTGTGGAAGTGACCTGGTATAAGTTGTGATTAGACCTTAACCACCCAGAAAGGCTTTTGGGTATAGGTCCTGTGATAGATTGTATGTCTGTTATTTGAAGTTCAGAAAGGTTCAGTAACCAAGGTTAGCTAGTCAGGAATTTTTAGGCTTCAGAAGCTGGTTGCCAAGGTTGGGGAAGTATCCCTGCTGACCACATTACAGATCCATGAGTTACATGAAATATGAAAAAAAGAATATTGTGCATTTAGTTTTTATCCAAGCTTAACTTTTTCACAGAAGTCATGATGGGTGTAAGATGTACGGGAATACACACAGTGTGTATATACATATGTTTTTATATGTATATTTTTAAAATAAAAGGGAAATGTGTATATTTATAGATTGCCTAGTGAATGGAGGAGTAGAGAATTCATTTTTTACCAAAAAAAGGTAAATAACATAATTAAAATTATTGTTTGACTAGTAGGCTATTGTTGAAAAAAATTTTTTTACACTGAATGTTTTTAAAAATAAGCAAATTTAGAATATACATTTAAAAATAACTTTGATTACTGTTGTTTTTTTGTCACTGAAGAGTGTAAGTTATGGTCGTAAATGTTAGTATGAACTATTCTTTATCAGTTAGTTAGGAAGGTTTATGTTTAGGAATCCAAAAGCTTATGTAAAAAATTATGTAAGAAGTTGTTTCATATGACTATCATATGGATTCTGTCCATTTCCAGCATTTAGTAAATTTAACTACTCTTTCGGAAGGCATGAGGTACATGAAGAAAGAAGTAAAAAGCTCTGTATCAGAGTTATTGAAAACTTAGTCTTTTGGTTTAGTATGCTTTTGCTTTTATATAGTGTTATAGTTAAATGTTACCCATAATAATTCTGTAGCTTAGAACATGCAAATTCCCTTTCCCAGGGAAAAGAGCCAAGTTGCACTAGTGCAGGCTGTCGTGTTAGAGCTATTATAGGCACTAAACCTGTACATGCTAGCTACTTTTCATAAGCTTTTAGGGATTTGGGTAGGGAGCATTAATAAAGTGCCAATAATAGCTCTCTCTGGAAATCATTCCTGATGGATATAGTGAGAAAAGACAGACGGAAATTTGCCAAAATCCTTTGTCATACTACAGAGTTCAGTAGGAGACTGTTGAGGGGCATCAATTTATATTCAAACTTTTTTGTTTGAACTATAAGCTTTTCAAAAGTAAAAGGTGGCCGCTCAGAACATGGAGGGATAATTTTGTAGCAAGTCTTCAATGTATTTGGAAAAGACTTGTACACTCTAGTCTTCAGAAGAGTGGGAGAGCATAGGCAAATAGTAAGAAGCTTTAATACATAAAATAAGCAAAAACTGGTTTCATAAAGTATTTTAAAGTTTCATATTTAGAAACTTAAAACTTTTCTAAAACTTTCGAATGTTGAATCTGTAGTTAATCCTTTCAACTAATTTATTTTGAAAAAGTACCTGAAATAATTTCATTTTTACAGTTGCTTGCTATTTCTTTGTTAACAAGCCTTGAATTACTCATTTAAGCGTGATGAATTTTGATAACTCAAGTACAGTGAATGCAAATGAAATCTCAATTACTGTATTAAAATAGTAAAGTACAAAGACCATTGGACTAGGATTCAGGAGATTGGGTTACATATGATCTTTACCCTGCCGTTCATTAGTTGTATGTCCATAGCTAAATCACTTTTCTCTGGTCCTTAAGGGAGTTTGTCTGATTTTAATACGCAAAAATTAGGAGACTTTAAATGTTTCGTTGTAAATTTGTTCTTTTTGATAGGGTACCCTTAAATTTTAAGGTGTTAAAGCAGTCTCTAATGTCATTGACACCTTTTTTGCATCTCAAGAATGACAGCTTTAATTCCAGGTAAGGTGGAGAAACTAGACTCTAAGGGTGAATCTTTTTAAAAAAATTCTTTAAAGGTACTTTTGCCCCAAGCCTGATGTCCCCTGATGCAGTATAGTGAAAGCATCCTCTCTAAGAGTGTTTCAGGTGGAACTTGGGTTGGTCTTTTATTGGATTATTATTTTTGAAACATGTTAAATTATTCTTTTGGTTCCTGGCATGATCTTGTAATTGACTAAGAGAACCAGTCAGACATCTCATTGAAAGTAGCAACTCTTTTTCTATTCTAGGCACTTTCCTTTTGGAATGTTTGCAGGGAATTGTTTCAAAGGCTTTTAATTTTATAATATTCTCTTTATAGTCTGTTAAATTCTAGTTGCAAGCTGGATGTTAAGTCAGTTATTTGTCATCTTTCACTATCAATGAAAAGGCGAACTATTTAGAATCCCTTGGTAAAAATATTTCGAGGTTTTCATATGCCTACATATTCCTAGCAAGTCATAGAATTTAGAGCTAGAGCTAAGGAAATGAGGGTCAGTGAGTTAACCTTATTTGCTTCAGAGTTATGATTGGTTAATGTTGGGAGTTAAAACTAGAAGATGGGTCTTTTGACAGTCCAATGTTCTTTCAACTATATTAAACTAAATTAAGAAGGTATTTTTTATGATATAACTTAAATCTCTTTTGGAGTTTGTCTTCAGATGACACCTAGCCTTGTAACTATTGTAATTTTAGCTGACATTCAAATTACTTGTATTAAAATACACAGATCAGATTTTAGTACAACAGAAATTTAGTACTTTAATGGACTTGCAACTGGATCTTTTGAAGTATTTTAATTTTAGTACTAGAATGTTCTTTTGTGTTGGTAAGTGACTTGAATTTTGATCAAAGCTTTGGCTGAAACTTTCTTAGTAAGTAATTTTCTTTTATCTCTGTTTCATACTTTGTTAATTGTTTTTTTTCCTCTTATACATTAGGATTATAGTGAAGTGCTTTTTTTCCTTAGATAAGTATGTATATCCCTGGAATTATGAGCATTAAAAAAATTAGCCAGTAAGGTATGAGTTGTTTGGGCAAAGTAGAGATTTTTGCGGTAGAGGCAAAAAAGAGTAATTAGGGATTTGAACAACTTGTAGTTAGGGCTCTTATTTCTTTAGTCTGGAAACAAGGATTTTGAGTTACAGCTTTAATGGGTTTAGCTCTCTACTTTCAACCAAACTCATCATCTCATTTTAATATACATATATTTTTATAATATTCAGGTATGAGAACATTTTATGTAATTACACAAAGGATTTTAATGGATGCATGGGAAAGACTGGGTAGAGTACCAGTCTTTGAGTCAGGATGACTTGGATTCAACTACAACATCTGACACATACTGACTTTTTGACTGGGCACATCCTTTAATCTTGCAGTGACTAAGCACTTGTAAGACTAGAGTTGTAAATTTCCAACCAGTTGCAGTTCTACATTGGTAGAGGGAACGCACCGTGAAATCACAGTTCTGCTCACCTTTAGGGATGGAGGGGAGAAGGTTAATTTATAGGAAAATGTGGTTGGGATGCTCTGCCAAAAACAATGGTTGATGTTGGAGTATAGTAACTCTTACTGTAATTCATTTGTAAGATTTTTGTCCTTGTGGCAGGCAGGGTGGTGCAGTGAATAGAGTACCAGCCCTGGAGTCAGGAGGACCTGGCTTCAAATCCTGCCTCAAACACTTAACACAAAACTAGATGTGTGACCTTGGGCGAGCTACTTAACCCTAATTGCCCTACCTTCCCCCCTCCAAAAAGCAAAAAAAAAAATTACAAAAAAAACAAAAAGATTTTTGTCCTTTCCCTTCATTGTTTAAAACCTTCCTCTTTTTATGATCTAATAGAGGATTTAAATCTTGTAAGGATCTTAGAGATCATTAGAGTCATTAAGGGTCATTAGAGACCCTTAGAGTCTAAGGGTGTCAAACTTGAGGCCTATAAAACTGGCTAAACCAGATTAAAAAAGAATTGGGAAATGTTTAATAAAAATACAGCTCAACATAGATAATGTTAATTAGTGGTTTTAGTCAGTAAGCAGCCCATGGGGATCCTCCATTTCTTTCTGAGTCTGACACCACTGATCTACTTTATTCCCTCATTTTACTTCTTAAGAAAATTGAAGGTCTGAGTATATAAAGTCCAAAATTGTTAACCTGGCAATCAATGAAGGTTCTCCAAAATGTGCTTCCACAAGAGTGACTCTTGGGAGCCTTTTTACTTGAACATAAGGAAACTCCTTAGATATAAATATTTCCTTAGGAGTCTTCTAGATTTTAGCTCACCATACAGGTTTTACAAAACAAAACCTTTAATAAATATGGGTTGTAACTTATCTGGACTAATAGTCAATATTGCCCTTGATCCATTTCTATTAGAGAACTCATGTCTTCTGATAAAGAGTTGATCATACATTAGGCCAAGGAGTCAGATATGAACTGTTAAAACTTATAATACCTTTTTCTTTGTTCCAGTGATATGTTTTCCCTTTGTCCCAGAATTATGACATCACTATCAAGCTGCTTATTTTTCTGCCTTGAGTTTGTTCTGCCCCAGAGAAAGCTCTGACCTACTGTATTTACTAAATCAATCTTTTATGATCATTTTTTTAATCAATAAGATTTTCCTTCATGGTACCCTTTGATGTTATTGAAAAGTAATAATGCTGGCAGTCAATGAGTAAATAAATTAAGTACCTGCTGTATGCTCGGTATTCTGCTAAATGCCAAGGATATAAAAAAGGGCCAAGAGTCCCCACTCTTGAACTCACAGTCTAAAGGCACACAGTAGCTCCTTAATCAATACTTGTTAACTTTACTTAATGTGCTTCTTTAATACCCATCAGTCAAGTGATGTTTTAGTAAATATTATATTCATTCTGGAAACTGAGAGGAGGATATTTTGATGTGAGTTTTGCAACCCAGATAATTTTTTCTCAACTATGTAAAATGTACCATATCAAATAAGGTTTGGATTTGGTTCGTTGAACATTTATTAAGGATGTACCATAAGGCAATGTACTGTTTGCTGAGGTGGATACAAAGGTGAATGACATGCTTTTTGCCCTCTCTGAATTTATAATATGGTAAGAGAGATAAATTGTAGTTATTAGTTTGAAAAGTCAAGTTCTATTCCATATTTCTTCTGAATTTCTTGTTAGAGAAACAGCATGTATGTAACAAAACATGTTCCCCCTATGAAACACCACCTTTTTATTAATGAGATCATTGGCTGTCTTAGCAAAATGGACAACTGACAATTTAAAATACAGAATATTAAAACTAAGTCTAAAACCAATTATTCAAAGTACAGGTAGACAAATGAAAAAAATTCCTGATTCAGAAGAGAGATTAGGAGCTTATACATAGGGAAGGATGGTTCAGAAGGAGGCAAGGGGAGTGTTAAAAGGAATAAGGATAGGTGTAGTTAGGTTGGAGGTAAGCCTTATGATTGGCTGTGGTAGTTCTGATCGTGTCTACTATTCTGCAATTATTTGTCTATTTATTCATCCTTGATGCCTTCGCTTCCCCCTACTTTTTATTACCCCAGAATCCTTTGCTCTCATGATTTTCCTGTTTCTGACCTGTTGAGCTCTGACTAAACTAATAATTAGTTCCTAGTAAAGTATGCTACTATCAAGTTATCATTCACCAAACAACTAAAATACACGATACATTACCATAATTGAAATTGCTTTATTTTACCCTTATTTTATTGCTTTGGAATTTCTTTCTCCAGAATGACTGTTTTAGATCTTTTCGTTTGAATGTTTTCACACATATCTTTTTGTTTTAATATTGTTTATATCAGAGGTGTCAAACATAAGGCCATCATTTGACCCACAACACTCCTAATACTTTAAAGCTAGATTAAAATATAATTGGGAAATAGTTAACAAAATAAAAAAAAATTAAGCAACACATTGATAATATATTTCAAAACTAAGTCGATAAATGGCCTACAGATTAGTGGCCCTCCTTCCTATTTGAGTTTGGCTCAGATAATTGCTCTTCCCATTCCTTTTTGTCCCTCCTCCAGGAGGGCCATCTCTTTATAACGAAATTATTAAAAAAAAAAAAACCATCCACAGGAAAAAAAATTCACCAAAACAGATTAATACATTGAAAAACTGTATTGGTGTATTGAAATGTATTGAGAATGCAATTTTCCATAACCATGGATCCCCCTACCTCTGTAAAGAAATGAGGGGAGTTAATTGTCATAACTTTGGAGCCAAGCTTGTTTTTTTTATAAATTTTCAGCATTTATTGTTGTAGTCATTGCACATATTGATTTCCTGGTTCTGTTTAATTCAGTTTGTAGCAGTGTATATAAGTCATTCCATAGTTCTCTGTTTTTGGTATCTCCATTATTTTTTATAGCACAATAATGTTTCATTACATTCATATGCTATAATTTGTTTAGCTATTCACCAGTCAGTGGGCATGTGCTTTTGTTTCTAGTTCTTTGCTACTAGAAAAAGTGCTGCTATAAAATATATTAATGTTTTTGGAACTCTTTTGTCTTTGAACTTCTTGATATATGCCTAACAGTAGAAATCTGTGAGTTAAAGGTTATAGACATTGTGGCCACTTTATTTTTATAATTCCATATTGCTTTCCAAAATAGTTGTTCCAGTTCACAGCTCCATACAGCAGTGCATTAGTGTTCCTGTCTTTCCATAACCCTCCATTCCTGACTATCCCCATCTTTTGTCATTGTCAGTTTGCAGGATGTGAGTGGAAAACTCAAAATTGTTTTATCTTAATTTCTCTGATTATGTGGCACATTCTTTCATAGGATTGTTAATAGTTTGCAGTTCCAGTTCTAGCCGTCTACAGGAAGTGGGTGATGTGAGACTGGTCCAGAGATCCAAATCCAGTTAAAGAAGTTAAAGGGAGACAGATTTAGGATTGATATCAGGAAAAACTTCGTTAATTACGGAAGGTCTTCAAAAGTAAGATTCATTTTGAGTAGCTTTCACTTTACAAATTTCTACACTTAGTGCAACACTTGAATATGTCCCATCTGTTCTTCATTGCTCTCACTACACAACCTTACTTGTTCATACATGTGTTCTTAATGACTTTTATATCACTTCTTGTGTTCATCATCATTTGTAAAACTTACAACTTACAGTTACTTGTAAGTAAGTTCCTTGTGTTTTGGGTAACCTGCAGTTGTTTTCTAAAAAAAAAAAAAAATTTACTTATTTTTAGTTTACAACATTCAATTCCATAGCCTTTTGAGTTCCAAATTTTCTCCCCTTTCTCCCTCCCCAAGATGGCATGCAGTCTCATATAGACTTTGCAATCGGGGTTAAGTAACTTGTTCAAGGTTACACGGCCAGTTATTTTTGTGTGGGTGCCAAGTATCTGAGGCTGGAACCGATTCCAGGTCTCCCGACACTGGGGCCGGCACTCTTACTCACTGTACCACCTGGCCGCCCCTTCATATAGGCTTTACGTACACATTCACATTAAGCATATTTTCACATTAGTCATGTTGCAAAGAAGAATTATAAGCAATGGAATGAACCACGGGAAAGAAAAAACAAAAAAAAGAGCAAATACTATGCTTCAATCTGCATTCAGACTTATACTTCATTCTCTAGATGTGTGGATAGCATTTTCCATCATGAGCCTTTTGGATTTGTCTTAGAACCTTGCATTGCTGAGAAGAGTTAAGTCTGTCAAAGTTAGTCACGCACAATGTGGCTGTAACTGTACAGTGTTCTCCTTGTTCTGCTCCTTTCACTCAGCATTAGTTCATTTAAGTCTTTCCAGGTTTTTCTGAAGTCTTATCTGCTCGTCATTTTTTATGGAACAATAGTATCCCATGACATTCATATACCACAACTTGTTCAGGCATTTCCCAATGGATGAGCATCCCCTCAATTTCCAGTTCTTTTCCTCCACAAAAAGAGCTGCTATAAATATTTTTGTACATGTGGGTTTTTTTCCCCATTTTTATGATCTCTTTGGGATACAGCCCTGGAATTTAGCCTGCAGTTTTGATTCTTGGAAGAGCATAGTGTTCCATAATTGTCAGCCATTTAGGATTTCCGGAGAATTTTGGGTTTGAAAAGATGGGCTTTTATGCCATGTCATGGAACAGCTTTGGTTCATTCAAAATATGGGATATTAAAAAGATAGCTTGCATATATAGTTCTTAAAAGGTTTGTAGAACAGTTTTCCTCTACCACATTATTCTGAGCATCCCACATAATTGCTAGCTTAGTCAGTAATACTTGCATCGTTTCTGTTTTACAAATGAGAAGCTGTAAAGTAATTTTCAGTGATATGTTTATGGTCACATAGCTATTTAAATACTAGAGAGAGAATTTGAACTCCGATCTCTTGAGTATAAGTCCATGGCAGAGAAGGGGAGGGAAGGAGAGAGAAAAGGAAGGAAGAAGGACTGAAAAAGAAAATTATAAGAATGAATATATGCACATGCAGTGCAGTTCTATTTTCTATTACTCCCTTTGTCTAATTTGTCCCTTTTGTTAGTATAGCCTTCTATTGGCATATTGATAACCAATTTCCACTGTGTTGATGAAATCCATGAGATCAAATTTAACTCTTTGCATTTAGTATATTAGTCATATTCTGTGCATTTATTTATAAATCTCTGGAGCATTGCGTTACTCCCTTTTCTAGAGTATTGTCTACTGATGATTATTGGGCTCTCTACTGATAACTTTAAAAAATGTTATAGGGGTGGCTAGGCGGCACAGTGAATAGAGCACTGGTCCTGGAGTCAGGAGGACCTGAGTTCAAATTTGGCCTTAGATACTTAACATTTACTAGCTGTGTGACCTTGGGCAAGTCACTTAACCCTAATTGCCCTGCCCTCCCCCCTCCAAAAGCAAAAAAAAATATGTTATGCTTGTTATTTTACATGGTATCTAATTTTGATGAATGTAGATGCATTGGAGGGTGGCAGTTCCTTTCACATTCTCCTACCTCTTTCTGTTTTAAAGTCTTCAAATCTTCAGACTAATCCTAGTGTTTTATTGTTGTATTTTGTTTGTATACTGCATTTCTTTCCTTTCCTCTCTTGCAATTTTCTTTTGTAACAACAAATATTTAAGTAAAATCAGCTGGCACGTGGACCAAATTTTATGGTATGTACTGTGTACCATATCCATGTTTGAGAGTAATAAGCTAGAGTTTTTCAGTTCTGAGACTATGGGATTGTTTATGCCAATTCAGCACAGGACTTTAGGTATTGTGTACAGCACAATACAACCTTTTAGCCTTACTATTATTGTAGCCATGTATTTTGTTTTCTTATTTCAGCTTTCTTCACTCTGAATGACTTCATGCAAGTTTTTCATGTTCCCTCGATTCCTCATACTCATTTCTTAAGGTTCTGTAACAATCCATTTATTTACTACAGTTTAGCTTTTTCCCCATTGATAAGCTTCTGTTTCATTTTCAGTTTTTTGTGACCTCAAAAGGATATTCAGGTCAACAAATGAATGATTGAATGTCTTATATATAACACATATAGTCTTTTCATATCTTAGTTTATGGTCCAGAAATTCAAATCCAATTCCTGAAGCACATCATCTTTTTAAGTAACTTTTCATTCTCTAAATATGCATTTTCTGTAAATTTCATATTTGAAAATATTCTCCTTAGTTTCTTTCCCATAACTTTATAATTTTTAGGTTCTTTATAGTGGAAATAGTTTTCTCCATGAGAAGCACCAGAGGTAGACACTAAACCTCTGATTTTTGCAAATTTTAGGAGGCTCATTGTCGTATCCTAACAGCATGCTCAGGGAAGGCAGCATATTTCCTTTTTTTCCCCCTGTGCCATGCCTAGATATATTGCTTCCTCTCTGCTCCTCATCAGGGAGGTGCCGATCACCCCTACTTACCTACTCTTACACTTTGGTTAAAAAAAAAAATGACTTCAAGTATAAGATTGGGAAGGCATGGCTAGACAGCATTTTGAACAAGATCTGGAAATTTTAAGGGACTTCAAGGGCAGTGAGTCAGCAGTGTGATAATAGCAGCCAAAAAAATCTAAATATATTATCTTAGGATGCATTAAGAGGGGCATAGCTTCTGGGAATAAGGGCATGCATGACAATCTGATCATATCCTGTTCTGGTCAGACTGCATCTAGACTATTATGTTCCGTTCTGGGCGGCACGTTTTAGGAAAGCAGTCGGTAGACTGGAGTATCTAGAGGAGAGCATCCAATGCAAGGGTCTTTTTTTAGGAACTGGGAATGTTTAGTCCTCAGAAGAGTATGTTGGTGGGGAGGGTTCAGGATGGCTCTTAGAGTATTTGAAGGCTTGTCATGTAGTAAGGGGATTGAATTCTGTGTTAAACCCCACAGAGCTAAACCATGAACAGATTATCATAGAGAGGCAAATTTAGTATTGCTATCAGGAAAAACTTCCTAACAAGTAGAGCCATTTGAAAATAGAATAGGTTTCCTCTGGAGGTAGTGGGTTCCCCCAGTTGAATTCAGATCTTGAAACAGAGGCTGTATGACCACTTGTCAGGTAATTTGTAGAGGGGATTCTTTTTTGAGTATGAGTCAGTCTGTGTGGTGTTCAGGTCCTTTCCAACACTTAAAATTCCATGAATGTGTCATTTTTCTCCCTTTTAATACTAGATTGCTGGCTTTTCCCCTATAGATTGCATTCATCTAACATAAACATTGAATATGAGACGCTATTGTCTTCAGAATATAGCTCCCCATCTCCTCCCATAGGAAGACTTTCAGAGTTGTTACATAAACAGAGGTTCAGGAGGCCTTCTTACCTTTCTTTTCCAAATCACATTCTTCCACCAGCTAGCCTCCTGACACAGGTTAGGAATTTCTTTTGCATCCTTTGGGTTTTTTTTGTTTTCCTTGAAGTATTTCTTCATTATTTCAAGAAGCTGAAAAAAAATTAAAATAAAAGTTTTTTTGAGTTAAAAAGTTTAAATTAGGGACAGCTAGGTGGTGCAGTGAATAGAGCATTGACCCTGGAGTCAGGAGGAACTGAGTTCAAATCTGGCCTCAGACACTTAACACAAAAAGTAGCCTTGTGACCCTGGGCAAATCACTTAACCCCAATTGCCCTCCAAAAAGAAAAAAAACTTTAAAATTAACAAATGTTTATTTTTTTCTTCTTCCCCCTCCCCCAATATCCTTGTAGCAAATAAGAATAAGCAAAAAACCAGATTTTCATATTGGCCATGTCCAAAGATCTTTCTTCCTATTTAGTCTGACACCACTTTGGCAGGATGTAGATAGGTCATAATTGCCCTGGAATCGTGGTCAGTCATTGCATTGATAAGAGTTCTTAAGTTTTTCAGAATTATTTGTTTCTGTAGTGTTGATGTTATAGGGTAAGTTGTTCTCTTTTGTTTGGTCGCTTCACTCCATGCAAATCTTAACAGATTTCTCTGAAGGAAGGCCCTTCATTTCTTAAAACATGTGAGTACTCCGTAAGTTGTTCATCCATCCCCAGCTGATGAGCATCTCCTTACTTTCTGGGTTTTTTTTTTTTTTTGCCACCACAAGAAAGAGCTGCTATAAAAATTTTTGTATGTTTAACCTTTTACTCTTTCTTCACTCTCTTTGCTATGTTGGCGTAGTGGTGGTATTGTTTTTCTGTCTATTAAAAAATGCTAAAATAACCCAAGGTGAAGGGGCGGCACTAAGGTTTCTGAGTTATTCTTTTCCCTCTCCCTATTTTGCCACATTGAAAGAGAAAAACAAAACCTTTTTAACAAATATGCACGGTCAAGAAAAACAAATTCCCACATTGGCCATATCTGAAAATGTGCTGACTCATTCTGTACCTTGAATCCATCACCTCTGTGTGAAGAGGTGGGTAGGTAATAATTGGTAGTCTTGTAAAAGTATAGGTCAGTTACCTTTAGCCTGGCTTTTCTTATTTTCAGAATTTGCCTGATTAACTGTTTTTGTTTTCTTGCCATTAGAAGACAAAGCAGATGTTTCCCTTGACTAATTTGAAAAACACTGCCCTGATTTTTTTTAACTTTTAAGACCTTGGGTCTATGAGAGACACATATCTCCCATTGATCAAAGGGAGCAATTGAGAAGATTGATTCCGTATCATTTCCCCATTGAATCCTTTATCTTTTCCCCAAACCCTCCACTCTTTCAAGCAATCATTTCTTTCTCTTAGCAATCCTCTTTGTGTTGAAGGCAATCAGCATTATCCTTCCAGTCTATCCATTTCAAAACTTCAGCATTATCCAAAACTCTCCCTCACTCCAAATATCCAACAAATTGCCAAATTTTGTCATTTCTAGAAACCTTCAAGACATCTTTCAAATTCAGATTTAATTTAAATTAAATTAAAATCAATCCATTCTCGGGGCGGCCAGGTGGCGCAGTGAGTAAGAGCGCCGGCCCCAGCGTCGGGAGACCCAGGATCGGTTCCGGGCTCAGATACTTGGCACCCACACAAAATAACTGGCTGTGTATGTAACCTTGAGCAAGTTACTTAACCCCAATTGCTTTAAAAAAAAATGAATCTATTCTTGCCTCAAGGAATTTTGCTGACTTTGGGAAATATATGTGAGAAAGCAAAGGAGGTTGAGCTTCCATCTTCACGCCACCAATCTATCTTTCAGGGATGTGTGTTGCTATCCAGAAGTCTGGGTCACTCTCACACCTGGACTTAAAGTAAAGCGCCTGCCCAGGTTCCTGCCTCAGACACACCCACACAGAAAAACTAGTCGTGTGGCCTTGGGCAAGTTACTTAACCCCAATGGCCCTCCAAAAGGAAACAAAAAAAAAGAGCACTTCATAGTCTCATGAGAGAAAGCTGGTGGGGGGGTTGGGGGGGTGTCGTTGCTCAGCCCTAATTACCAAACTTCCAGCTGTTCATGTTGTTCCCTGTTTCTCAACTCTGTGATCAGTCATGTTGCCCGTAAATCACATGATGTCTTCTACTCTTATCTGTTCTTTGTTCTGTACTTCCTAAAACCCTATAAAAGGGAAACTGTCCTCTTGCTTGGGCTCTTTGGCATTAATGGAGGCAAGCCATTGACCCATTTTGTGACAGGAAGTATGCTTCTGCTAATAAATGTTATCTTGTGTGGAAATCTGCCTCAGTTTACCCTTTTGTTAAAATATCAGTTGTGAGAAATTTTGAGCTCTTATAGCTCTAAATTGTTTTTGTTTAGTGTTTACTCTTCTGTCTCTGAGAATCTTAGTTTGAGAGATGTTTTTATATTCAGAGGTAGAAATGCGGTGAGGATTTCCATTTTGCCTTCAATCTCTTTGTTGCATTTGTTGTGAAAAATGATTTCATCACATTTAGATCAGCATATATGAACTCATGCTGAGTGAAATAAGAAAACCAGAACAATATATACAGTAACTACAACAACATAAATGAAAAAAAAATTACTTAAAGCTGTGAACTCTGAGAAACTGAAAATCCTTTAATGTTCCCAGGGAAGGAATAATGAAATAATACCTCCTCCCTCTTGGCAGACAGGTATAGGTGCCCATGAAGGCAGAATGTTTGAGAAATTGTCACTACATTCAGAAAAGACTGTTATGTAAAAGCAAAAGGCCTCAACTTAAAGAAAAATCCTCATTTGAAAATGATGAACTTACAGACAGCTTGGTATATAGCATAAAGGACACTCAATTTGGAGTCAGGACTTGGGTTCAAACTTACCTAAATTACTTTGTCAAGTCACTTAAACTATTTGGGCCTCAGTTTCCTCCTATGTGAAATGAAGGGTTGGGATGAAAGACTTTTTCCCCCCTGCCTCTAAATCTATATTCCCAAGATGTTAAGAACATGGTTAAAAAAAACAAAACTAATTTTTTTCAGCTTAATCATCATAAGGTAGGAACAGTAATTGCAGTATTGTTTAATTGCTTGGGCTTTGAGGAAAGGAGGTGCAAATAGAGGCAGTAAAGGTCTGGAGCAGTGCACTAACCTATCATTGACAGAAGAGTTAGTACAATAAAATAGAAGAGATTTCTATATTGTTTTATGGTCTGTCAAGAAACAAAAATAGTGGCAATCAGGAATGCAACTATTTGTATAGGAATTGGTAACCTTTTAAAAAGTGCCCTAGATAATGAGGGTGTAATTTTGACTATTTGTGCACCAAATTATAAATTAGTTAAATCTATAAGAAGGAAAGATAACACTTTTGTCAGAAAATATTTTTCCAAAAAGAAAATTATAATAGACCCTAACAGTCCACTAACTATTAGAAAAATAAAACAAAAAGGCTTAAAATTGAAGAAATTGGATTTCATAGGAATGATGAGATGACAAAGTAGATAATACAAGGGATATATTTTTCTGATACACATGGAATACGTGGAATTTTTTAGCTAATAGGAAAATCATGTAAATTTCAAAAGGCAGAAATTGTAACTTTACCACATACAGATTGATAAAATAATCAAAAGTTGCAGGGTTCTGTCAAAATTTAAAAACAATTAAAAAAAAATAATGCCTGACTTAAAGAGCAAGGTATAGAAACAATAAAGGATTAATAGACACAGTGACAACATTCAGCATATCAGCATTTTTGAACAGTAGTAACCTAACTGGTACTTGGAGAATAATATTTTTGAAGAATTAAAAATTAACTTCACAGAGAGGGCAATGACAAGGTGCGTAGATTTAAGAACCTGCAAACTTAATGTTTGTGTATCAAGGATGAAGGATGACAGGTGAACAGGCGGAGTGCACTTCACTGTTTCCTTGTTGTGTGTCTAAGACAAAGGGAGATTCAGACCGTCCACAGAGAAGATGGACAAGAGTTCTATAGGATGGGGCAAACTGCATAACTTGTGATCCGTTATGTTGGAGGGTACAAATAAATATTTGTGATCACAGATCCATTTGAGAGCTTTAGCAATACTCTATGGCAGATCTACGGCCCTGAATTTTATTCCTATGTTATTCATAAAGGATAAAAGGATAAAAATAAAAATAATTTAAAGGTGAACCAAGTCTTGGTACCAGTTGTTGTTTAAAAGTTTGATAGAATTTTCCTGTGAGGAATTTCTGACTATTAACCATAAACATATAGATGAATGCTTCAAATAAGAGAAATGCATATTAAAACAAATCTGAGGTTTAATTCACCTGTCAACAGGCAAAGATAATAAAAAATGGAAATATTATTGGAAAGGTTATGGGACGATAGGAACACAAATAAATTGTTGCTAGTATTATGAATTGACATTTATTTTTGACACCTTTTTGGAATTATGCAAATAAAGTGAGTAAAATACTCTTTGAATCTGAGATTCCATTGTTAGGTTTATATTCCACGGAAGCCATTGTTAAGAAGAAAGTCCCCATATTCACTAAAATATTTATAGAAGTACTTTTTATGATAGGAAAGAATTGGAAACAGTGTAGATATACCTGTCGTTTAAGGACTAATTAATAAATTATGGTACATTAATGTAATGGAATATTTTGTGCTGTAGGAAAAGACAAATATGTCTATAGAAAAGTATGGAAATGTGCAGAATGAACTATACAGCGTCAAGAAACCATTATACACAATGGCTACAATAATATAAATGGAAAGAGTCACCCACATACAAAAAATAAAAAATGAATTTTGCAAAATTACAAAGAAAAAGCATGGCTCCAAGAAGTGATATAAGAAGACACCTCCCCTCTTTGAGTGAGTCACTTCCATATTTTTTCAGACTTCTTAGATGTATCTATCAGTTTTGCTGATTTATTCCCCCCTTCTTCTTCTGTTTCTAAAAATGAGTTGTGATATGGTATGAATGTGGGAGGAGGGAGGTTACTCGGGAAAATTATAGTGATGTAAAAAAAAAGCAAGACATCTGTACAAATTGATTTAAAAAGGAAAGTGAACAAAGTCCTCCTTATCCCAGTTCATATTTGCTCACCTCTTCCGCTTTGCTCTCTGGAACACCTATCTTGTAATTAACAAACCTCTTTTTGTCGTAAATGTCTTTCTCACTCTTGCGCCCCAGGTCTTCAGTGACCACACGGCTTCCCTCACCGCCTTTTCCAGCACTGGTTGTACTTTTCCTTATATATTGACTCACTGGTGAACAAATTTGAACCTGCTTGCTGGAAATCACTTCCAGGCTTTCCCTTTATTACCTTCACTTAGTGAAACCTTTTCTTCTTTAAGATTTAGGTTATCCCCATTTATCTGTGCCCCCCTCTAGTTCCTAGTAGCATTTATCAACCTCCCAGGACATTTTTTTCCTTCATTTAATTCTTTGCCTTGTTTACAGTCATTCTCTACGTGCCAACTCCTATCCTCATGTCAAGAGATTTTAGTGTGCATATTAATACTCTATTAAATACCTTAATTTCTCAGTTCATCTCAATTTCCATGACCAATTCTTTACTGCGACTTAATTACACCTGTCATACTTGATCTTACCATCACTCAAAAATGTTCCACTTGCATGTTGCCTAACCTCATCTGAGTCAAAATAATAAGACTATTCTTTTCCAATAGATTTTCTATCCTTTTTACAGTGGCTGTTCTAGACATCATTCAGTGATACTGGCCTTCTTGCGGTTCCTTGAACAGGAAACTCCATCTCCCTACTTCAGGCATTTTCATTGACTTCACCATGACTAGAGATTTTTCCCTTTTCATCTTTATCTCCTATCTTCCCTGGGTTCAAATAAAAACCCCATCTTGTACAAGAAGCCCTTTCCTGATGACTCTTAAAGCTACTGTCTTCCCTCCATTCCTTAGCTCCATTTTATTTTGTATATAGCTTATTTGTACATAATTTCCTTGCATGTTGTCTCCCCTATTAGATGAGTTTCTTGAGTGCAGAGACTGTCTTTGGCCTTTTTTAGTATCTTTAGTGCTTAGCAAGTATCTGGTATGTAGTAGAGGTTTAATAAATATTTATTGACTCTTCTCAAGACTCCTACATCCTCTTTGTTGAGCACTTTGTCTCGTTTTTTATTGTAGAAACTGAGGCCATTTGCTGAAAGCTCTTTCTTACTATTCTTTCACAATATTTAGATGTCTTTCCCCTGCTATCTCCTTCATTCTGATTTCTGCTGAGATGATCTTTTTCCTTGCTAACGCCAATCCCTGTTCATGCACCCACGATGGTATCCCATTTCAGTTCTCCAGCAGATTGTCCCTACCGTCTTCCCCAGTGTCACATTTATCTTCAATTTCTCACGACATAAAGGGTATGTGAAAAGTCTTAGTGAAATTTTAAGTTTTAGTAGCTTCTTAGTAGCTCCTTCTCTCTGCCCACAAACTTGCCTGTGTTTCCTCTGCCCTTAAAATACACTTTCCTACCCTACCATCCCCCTGGACTTCTTGTGCTAGTTTTCTCCCCAAAAATGTAATCTCTGTCAGGTATCTGTACTCTTTTAATTCTTTTCATCTTTTTAAAAAAATACATCTTTATTAATATTTTTGTTTTTATATCACCTGGATATCCCTTTGTCTCCCTTCTCCACCTTGCAGAGAGTTATCCCTTATAAGAAAGAATTTTTTTTTAATGAGAAAGAAGAGAAAAATAATTCAGCAAAATCAATCAACGCATTGGAAAAAAAAACTTGATGTATGCAATATTGTTCCTCTTATCCTCTCTCTCGCTCTTTCTCTCTCATCTACTATCTCTAT
Source organism: Petaurus breviceps papuanus (assembly GCF_028583685.1). Classification (NCBI taxonomy): domain Eukaryota; kingdom Metazoa; phylum Chordata; class Mammalia; order Diprotodontia; family Petauridae; genus Petaurus; species Petaurus breviceps. Next base: position 351,907 of record NW_027187273.1, on the reverse strand, counting down.
TTCCTGGATCCTTCCCTCCTTCCTACCAACATGCCCATATCTTCATCCTTAAAAATTCTCATTAGATCCTACTGTGCTAGTCAGCTGTTGCCCTTTTTTTAATCATCTGACCATGCCACGCCTTTCCTTAATAAGCTCTAGTGCCTCCTTATTATCACCAGGATCCAGTGTATGGTACTTTGTTTGGCATTTAAACTTCTTTATACTCTTGTCTCCCTTTCTGCCTTTCCAGTCTACTTACTTTTGACTGCTGTCCATGCACTCTGATCCATTTGTAATGGCCTGCATAGGATTGTTGTCATCCATCTCTTTTTTTTTTTTTCACTTTCCCCCATTTCTGAAATATACTCCCTTTTAGTTTCCCTGACTTTCTTCAAGTCTCAGCTCAACTCCTTCCTTTTCTGTCAGCCCCCTCAGAGATATCTACATATTGTTTTCACCTTTAGAATGTGAGCTCCTTGAGATCAAGCATTGTGGATTGTTTGTGTTTTTTTTAAACATCTTTTTCTGCATTCACAGCACCTACCACAATACCTGGCAAATAATAAGCATCTTATACATATTTTTTAAACAAAAAGAACTGAAACAACACTAGAAAGCAATAAAAGACGGAACACATATCAGTAGTTGAATTAATAGCTAAATCCATGTGCCTTTTAAGTCAAATTTTCTGTAAAGCTCTGTTTTTTTCATCAAGAATGCTTCAAAAATCCTCTATTTCATTGAATGTCCATAAGTATTATATACTCAGTTTTGCTGTGTAGGTGATTCTTGGTTTTAATCCTAGCTCCTTTGACCTCTAGAATATCATATTCCCAAGCATTCCCAAGCCTATTTTTTTCATTCTTTTGGATCTGTTTTATATCTTAATTTCTTTTTTTTTTTAAACATTTGATTTTAAAACTTTGAATTACAGATTCTTTTCCTTCCTCCCTCATCACTCACCCTTACTGGGAAGATAGGCAATTCAATATAGGTTGTACATGTGTAGCTACGCAAAACATTTCCATAGTGGATATATTGTAAAAGGCTGACTGTTTACCTCCCTCCTATCCCACCTCCCACTTGTTCTATTCTCTACTTTGATCCCGTCCCTTTTCAAAAGTGGGTGCTTCCAACTTCCCTCCCCTCCAGCCTGCCTTCCCTTTCATCATCCCTCCTCTCATCCCCTTCCCCCCTACTCTCCTGTAGGGTGAGATACCCTATTCAGTGTGTATATCATTCCCTCCCTAAGCCAAATTGAATGAGAATAAGGTTGACCCATTCCCTTTTGTCTTCCTGTTCTTCCTCTCCATTGTAACCATTTTCCCTTGCCTCTTCTATATGAGATAGTTTACCCCATTCTGTCTCTCCCCATCTCCTCTCATTATATTCCTTTATCATCTCTCAATCTCACCTTTTAAGTATCATCCCTTCCTATTCAATTGGTCCTGTGCCCTCTATGTATACTTGTATACACACACACACATTTATGTTCCCTTCAACTATTCTCATACTGAGAAAAGTTTCATAAGTTACAATTAATCGTTTTTTTCGTCTAGGAATGTAAATAGTTCAACTTTGACAAGTTCCTTATAATTTCTTTTCCATGTTTACCTTCTCATGCTTCTTGTATCTGAATGTCAAATTTTCTATTCAACTCTGGTTTTTTCATCAAGAATGCTTGAAAGTCCTCTATTCCACTGGATGACCATATTTTCCTCTGAAACATGATATTCAGTTTTTCTGGGTAGGGGACTCTTGGTTTTAATCCCAGCTCCTTTGCCTTCCGGAATATATTCCAAGCCCTTTGATCCCTCGGTGTAGAAGCTGCCAGATCCTGGGTTATCCTGATTGTGTTTCCACAATATTCAAATTGTTTCTTCTTGACTGCTTGTAATATTTTCTCCTTGATCTGGGAACTCTGGATCTTGGCTATAATATTCCTAGGAGTTTTGTTTTTGGGATCTTTTTAAAGAGGTGATTGGTAGATTCTTTCAACCTCTATTTTGCCCTCTGGTTCTAAAACAGCAGGGCAGTTTTCCTTGAGACTTTCTTGAAGGATGATATCTAGGTTCTTTTTTTGATCATGGCTTTCAGGTAGTCCAATAATTTTTAAATTATCTCTCCTGGATCTATTTTCCAGGTGAGTGGTTTTTCCAGTGAGATATTTCACATTGCCTTCTAGTTTTTTCATTTGTTTGGATCTGTTTAACAGTATCTTGATTTCTCATAAAGTCACTAGCTTTCATTTGCTCCAGTCTAATTCTGAAGGAGTGATTCTCTTCAGTGAGCTTTTGAGATTCTTTTACCACCTGGCAAATTTGGCCTTTTTGAGCCTCTTTTTCTATTTGAGTTAGTCTATTTTTTAAGGTGTCATTTTCTTTAGTCAGGTTGTTGAATCTCATTTCATAATTTTCTTGCATCATTTTCATTTCCCAATTTTTCCTCCACTTCTCTTATTTGGTTTTCAAAATCCTTCTTTAGCTCCTCTGTGGCCTGTAATCAGTTCATATTTTTCTTGGAAGCTTTTGATGCAGGTGTTCTGACTTTGTTTTCTTCCTCCTCTTCCATGCCTTGATCCTTTTTGTCCCCAAAAAAGGAATCTAAGATTTGACTGCTGTTCTTGCTTTGCTTCCTTTGCTTACTCATGTTTGCCACTCTTATTTGACTTTTGAGCTTTTTGCCACAGTAGAACTCTGCTTCCAGAGAGGAGAGCTTTGTCTCAAATTAGCTGGGGTTTTCACAGCTGCCAGAGCTGTTAATTGGTTGCCCTCTCTGAAGCCTCCAAAGGCTCTGGCACCTGGTCATGGACCCCAGCACCTTCACCCTAGACAGCAATCCAGATTCAAGCAGGTTAAAGGTAGAGCAATTACACCTCAGACTGGTTGCTTGGTCCCCCTACAGTCTGCAGTCCAGGAGCTCTAAAGCAGCCACGTAGCTGTGCCTCAGCTACTTCTCCCTGGGGGAGGAGGGGGGGGGGGCAGAGCAGAGGCCAGAGGATATTCCTGGAACCCCTGTTCCCAAAGTCCACTGACCTCTCACTTTGTTTTTGTCATTTGTGGTTTGATAAATCTGGAAACCACCACAACTGCTGGTGATCCACTCTACGGTAGTCATCTCCAGGGTTGGGGCCACTCTAAGGCTAAAACTCTGGGCTCAGGGGGGCAGAGTTCAGCTCCCAGTGCTGTGAAGGACCCTTCTTGTAGGCCTTCCGGGCTGTCTTCAGTGGGAGGTTTGTTTCTCTCTGTCACTGTGAGTTCTGTAGCTCTATAAAGTCTGTTTAGTCATTTTTCTTTTAACGGTATTTGAGTTGGTTTTGGGGGGAGTGCAGGGAGTTTTCCTGCTTCTATGCCCTTTATATCTTGATTTCTCATGAAGTCATTTGCTTCTATTTGCTCCAGTCTAATTTTGAAGGAATTATTTTCTTCAGTGAACTTTTGAAGTTACTTTTCCATCTGGGCAATTTGGCTTTTTAAGGCATTCTCCTCATTAGATTTTTGGACCCTTTTGTCATTTGAGTTAGTCTATTTTTTAAGGTGATATTTCCTTTTTTTTTTTTTTTTAATTAAATTGGTTTGTTTTTTTTTTTTTTTTTTTTTTTACAACTTTCATTTCCACATTCCTTTGTTTTTTAATTTTTTTTCTCCCCCCCCCCCCTCCATCATGGCAGCAGGCACTCGAATATAGGATCTATAAACATCTTCACATTAATCATTAGTCAGGTTGTAAAGAACAATTATACCTGATGGAATGATCAGTGGGAAACAGAAAACAAGACCAGAAAAAGAAACATAGCAAGTAGTTTGTTTCAGTTCGCATTCAGACTCCGCATCTCTTTCTCTGGATGTGGATATTACTTTCAATTGTGAGTCTTTTGGAGTTGTCTTAAAACCTTATATTGTTGAGATGGGCCCAGTCTATTGAGGTTAGTCGTCGCAGGTATGTTGTGTCTATGATTGTGTATAGATTTCTCCTGGTTCTACTCTTCTCACTCTGTATCAGTTTATATAAGTCTGTCCAGGTTATTATGAGGTCTGTCTGCTCCTCATTTCTTACTGCACAGTAGTATTCCATTAGATTTATATACCACAACTTGTTCAGCCATTCCCCAATTGATGGATATCCCCTTGATTTCCAATTCTTTGCCACCACAAAAAGAGCCATTATAAATATTTTTGTACATATGGGTCCTCCTCCCACTTCTTTGACCTCTTTGGGATATAACTCTAGAAGTGGTATTGCTGGGTCAAAGGGTATGCACTTATTTATAGCCTTTTGGACATAGTTCCAGATTGCTCTCCAGAATGGCTGGATCAATTCACAACTCCACCAGCAATACATTAGTGTTCTAATTTTTACACATCCTCTCCAGCATTTATCATTTTCCTGTTTTGTCATCTTAGCCAAGTCTGGCCAGTGAGATGTGGTACCTCAAGAGTTGTTTTGATTTGCATTTCTCTAATCACTGGTGATTTAGAACATTTTTTGATATGCTTATAGATATCTTTAATTTCATCCTCTGAGAACTGTTAGGGGTTATTTTCTTCAGTATTTTTTTTTTTGTGTGTGTGTGGGGGGTCTCCTTTAGCAAGCTCTTGACTTGTTTTTCATGATTTTCTTGCATCATTCTCATTTATCTTACCAGTTTTTCCTCTACTTCTCTAACTTGATTTTCAAATTCCTTCTTGAGCTCCTCCATGGCCTGTGACCAGTTCATATTTTTCTTGGAGGCTTTTGATGCAGGAGTTTTGACTTTGTTGTCTTCTTCTGGTTCTGTGTTTTAATCCTGTCACCAAAAAAAGAATCCACCGTCTGATTTCTCTTCCTCTGTTAGCTCATCTTGCCAGCCAATTACTTGACTTTTGAGCTTTTTGCCACGTAGAACTCTGCTTCCAGAGTGGAGAGAGCTGTGTCCCAAATTTCTGGGGTTTTGTGTAGCTGTTGTCAGAGCTTCTTCTAGGCACCTGCCTTCAGAGCTGTGAGGAGGACGCTCTCTCCACAGCCTTAACAAACTCTGCCATGCCAGCACTCCTCCACACAGGACCACCACCCAAGACAGCTACCCAGATCCAAGCTGGGCAAAGTAAGAGAATCCTGCCTCAGCATCAGCAGAGAGGTTTCTGCAGTTGCCTTCTCGTCAGTCACTTGCTCCCCCCACCATCCCTGGGCCTGAAGCTCTGGAAGCAGCCTCTGCTGCCTGTGCGGCCCCTGAGGCGGGCCCACACTCTTCTCTCACCCAGTTCCAACAGAGTTTCCTCACTGACCTTATTTTTTGTGTGTGTGTGTGTTTTTGGGTTGAGAAGGTCTGGCAACTGCCACAGCTGCCAGTGATTTGATCCCTGAGTTCTGTTCTAGCCGCTCATCTGTTACTGATGTGGCCCACTCAGGACTGTGATCTGCTCCCAGCCTGGTGCGATAGACCCTTCCTCTTGCTTTGCCAGGCTGTTCTCAGCTGGAGATGTATTTCATTCTGTCATTTTGTGGGTTCTGTAGCTCTAAAATTTGTTTAGGGTAATTTTTTTTTACAGGTATTTGAGGTAATTGGTCGAGCTCAGGTAAGTTCCTACAATTTTACTCTGCCGTCTTGGCCCAGCTGTCGCAAGTGCCTTTTAATTAAAAGAGTTTTAAAGTAACAGATATGCATAGTTAATCACAACAAATGCCTGTATAGACCATTCTAGAAATGTATGTTTCATTTTGTGTATATGACCCATTACTTCTCTGTCAGGAGATTGCATTATAAGCAGCCTTAGGCATAATGGTTGATCATTTTATTAATTAGATTTTTTAGGTCTATAAGAATTTTTTAAAAATGTTCTTAAACTATAAATTGTTCTGGTTTTGCTCACTTTCCTTTGTATCAGTTCATACAACTCTCCTAGGTTTTCTGGAGCTACTTTAAAATAATCAATAAAATTAACAAGATTAATCGAGGAGAAAAGAAAAAATCAGCAGAATTGGTAATCAGAATGGGGAGGTCACAAGGAAGACGGGAATCATAATGAATGCCAAATAAACTAAGAACATTAAGTACAGATTTGTATAGGCAAAATTGAGGGTTTTCCCCCCAAATCATGTGCCACATTTATAGAGCTGGGAGAGACTTCTAAGACAAACTAACCTAATCTGTTGTTTTACAGATGAGGAAGCTGAAGTCTAAAGAGGCTAAATAGGTTGTATAAGGTCACAGAGGAGTTCACTTTGAACCCAGTTCCTGTGACTCCAATGCTTGTGCTTTTCTGAGTACTGTGCTCTGAATATTAATCGGCAAGTGTTCAGTGCTGACTGTGTTGCAGGCATTGTACTAGGGTGAGTTGGGAGATAAAAGTACAAAGAATAAAACAAAATTCTCTTCTTGAAATGATCTATCATTTTAATGGGTGTGAAAAGTACATATAAATGTACATAGCAAAAATATGAAGTTAATTCAATGTATATTCATAGTACTTAATATAAGGCACTTTAGGAGAAAGTGTTCTAGTATTTGGTGCAGTCATAAAAGGCTTCATGGGAGAAGATGGTGCATTAGCTGTATCTCAAGAGAGATTCTGTGAGGTAATGAAGAGTACAAAGGCACGGAAAGAGAATGGAAAGTGAGTAAGGAGCAGAATGGGAAAAGGGGAGTAATATCGAATGAGATTGGACTGGCAGGTTTGGTACCTGGTTACTTAGGGCTTTAAAAGCTAAACAGGAGTTCATATGTTATCCTAGAGGCAATAGGAAGTCACAGGAGTTGTTTGAGTAGGGGAGTCATCTGGTTAGATCCATGCCTCAGGAGAATTGTTGGCTTCTGTGTGTAGGCTTAACTGCATACTTCAGCCAGGAACACCGGTTAGGAGGCTCTTGTAATAATCTAAATGAGAACTGATGAGAACTAAGAAAAAAAGGTATGTGGGTAGAGAGAAGGGTTTCGATTTGAGAGATGTCTTGAAGGTAGAAATGACAAAATTTGGCAATTTATTGGATAGGTAGAGTGAGATTAATGCTGGTTTTAAAATAGACTGGTAGGATGATGCTGATGCTTTCAACAGAAGGAAGACAAAGAGTGGAGGTTTTGGGAAAGATAATGTATTTAGTTTTAGACATGTTTATAAGATGTCTGTGGGAAGGCAGATGGGCAACTGGAAGTAATCTTTATAGCAGTGTTTGCTGATTCAGGTGTTATTTCCAAGATACATAAAGAACTTAATTTAAATCTTTAACAATAAGCTATTTCCCCATTGATAAATGGTCAGAGGATAAGAAAGGGCAGTTTTCTAAGGAAATTCAAATTATCAGTAGCCATAAAAATGTTCCAGATAACAACTAGAGAGAAACAAATTAAACTTTGAAGTTCTGCCTCATATTCCCCAGACTTGGCATGGCTGACAAAAATGGAAAATAACATTGAAGGGATTGGGAGAACAGGTACATTGATAACACTGTTGGGGGACTGTGAATGCTGAAAAATTAGTAGGCTGTGAGTCTCCTCTGACTCAGCTGTGCCACTGCTAGGTTGATAGCTTCAAGAGGTCAGGGACCCAATGTATATATTGTTATATTTTCTTGGTTCTGCTTCACTTTTCATCTATTCATAATTCTTATGTGCTTGTCATTTTTATGTTTATTGTTTCTTAGAACACAATAGTATTCCATCGTGTATTGATTGATGGACATCTTTTTTTTCCTCATACTACAAAAAAAGCTGCTACAAATATTTTGATGTATATGAAACCTTTCTATCTTTGACTTCTGTGGGGTAATATGCCTAGCAGTGGGATGTCTGGGTCAAAGAATATGGACATTTTAGTCATTTTATTAGTGTAATTCCAAATAAAGAAACTTTTGCAATGTTGTGCTTTTGAACCTATCAGACTTCTGCTATGTCTCATCTAACCTCTGTAAAATCTTGGAACATGTTCCAAATGCCTTGTATATCATAGATTATCAATAAATACTGGTCAAGTTGAATTCCTATACTGTATTTTCCAGTGTTACAAAACCCATTTTACCTCTAACCCTTACCTACACTGTACTCTTTTTTTTGGAGGGGGCAAAGCAAGGTAATTGGGGTTAAGTGTCTTGTCCAAGGTCACACAGCTAGTTAAGTGCCAAGCATCTGAGGCCAGATTTGAACTCAAGTCCTCCTGACTCCAGGGCCAGTGCTCCATTCACTGCACTACCTAGCTGTCACCATTTTACTCTTAATACAGCACTGCTCTGGGAAATAAACCATATCTAAACTCATCTTTTTCATCCTAACTCATTTCATACAATGTTTCTCACATTTCTCTGATTTTTTGTTTGTCATTCTTTAGGGTGCAATAATAAACTAAATAAAAACTTACCAAAAGAACAATATACAGTATTGCAATTAACACTGTGAATATTAAACATTGAGAAGCCACAAAACTGGCTCAGCATTGGTCAGTAATAGCACTATTGTTAAAAGTTAATCCATATTTTTAGTTAATAATTAACTCTTTCATAGGGTGTGTTTTTTTTTTACATTTTTAAATTTTTTTGCAAATAATAGTTACATTAAGTCTTTTAGGTTTTTAAATTCACCAAATGACAGATTTTTCAGAATCATATGAAATGTTTTTCTCTTTCATATTACTTGTTCTGAAATCTATATAGCTTATATTTGAAACTGAAATAATTTTTAAAAGACTTTAATTTTTTTTCTCACTTTACAGTTACCTAGGACAGGGTATTCGTATAGGTTGTTTCCTATTTTTTGGTTCTGAGGGAAGAATCATGTTTTATTGTCACACCTTATTTGGTCAGTTTTGAACTTTTTACTAATCTTTTCATTTACATTGTTTTGGTTGTGTGTATTGTTCTTTGAGTTTTGCTTCTTTTTCTGTCTTATCGGCTTGCCATTTTTTTTTTTTTACATTAGAGAGACATTAAACAAGTAGAGAACCTGATGTTAGGTAGTATAGATTCAGTGTGTGGAAAGTGTGATACTCAGCCATTTGAGTTTGAGTGAAAATGAAATGATTGTGGTACTTTTAAACATGTCTTTTTAAGTTTACTCATTGCATTTAATTCTATTTTTTGGAGGGGCAGTTGGGGTTCAAGTGACTTGCCCAAGGTCACATGGCTAGTTGTGTTTTTTTTTTTTGTGGTTTTTTTTTTTTTGGTGTTAAGTGTCTTAGGTTGGATTTTAACTCAGGTGCCCCTGACTTCAGGGCCGGTGCTCTAGTCACTGTGCCATCTAGCCGCCCCTCATTGCATTTTTTATATCATTGTGTTCCCACTTTGTGTTATTTTCCCTAGGTGTGGTGCCCACATTTCACTGGAGTTTATGAAATAGATGCTTGAAATTGACAAAAATCTCTTGATTGAGTGTAATTTCATTCTAATTATCTGGCTGCCTATTTGTTAAATATGCTAAATGAAATCAGTCTCAACATTGAAGATGATATTGGGGCATATATTGCTTTTTCTTGAGTCTCTTAGTTTTGACTCAGCACCTCTTTCCTAACTCCCATGTTGAATGCCTGTGCCTATGTTGTTTTCAACCTTCTGTACCAAACTGGCCTATCAGTCCTGCTGCCCTAGAGGAGGACCTGAATTGATGGTTCAGTTTTAACTCTAATAGTTTACTTGTAGAGATCTTCTGGAAAGGTCTTCCAAGCCATATCTCTTGGTTGATATGGTTTGTTGTATATTGTGCCCTTTGGAGAGGAAGTGGCAAGGGATTTTGTTTACTATGTTCTTATTCTCTTGAATTACTTCAGTCGATAACTGTTTCATATCTATTATATTTAAAATTGTCAGTGCAGCTTGTTGAGTTTACAAAGCCAGAATATACTTTGTTGAAATAGATGGAGAAAGGCAGTGGTGGAGGGATTTTGAGAAACAGGTATACTAATTCATAGCTGGTAAAAGATTGGCCCAACAGTTTTGGATTATGTGAGAAAAATTTCTAAATTGTTCGCAACCTTTAGTCCAGTGATTCTGCACTACTAATTTTGTAATCCAAGGAGGTCAGTGATGTGCTAAAATATTCAAAATAAATTACTTGTAATAACATAAAGGTGGAAATGAACTATGTGTCCCTTCATTGGGTAACAGCTTAATAAATTGTGATGTATAACTACACCTCTTTTGGTGCAGGTAATGTAATAAACTATTATTGAACTGTAAGGAATAGTGAATGTGAACAATTCAGAGAAACATGGGATAATTTGAATGAGCCTTTGCAGAGTAAACAAAGAATATATGAATATATATGTATATATAATGACTACAACATTACAAATGAAGTCATTATTAAAAGGCAATGAAATTGAGTTTAAATGTAATGAATTATGTTGGGTCTGACTGACTTCTGGGCCTGTATTTAAGGGAGGGGCTGAGCTGTACACTGGCTTCTCATCTTTTACTCTCAGCTACACTGCTTTTGGGCGGTGGGTGCCTTCTACTTCCATTTTTTGGAAGACCTCCCCTTCCTTTTTATGTTTACTTCTCTTGTTAGATTGTAAGCTCCATGACGACAGGAGTTGCCTTTGTATTTGCATCCCCAGTATTTACCATAATTCCCAGCACACATAGTTAAGTGCTTAATTCTTGATTGACTAAATTATTGAGGTGAAAGAACAGAAAGAGTCTTTTCTGTTAACAAGAAAAACTACAAGAATAGACGGTAACAAACCTTCAATTGTAGTCACTATTCAGAGCTTTTGCTTCACTATATTTTGTGGGAAAGATATGGTTTAAAAGAAAGATTTTTATTGATATCTTTTTTTTATATTTCTCTCTACTTCCAAAGAACCATCCTGTATAACACAAGAAATTTTTTTTTTAAAGCAAAAGGAAAATTCTGCAAGACAATTAATGAATAAAAAAGCAAAAGCAAAAAATTCTACTGTTGTTATATGTATCAGTTTTCCACCCATGGACCTCTTGCCTCTACAAAGGTGCATGGTGAGGAGATGCCTTCTCTTCTTTGGGGCCAAACTTGTCTTTTATCATTTTGCATCATTCATTTTTGCCTGTTTTGTGGTTATTTTTTCCACTTACATGGTTGTAATTATTGTGTATATTGTTTTCCTGGCCCTACTTACAACACTTTGCATCCTTTCATTCAAGTTTTTCCATGCTTCTCTATATTCATTATGTTGATCATTTCTTATGTAGCACAATAACATTTCATTGTATCTCACGTGCCAAAATTTGCTTAGCCATTCCCTAAATAATAGGTATCTTCGTTTCCAGTTAATTACTTCTGTAAATATTTTTGTATTTAGGGGACTTTTCTTTTGTCAGTAACTTCCTTAGAGTAAGTACCTAGTATTGGAATTTCTAAGTCAAAGCTTAAGGATATTTTAACTACTTTATTTGCATAATGTCTATTTATTTGTACATGTCTACAGGCTGCTAGATAGTAGAATAGAACACTGGATCTAGGGTCAGGAAGACCTGAGTTCAAATTAGCCTCAAATAACTTGCCATGTGACCATGAGCAAATCACTTATTTATGCCAGGCTCAGTTTTCCGTTTTTGTAAAATGGGGATAAGAATAATAACACCTACCTCCTAGGATTGTCGTGAGGATAAAGTGAAATATTTGTGAAGTGCTTTGCAAACTGTAAAATGTTATATAAATGCTATTCTTAGTATTTCATTGAAAAAATAGGGATAATTCTTTCATTATCTACCTCATAAGGTAGTCATCAACTTCAAAGTTCTTTATGATTGTGAGCTATTTTATTTTAATGATTCATGTAAACATAAAAATACAAGATATATGAGCAAATAATTTGAGAATTCTTTGAGAATGAAATAGAAATACGCTTTTCTTCTGGTTAATTTACTGTTATACATTGCCTAGTTTTTTAGATATTCTTTTATGCTTTACTACTCAGCTGTTGTACATTAGTTATCCTTAAGGAGATTGTGAACTGCTTGAGAACAAAGGCTAGGTGTTATACTTCTGTTATATTTCCTTTAGTGCTATTAGCAAAGTGTAATCACTGAATTTCAAAGCTGAAGGGCAGTGCCTAGTCCAGTTTTGTCTTTTAAATAGAAAGCTGAAGTCCAGAGACATTGATATGACCAAGATCTGGTAGCTAGGCAGTGACATAACTGAGGACCCACATCTCTTGACTGCTAATGAAATGTTCATGGTTTGTTTTTTTTTAAGTTTTTTTCTTTTTGGAGGGGGAAAGGTGGGGCAATTGGGGTGACTTGCCCAAGGTCACATGGCTATTTTTGGGTTAAGTGTCTGAGGCCAGATTTGAACTCAGGTCCTCCTGACTCCATGGCCGGTGCTCTATTCACTTGTGCCACCTACCTGCCCTGTTTTTTTTTTTTTTTTAATAAAAATTTACCCCCCTCATTAATGAAAGTCTGCCTTTCTTCTCCTTCTTGACATTCTCTCACAACCCGTTGCCTCATTAAAAAAGAAAGAATAAAGTCTCCTCTTATTTCCACATCTGTTGTGGATGATCAGTAATAAACACATAGTCATGTGTGGAGTTGATAACATTACAGCAAAGTTGGGGGAGAATTCATCTAGGTAATCACCAAAGTCCTGTACAGTTCAAAAAATTATGACTCAAGTTAATTTCTACAAAATGCTTGTTTTTGATTTTGACTTCCAGTTTAAAGTTGAAGGTAAGTTTCATTTGGGGGAAAATGCCTCTAAAAAATAACATTTTTGTCTTTGCCCTATTCTGGGTATTATAAGGCCTTTTGCACGCCCATTGTTTTTCCCCTAGGCTTTTTGTGTCTCATTGTCTTCCTGAATCATAGGAAATTTTCTGCCACTTTGGTGCCCATCAATTGTGTAATAATGCCCAGTAATAGTAATATGAAGCATTTGTATTGTGCCTTTAAAGTTTGCAAAACACACACACACACACACACACACACATATTTATTATTTCATTCATTCTTCACAAAAGTCCTGTGAGGTAGGTGCTGTTGTTATCCTCATTTTAGAGATGAGGAAACTAAGACTGAGAGATCGTTTGACTTGCTCAGTTACACTGCTGGTAATTGAGGTATGATTCACACTCAGGTTTTCTGGCTTTCCCCACTCGTGCCTTATCATAGTTCATTATTGTGTCTCTGTAATGTTTTTCTCACCTTGGTTATGTTTATTTTACCCTTTGCAGTCAGGCAGTGCCTTCAGGACCCAGCTAAAATCTTACTTCATGAAGCCTTTCATGAAACCTTCTTTGACCATTTATTCTCCATTAGCACTTCTTCTCTGAAGCACTTGTCCTCTTTTGAGGGAGCACTCTTATTTTTGTAAAAGAGACATTTTGCTACTGAAATTGAATTTATCATTGTCTAAAATTAGAGGTGTTGTACCAGCCCTCACGAGTGCATCTAGAGCATTGTGTAATTTTGCAAAAAAAAAAAAAAAAAAGGAAGAAAGAAAAATAGAATAGAACAGAAATAACATTAATATGTGGTTTTTAAAATTCATTATGTGACCGGGGATCCTTGTATGCAGTTTAATGGCCCCCCCATTTCTATCTGAGTTTGACGTTACAGGTGTGAAAAAGACAGTATACAATGTGTCCCCAAAGTCTTAGTGCAGTTGTAAGCTATTAGAGACTTTTGAGACACCCTGTATGCCATGTATAGTATTAGTGGCCTCAAATTTCAGGATTGCCTCAGCTTTTACATTCTTTACAGTTGCCCAGGATATTTTTTTCTTTTGCATTTCTCTCTTTTTACAGGTTCTGAGATAGAAATTGACATGTATGTTGCAGTTCAGTTTAATTCAATAAACATTTATTAAGTGCCTACTATATACCAGGCACTGTTCTATGTTTTGGTGTTATAATACAAAAATAGAAACATAAGTGTTCTAAATGAACTTATGTTCATCATTCTAAATCTCATTAGTGGAATTATAAAAATGACAGGTTATTCATGCCAGCTTTTCCTTGCCTTTCTATTTATATATTTTTAAACCTTTATATTCTAAAAATTGTTTAATACCTTCAGAAGTTTCTGGCCATGTCTTCTTATCATCCCCCTTGATCTCCCGCCTGATGAACCTTTATTTGTAATTCAGAGAACCAAGAAAAATAATTCGTAAAAAAACCTGACAAAATAGCAACTTCATCTGATGGTGTTTGCACCATTTCTCATCCATAAATCTATATTTCCCATGACAGAATGGAGGTACATTTCTTCATTTATTCTCTAACCCCCAAATTATATGTTATAATTAGTCTTTGGTTTCCTCTTAGAGTTTAAAAATGTTTTCCCCCCATTGTTACAGTCATTGTGAAAACTGATTTTCTGATACTACTTTACTTAGTCAACCCATACATATCTTTCCATATTTCTCTGAATTCCTCATATTTGTCATGTCCTAAGTTCCTTTATATTCCTATACCACAATTCAACCATCAACCAATTAATGATTATTCTTTTCTCTTTTTTTTTGCTGCCACAAAAAATAGTGCTGTGAAATATAAATGTGTTATGTGTATCAGTATATCCCAGAGCTGTGATCTACATCCTTTCCTCTTTTTTCTTTATATTTTTCCTTCCAAACCTACTTCAGAAATTTTTTATTTATCATGAGGGCAAAACTGGCCTAATACCCAGTTCAGCAACCTTGACTTCTCATTTTGAAATCATCTTGTCCCATTTCTCCTTAATACTTCAATGAATCCCTGATCTTATGCTTGTGGTGGTCACTTCCCCCCAAAGATGCAGAACACAGCCCATCCATGTTTCCCCATTTTCTGTGACTTGACCTTGTCCTTCTATAAATCCTTTAGTAAGGTGTTCATTCCAGTGTGCTAGGGATCTTCCTCTAGATTTCTTGAAGTACTCGTTAGGTTTCTAGTTTGTTCTCAGGAGCTGAACTAACAAAGATAAACCTGAACTTAGTTTAGCATTTGACAGCTTGGCACAACCGTAATTGCTTGTTCCATCCATTTTCCTGATTTCAGGTTGCATAAATACACTAGTGGTACCCACAAGCTGTACACTATTATTTCTTATTGTTATTATGTAATTGATCCATATTTTTCTTGAGTCAAATATCTCTTTGGTAACAATTTGACTTGAGCATTTCTTCATTGTAATGTACCTGCTTATGTTCTACATGTACCTTCATTATCCTTTTAAGGAACCTTCATTTTAATTCTTTGACAGTTTGATATATTTCATTCTTAACATACATATAGCATTACTGGAAGATTATAATTTAACCGTGGGCCTGATTTCTAAAAATTGTATGATATAAAATATTAAATAGCATATCTATTTTGAATTTTTATTGTGGAATATGGTGTAAAGATGTTCTACACATAATTTATGCCAGTCTGCATTTCTAGTTTTTCCAATAATTCTTGTCATACAGCTAGTTTTTTCCCTCGTAATTTATATTGAACTAAACCGCCTTTGATTTTTCTTTGTCTAGTGGGGTTTGTTAATCATTTTTTTCCTTTTTTAAAATCAGTATGAAGTTTTTGCTAACTGTTTTATAATGTCTAGAAGGGTTATTCTCATCTGTATTCCTACATTTTTTTCTTTATTTTCTCTTAACAATTTACACCTTCCGTTCCTCCAAATGAAAGTTATTTTGTCCATCTCTATAAAATGTTCCTATGGTTTGACATTCATCCAAGTTAACTTTGGTAATATTGACATTTTTATTATATGGTTACAGTCTTGCTATCAGTACTAAATATTCGTCCCAGCTATTTAAATTTTTATTTCTTAAGGAGTATTTTGTTACTATATTTACATTAATTATTTAGAATGCTTTGGTAGATTGACTCAGATATTTTATGAATTTCTGCACCTCAGATGCTCTTATCTTTTTAAAAAATGCTATTTCAAAATATTAAATGTTATATAAATTTGAATATAGTTGAAGTGTTGGTAAAATAATTTAGATTATACTTTTTACTAGAAAAGCATCAAAGCTAAAAAAAAAAATCGTCTGTTTTACTATTGTCCCAGTACTTTTTAAGTTTTTCTATTGTCCAAAAAATTAAAAAATTTTTTAGATCTTATATTGTCTTCTGGTATGTAATTCCAAATCTTACCATCTGTATTTTATAATAGTTTTCTGAGGTGTTGTCCACAATTTATCCTGCTATTTTTGTCATTTTGAAGCCCGTAGATGAATGTTTTTCAATTATTCCCTTGTTCCTCAAAGAAATGTTGATTATGCTTAAAGGCCTTCATATTCCCCGCATACATCCGAGGCTCTTTTAAAGAACTGCAGTGCATTTTCACCCTCCTTGTGGAATCTTGCCTAGGGATAGTTTGGGGAACTACCCTTATTGGAATAACATTGCTATGTGGCCTCGGTTTCAGTTAATTTCTGCATTAGATTTCAAGGAAAATAAAAACTTCACTTTTGAAAATGTGAAGAAAACAATTGTTGTGCATGTTTTTAAAATGTTTTCTGAGAACCATGCTTTGCTATATTAATATTAAGAGAAAGTTTTTCTTTTTAATTTCTTTCAGCGTCCTAGAAGGAAAACATCATCATGGCTACAGAAATTGGTTCTCCACCGCGTTTTTTCCATATGCCACGGTTCCAGCACCAAGCACCGAGACAGCTATTTTACAAACGACCAGACTTTGCACAGCAACAGGCAATGCAGCAGCTCACATTTGATGGGAAACGAATGAGAAAGGCTGTGAACCGCAAGACAATAGACTACAATCCCTCTGTGATAAAATATTTGGAGGTAAATTCAGTTAATAAATCATATAAGAAATGTAACTGCATTTATTTATTTCTTGCTGCAGAGATTGTGCTTCAGATAAATTCCTAAAACTATACTCGAGTTACCTATGACTGTATTAGTCAGCCAACTCTTATTTATTCATTTTCGGGAGGAGAAAATGCTGAGTTTAATTTGGACTAAGGTGGGATGTTATCCCACCTTTTATAGGAAGAGCCTGAAATCCCCACACTCTCCTTTTTCTTTCTTTAAGTACCACGTGTAGCTAATTCAAAAATAATTTATGGACTGTGGGAAATGCTTGATTTGATTCAGCAATAAAAACATGTTTTTCATATAGGAATTTATTGCAGTTCAGATAGGAACTTGAATCATCTTGTAATTCTGTAAATACTTTTAGACCCTTCTCATTTCAGTTCTTTACTGCTCAGTGCTGGGAATAACCTTATGTTTAATACTGATGCAGTTACCCATTTAAACACAGTCTAGTTACTCTCTCTAATTTTGTGGTGTGCGTAGCTTTTATGTCTTAAGAGGCTTCAGTAATGAATTCTTTCCATTTAAAGGCTAGAGGTATGCTTTGTCTAATGTCATTGAATGGCTCCTTCAGAACATTAGGTGAAAACATCATGGGATTGGGTCTATCTTTACACATATGGTTTTGTGTTAGGACAATCAATTCATGACATAGTTATAACTAATATAGTATACAGTATAACAATTCCATGGCATTGTGGTTGAGGGTTATAATTGACTTAAAAAAAAAGTACTGATAGTATTACTGTAAACTAATATTGCTGGTGAGAATGTTATTCAGGCTATGTCTGTTTTAAAGGGTTAAACAAAATATTATATAACAGAAGTGATAATATTAACCAAGATGTTTCTTATTTATATCTTTATATTATTTCTTTTTTAGTAATAGTTCTTTGAATAAAGTTGCAAGCAAGATAGTTTTTCATCGGAATAATCTTCATACTGAGGACATAGTTTTCCATTTCATATCTTCATAAAACAAACTAGGGAAATATTTTATCTTTTATAAAGATAGTTGCAATTTATTTACTTTTGCCGTTAATTTTTGGGAGGTTAAAAGATGCCATTGTATAGCATCTATATTTTGGCATTGAGAGGTTGCTGTATATTAATACAGCATGAACATCTAACAGTATGATCATAGGAGCTTAGCTCTAGAGCCAGAAGGACACAAGAAAACATCTGGTACAAACCTTTAATTTTAGAGATGAGGAGATAACTCCAAGGACGCTGTGACCCTCCCACAGCAGAACAGACAGTAAACATCAGAAGCAGCGTCTGAGTTCACTGCCTTTGACCGTGGGACCAGCACTCCCTCCACTGCACCTCACTGCATTCCAATATTTCAGATAAAGCGAGTCTTCAGTTGGTGGTGGCCTTCTGTTCTATCTCCTTACATTCTGTTCTGGCCATTATAGACCTGACAAATGTGTGAGTAGAAATAACTGCCTGTTTTAAAGAGTTTTGACAGGAGCTCAAACAGTGGTTGTGGTATAACTGCTGCATTTGAGATTAACAACATTAATCGGCAGTTTTAGATGTTCAAATTTTCCATTGAATAAAAAGTTAAAGTAATTATTTGTTTTGTTGTTCAGATCAGAGTACTTAATAAATTCATTCAAGGTTAATGAGCAGTTTGTGATATAGAGGAAAGATCAGTGGACTTGAATCAAGAGAGACCTGGTTCAAGGCCTGATTCCAACATTTATTAATTGTGTCGCCTCTGTGATGTCACCTGATTCTTTCAGTTTCCTCATCTTAAAAAAGAGAGAATGCCTTTAATCGTTAAAGAGTTGTTATGAAATTCACATAAATAATGAATATACTACCGTGTTTCCCCGATAATAAGACACTGTCTTATTATTTTTTTTGGAAAGAAAAACACCAGAGGGCTTATTTTCAGGGGAGGGCTTATGTTGTCCTGCCTCAGCTCTCCTCCTCGGCACTGCTCTCAATGGCGCCAGCAAGCAAATCACTGGGGAAGAACGGGATGACGCGCTCACTGCTGCAGCTCTGATTGGATGCAGCTCAGAGCGCGGTGTGCGTGTCACGGTGGGGGGGGGGGG
>NW_027187273.1:217489-333050 GCF_028583685.1 Petaurus breviceps papuanus | reverse complement strand
GGGGGGGGACGGTGCATACAGAGGGTACCGTAATGTAGCGTGTAGCGCAGGGGATCACCTTCACTACAGTAGCAATCTCAATAGGGCTTATTTTCAGGGGAGGGCTTATTTTAGAGGAATCTTACACAGTAAGGGGAGGGCTTATTTTCGGGATAGGTCTTATTATCGGGGAAACACGGTATGCTTTATAGACCTTAGAGCACTATATAAATTAACTTCAGTCCAATAATCTATTTTGGTTTCTTTTTTGACCCTGTACTCAGTTATGTTATCTTATCAATGTTAATGGTTCCTTTACTGTTATAGATTGCAGCCGATTATTTGTGACTTTTGTCTATGCTTTCTCATTAATAGATCTTTATAGATCATGGCATGCTGGAGTTCATTTTTACTTTCTTTTAATATCTTCATCAGGCTTGGTCACTTTATCTCTTATTTTTGCCATGTGATCAGCTCATCTTCTTAGCTATACATTTAAGCATATCCTTTAGTTCATTTTCTTTATTCCATGGGATGTATTGCAGCCTTCTCCCACCTACCACTTGGGCATTTATTGCCTGGTGAATGAGCTTCATTTTTATTTCTTCAGAAACTGTAGTTTTTCACACTTTAGTGTCTTATAACAATACTGATAGAAATCTGACATTTAAAAGGTGGGCTTTTGTTTTTAAGAGATGTTGGAAGGTATTGAATAAGTTTTGCAGTTTCCTGAAGGTATGCTAACCCTCTCTTCTCCAGTTTAATTCTTTTTTGGGGGATGGAGGTAGGCAGTGGGTTCGTTCCCCAGGTTCATCTAACTAGTAAGTATCTGAGGCAGGTCTTATTGACTTCAGGGATGGTGCTCTATGCACTTGAATCACCTAGCTGCTCCCTCCAGTTTATTTCTAGGCCCTGCTTTTTGCCCATTTGCACAAGGATGATATTTTCAAAAGGTATTTTTTGGGTGGAAGTCTTGGAAGATAATTTTACTTTTCAGGGTGCCTCACTCTATGTCGTGATATGGATGATAAGAATCTACCCTTTTTTCCTCCTCCTCTTTATGGTTATACCAAACACTTGAATGGTTATGGATCTTATCGGGAAGCTTTGCAAAGCTTTGTGGTTGGTGCACTTAGAATCAATGAAGAGGAGCATCTGAAATACCTCATCATCTGTACATAGTCCCTCAGAAATTTAGACTGATTAATCCCATTGATAGTGGTGATCACTATTAATGATCAGAGAGATGCAGAACAGGATTGTCTGTTACATTTTTCAGGGAGTCTTGAGTAATTTTGTTATATGAAGGGGGAGTATACTTGACTGGAAGAGAACTTTTACAAAAGTGTTGTAGAAATTAAGTGCTTTCTTACAGCCAACTCATAAAACACAGTAGGATTTTGCATTCTTTTCATCTTTTAGTAAATTGTATGTTAGTAAAAGTTGTCTGTTTTGGAATATTTTTTTGCAAAATCCCCTTTGATACTAGAATGCTCATTAGAGCTGCCTTTGATTTATGTATAATTTATACATTTTATGAAAAGGCATATATAGATTGGTAGTTGTTGAGTAGTTGTTACTTGTTTCTTCTTGTATCTTCCCTTTCTTTGGCTACCTTAGAATTAATTTCTCAAAGCCCCCAATATTATGGCCCCTCCAATATGGATTTCCTCTCTGTGTACTTGACTTTCTCCAGTTGCCATTTGTGTCTTTGTTCTTTTCATTGCCATTTTTACCTCCTTTATAAACACATCTGTGGTTTTCCTACACTCTTTTATATGAAAATAGTTTACAAAAAATTTAAAGATTTTCCTTTTTTTTTCCATTTATAATTTTTCTATTTTTCTCCTTAAGTGTTCTTCTGAAAGATTTGTCTTAGTTGGGTCTTTTGCCAGGGTTTTATAAGTTGGTTTTGTCTCCCACACAAACACCTTCAGGTCAGGATTGAGTTTTCATCATGCCCTATATCTTTCTGACTTTATTTTTTACCGAACCTCAGAGCAAGCTTCCTACCTGATTGGGAAATCCCTTTACAGTATTCCTTACAAATATTCATTTGAAGACCTTTGAGTGATAACAGATTCACTGTCTATCATGGCAGCTCACTGATTTTTAGACAGTTTCACTTGTAAAGAAATTTTATATTTACTGAAAATCTTACTTATGGCAACTTCTCATTGGTTCTAGGTTTGTTCTCTGTGATTTTTCTTCTGCATGATAGTCCTTCAAACATTCAAAGACTACAGTAATATATCCCAATCTTGTTCTCTTAGGGCTAAATACCTCTTGTTCTTTCAACTGATTTTCTCATAGAATGGTTCTAAGTCTTGTCAGCATGTTGATCACTCTCTATCTTAATTCATTTCCTGAAATATGGTGTCCATGTAGAGAATGGCAGAGAACAGAGGAAGTATTCTATCATGCCTATATAACTCTAGTTATTCATTGAGTTTCAGCTCTATGTAAATATATTGTCATATGGCCTATATCTGTCTTTTACGTAAGGGTGTTAAAGTTTAAGGTATACTTTATTATTTGATTTACCAGTAAGTTTGCTAAAAAAGAAATAAAGCTAGCCTCTTATGATTTGATCTTCATGAGCCCATTTTGGATCAGAGTATTAGCACATCTCAAAGTGTTCACAAACTTTTGACCCCATAATTTTGCTAAGAATTGATAAGCTCACAGGCTTCTAGCTTGAAATATGGGATTCTCTCCCCACCAGAATATTAACTTTTTGAACAGTGACCTTTTTTATCTTTGTGTCTTTAATGCCAGACAGTATCATGCATATGATAGATGTTTAGTAAATATTTGCTGAATGGAATTGTTGCATCCAGCTTCTTCTTTTTGAAAACTGGTACAGTAGTACCTGAAAATCACTGGAAACAATTTAGGCATAACCTCTTTAAATTTTTTGTTATCCAGAAATGGAATTTGTCAATCAATAAGATAATAATTTCAGACCTGGAAGGAATCCTAAAGGCCAATCTTAGGGGTCATCTCATCCAACTTTTCTAATTTAGTGACAGAGTCCTACTGAGGTTGGACTTGCCCAAGGCCACACATGTAGGTGGTACCAGCAGCAGGATTTGAACCAGCTCTACCAAAACCAAAGGCATACTTTCCCACTATTCTACATTGTTCATTTAGGACAGCTCTCTTACTATCTTCACTTAGCTTGAATTTCATTTTGTTCTTGATCATTTTTGTTATCTCCTTTTTTTTTTTTTTGGCCTTTTTGGAAGGCAGTTGGGGTTAAGTAACTTGCCCAAGGTTACACGGCTAGTTTTTTTGTGGGGGTGTCTGAGGCCAGAACTGAACTCGGGTCCATCTGACTCCGGGTCCAGCGCTTTTCTCACTGTGCCACCTAGCCTCCCCTCTATTCTTTTTTAAAAATAAATTTTTCTTAATATCTTTTGTCTCTATTTGTTGTCTAAATTTCTCCTGTTATGAATTGTCCTGTATAATGAAGAATATCTTTTTTTTAATGCTATATTAACTTCTGATTTACATCATTTGTTTCTGCCAGATTTTGAGTTACAAATTTTCTCCCCATTCTTCCCCTACCCACCGCCCCAAAATAGCAGTCCCACAGGATTCTCTCCCATATTTTCTCCCATACCCCTTTCGATTTATCCAGTGGATCTCTATGCCTCAGTGCCTGTATATCTTATTTCCCAATTACATGTAAGATGGTATTAATAATAGTATATACACACACGCACACATACACACACACACATATATATAATATGTCCATATGTGTGTGTGTGTGTATATATATATATATATATACATACATATTTGATTTTAAAACTTTCAATTCCAGATTTATTCCCTTCCTTCCTAGTCACCCGCCGTTACTGGGAAGATAAGCAGTTCAGTATAGGTTGTACATGTGTGGCTAATGCAAAACAATTACGTAGTAGATATATTGTAAAAGACTGACTATATTTCCCTCCCTCCTATCCCACCTCCCACTTGTTCTATTCTCTACTTTGATCCCGTCCCTTTTCAAAAGTGGGTGCTTCCAACTTCCCTCCCCCCCAGTCTGCCCTCCCTTCCATCATCCCCTTTCTCATCCCCTTCCCCCCTATTCTCCTGGAGGGTGAGATCCCCTATTTAGTGTGTATTTCACTCCCTCCTCAAGCCAGATTCAATGGGAATAAGGTTGACCCATTCCCTTTTGCCTTCCTATTCTTCCCCTCCATTGTAACCATTTTCCCTTGCCTCTTATGTATGAGATAGTTTGCCCCACTCTAGCTCTCCCCATCTCCTCTCATTATATTCCTCTCACCTCTTAATTTCACCTTTTAAGTATCATCCCTTCCTGTTAAATTGGTCCTGTGCCCTCTATCTATGTATACCTGTAAACATATATACATACATTCACATATGTATTCATATGCCCATATACCCTCATATATAGACATACATATATATATTTCTAATCCCTTCAAAAACCAACCGGGCTGTCCTCAGCGGGAGGTTAACTTCTCTGTGTCATTTTGTGGGTTCTGCAGCTCCAAAGTTTGTTTAGAGTACCCTTTTTACATGGATTGGGGGAGGTGGAGGCCGGAGCCGCGGGAAGGTCGTGCTTCTACTCCCCCATCTTGGTTCAGCCCCCCGAAGAATATCTTTAAAAAGAAAAAGGAGAGAAAACCAAGAAAAAACAACAAAACAAATACATTGGAAAAATCTAAAAACCTATACATTTCATACCTGTGGGGCCTCTCATCTCATCTCTTGTTTTTGGTTCATGCATTCTTGCTCTTTGTAATTTCTCAGCATTCAGTTTTGATTGTTTTGTGGTTTTTTCATTGTACATTTCCATAGTCATTGTGTATTATTTTTCTTGGATATCTACTTTGTTTCCAGTTCCTTGCTTCTGTACAAAGTGCTGTTATAAATATTATGCCATGTATAGAGACTGGTCTGTGCAATTTTCCAAATACAACCCAACCTAGTCTTTTCCTCCTTGGTCCAGTCTCCTTTCCTTTAGCAAATTCTGCCTTAGGTAGATTTACTAATATGCTATGCACTGTTCAACTGTGTGTCATAGGAGTCTTTCATTAATTTGGTATTTTTCTTGATGGTTTTTAGGCCATTCTTTTTTCAGGAAGACCCTTGATAGTCTTTTCCCTTTCTCCCTTTTCAGTCTAACCCTCTCCACAAAACCTAGAATCCTGCTTCACTGTCTTACTTGTTCTTCACGTAAAACCTATAACAGCCTCTCCCTTCTTACATCTGCCTCCTGTGATCTCTGACTTCATTCAAGACGTCTTTCAAATCCCTCTTTATATGTGGCCTTTCACAGTATTGACCCCTCCCTTTTTCTCTAATTGCTATGCTAATTGACCTTTGAGATTATTTCTAATTTTTCCTTGTATGTTTCATGTACATGGTTTGCATTTTGTTTTTCCCCATTAGAATGTGATCTCCTTGAGCTCAGGGACTATGTTTGTTTTTATTTGTATTCTTAGTACTTAACACAATGTGTGGTACATAAAAACACTTAATAAATGCTTCTTGAGTGAACAAGGAATTTCATTTTGGAGACCTTTTGTTATTCTGGGGTTAGATTCAATCAACATCATACCATCTGTAGATAGTGACACCTGAATGGCCTCATGCTCTGTAGGGAATCTCACAACCTGACAATGGCACACCATGGAATGTTTTTTTTTTTTAATTTTAAAAATTATTTTATTTCTCCCCAACTACATTAAAAAAATATTTTTATAATTTTTTTTTCCATTTTTCAAATGCTTTATTAACTTCTGATTTACATCATTCATTTCTGCCAGATTTTGAGTTACAAATTTCCTCCCTGTTTTTTCCCTACCCACTGCCCCAAAATAGCAGTCCCACAGGATATTTCCCCCCTCCTCCAATCTGTTCTCTCCCATATTTTCTCCCATACCCCTTTCAACTTTTCTAGTAGGGCGTGGTGGATCTCTATGCCCCAGTGCCTGTATATCTTATTTCCCAATTACATGTAAAATAGTATTAATAATAGTATATACATATATACATATTTAAACATTTGATTTTAAAACTTTGAATTCCAGAGTCTGGGAAGATAAGCAGTTCAGCATAGCTTGTACATGTGTGGCTAATGCAAAACATTAACATAGTAGATATATTGTAAAAGACTACTATATTTCCCTCCCTCCTATCCCACCTCCCACTTGTTCTATTCTCTACTTTGATCCAGTCCCTTTTCAAAAGTGGGTGCTTCCAACTTCCCTCCTCCCCAGCCTGCCCTCCCTTCCATCATCCCTCCTCTCATCCCCTTCCCCCCCTATTCTCCTGGAGGGTGAGATCCCCTATTTAGTGTGTATTTCATTCCCTCCCTGAGCCAAATTCAATGAGAATAAGGTTGACCCATTCCCTTTTGCCTTCCTATTCTTCCCCTCCATTGTAACCATTTCCCCTTGCCTCTTCTATATGAGAGAGTTTACCCCATTCTGTCTCTCCCCATCTCCTCTCATTATATTCCTCTCTCACCTCTTAATTTCACCTTTTAAGTATCATCCCTTCCTGTTAAATTGGTCCCGTGCCCTCTATCTATGTATACCTGTAAACATATATACATACATTCACATATGTATTCATATGCCCATATACCCTCATATATGGACATATATATTTCTATTCCCTTCAACTATTTTCATACTGACAAAAGTTTCATCAGTTACAATTATTGTTTTTCCATGTGGTAATGTTAATAGTTCAACTTTGATAAGTTCCTTATGATTTCTTTTCCCTGTTTACCTTCTCATGCTTCTCTTGCTTCTTCTGAATGTCAAATTTTCTATTCACTTCAGTTTTTTTAATCAAGAATGCTTGAAAGTCCTCTATTGCACTGAATGACCATATTTCCCCCTGAAACATGATACTCAAGTTTTGCAGGGTAGGTGATTCTTGGTTTTAATCCCAGTTCCTTTGCCTTCCGGAATATCATATTCCAAGCCCTTTGATAACTCGGTGTAGAAGCTGCCAGATCCTGGGTTATCCTGATTGTGTTTCCACAATATTCAAATTGTTTCTTCCTGGCTGCTTGTAATATTCTCTCC
Source organism: Petaurus breviceps papuanus (assembly GCF_028583685.1). Classification (NCBI taxonomy): domain Eukaryota; kingdom Metazoa; phylum Chordata; class Mammalia; order Diprotodontia; family Petauridae; genus Petaurus; species Petaurus breviceps. The sequence continues at coordinate 325,989 of NW_027187273.1, read as the reverse complement.
TTAATCTGGGATTTCTGGAATCTGGCTATAATATTCCTAGGAGTTTTCTTTTTGGGATCTTTTTCAGGAGGTGATGGGTGGATTCTTTCAACCTCTATTTTGCCCTCTGGTTCTAAAACATCAGGGCAGTTTTCTTTGAGAACTTCCTGCAGGATAATTTCTAGGTTCTTTCTTTGATCATGGCTTTCAGGTAGTCCAATAATTTTTAAATTATCTCTCCTGGATCTATTTTCTAGGTCAGTGGTTTTTCTCATGAGATATTTCACATTGTCTTCTATTCTTATATTTGTTTGGATCTGTTTAACAGCATCTTGATTTCTCATAAAGTCATTAGCTTCCATTTGCTCCAATCTAATTCTGAAGCCATGATTCTTTCATTGAGCTTTTGAGATACTTTTTCCATCTGACAAATTCGGTTTTTTAAGGCATTCTTCTCATTGGCTTTTTGAGCCTCTTTTGCCAGTTGAGTTAGTCTATTTTTTAAGGTGTGGCTGTTGAATCTCATTTTGTAATTTTCTTGCATCGTTCTCATTTCTCTTCCCAATTTTTCCTCCACTTCTCTTATCTGCTTCTTAAGGTCCTCTGTGGCCTGTAAGCAGCTTGTATTTTCCTTTGAAGCTTTTGGTGCAGGAGTTCTGACTTCACTGTCTTCTTCCTGTTCCATGCTTTGCTCCTTTTTGTCCCCAAAATAGGAGTCTTATGTTCGAATCTTCTGTCTGCTTTGTTTCCTTTGCTTGGTTATGTCACCCCTCAGTCACTTGACCCCTGGGTTTTTGCCACAGTATGACTCTGCCAACAGAGAGGGGAGCTTTCGTCCCAAACTCTGGGATTTTCTCAGCTGCCGGAGGTATTAGTTGGGTGCCCTCTCTGAGGCCTCCACACTCTCTGGCAAGCTGGATACACACCCCAGTACCTCCACCCTAGACTACAATCCAGATCCAAGCAGGTTAAAGCAGTAGCGATTACCCCTCAGAATGGTTGCTTGGTCCCCCTACCTCAGCAGGCCAGGAGCTGAAGCTGCCATGTGGCTCTGCCTGGCTGTGCCGGGCGTCTCAGCGGCTTCTCACCCCACACACTCCTGCTTACTGGGTCCCAAAGTCCAGACTGCACTGACCTCTCACTTTGTTCTTCACATCTTTGCGTTGATAATTCTGGGAACGGCCACAGCTGCTGTTGATCTCGGAATGTTTTTTATTACTAAAATAAAACAATACAGAATAGGTTTTTACTTTTCAGTTTTTCCTCTAAATCAAGACACATTCATCAAGTGCTTTTATATGCTGGCTATGCAGTGGAGCTACAAGAGGAAAAAAAATGTGGGGGAAAAATGTTATATTATGGGATTATAGTGTGTTAAAAAATCAGTAAGTAAAACCTGTTTACCAAGTACATAATTTTTTTTTGCTAACTTCTAAATATTAAAAATCAAATATTAAAAGTCTAGCATTTCAATTTTTTATTTTCTTGCATTTTGTATTTCTTTGATTTCCTAATAAAAATCAAGAAAATTCCCATAATTTATGTTTTAATAGCTTTTAACCAATATCTTGTCTTCTTACATTGCTTAGACCTCCTTCTCCCTCTTATTTTTGGAGACCCATGTGTATAATAAATATGGTAATATAAATTAATTAATTCATAAACAATATATGCTTTTTTGTGGGTGAATTGATTTTCCCAGAGAGCAATTCAGAAACTCACTTTGCTATTCATCACTGTGTAGTATGTTCAGATATCTACTATATCAGTAATGAATGAAAAGTAGTAAAAATTACTAGTTCACATTCTTCAACTGAAAAGGGGAATTGGATTAGGTGTGGGGTTGTAGACATTTGAGATAGAGTCAAGGGCAGAGCCCAGAGAAGAATCAAGATGTGAATGTTACTGACCTGGCACTTTCCTTGAATTGGAGGTTCCCTATGGACTGGACAATTCAAGGAAGGGGCCATAGGACCTCTTCAAATCTCAAAAGACTACTACCTCCAATGTGTAACCACTTTTAATACTCTTATTTCTAAAAATGAGCTCTTTCAGTGGTCTGTGGCAGCAACATTTTAAACATCAATGAAAATTTTCTACTCAGGAAAGAATATGGTCATGCAGGTGAATTAGTAAATTCCTATTTTCCAGAGCAAGATGTTAAGATAGTGAAGTAAGATAAAGACTGTTGTGAAGGACAGTTTTGGATAATGGAAAGCACTTGGGAAAAATATAGGAACTCGTATTGTAGCCATTCATTAGCCATGTAGATGTGGGCAGTTTACAGAAATATTTTGGACCTCATTTCCTCGTCTGCAAAATGATGGAGTTGGACTAGAATTCAGGGGTGGGGAACCTGTAGCCTACAGACCACATCTGACCTTTTAAGTCCCCAGGTATGGCCCCTTGACTAAATCTAAACTTCCACAGAACAAAGACCCTTAAAAAAGGATTTGCTCTGTAAAACTTGGACCCAATCCAAAGGCTGTATCCAAGGACCTAGAAGGTCACATGTGGTCTTACCCCCCCAGGGGGCAGGGAGGCATGGTATCCAGAGTCTTTTGTAGTTCTAAATTATGACAATTCTTGATTAACTCTGTTAGGAAGTTTGAAGTAATTGGTAATACTGAAATATTGCAAAAATGCCGAAGGATCTATAAGTTAATGCAAATAAAAAGTTTTTGAATATGAGAAAAACTGAAGTGGAGGCTGCTTAAGCCATTGGTAGTTGATAGTTTTGAAAGAAGCCTATTTTTTTGGTTGATCTATCACTTTTATGAGCAGCAAGTGAGACAATATTTAACGAAAAAAGCACATTTCAGTATCTAACTTTGTGGCAGAGCAAATTTAATGTCTTAGCTTTTATAAACTATATAATAGTTGATCAAAATGAAAACAGTTGAGAAAATGGTGTTGGAAATCCTGAGTCCTCAAGAAAAGGTGATTCTGTTCAACATTCTGTTTACTAATATAGAAATGTAGAACATTTTAGAAAGGGCTTTTTAAATTTAAAAAAAGGTAGAATTGAAGAATGGTACTCATTGAGTTAATGGCTTATAACAGTCATCCAGAATTCTTTCCCTCTACCTTGCAAGGAGAAAATATATTAAACTTACTCATCTGTGTTCTTAGCTGTATTGTTATTATTTTTTATTGTTATGAAGTATCAAAAGAACAAATCCTTAATAATTTATTGCAAGGTATAGCATTTGCTTTTTTTTCAAATTAAATTAACTTTTAAAAGTACAAATCCTCTAGCTTTAAATCTTGACTTTGATCTTTTAACTTCTTGTGTTCTCTTGGCCTTGATAGATTATATAGCTTTCAAAAGATTCCTTTGCATTGGAATTTCATAATACTCACTGCAGTCTCAATCCTGGTTTTTTTTTCTCCTATTATATCTTTTTATTTTGCTCATGACTTATTGGAGGACAGAAGTGAATATGATCAATTTTTTATTTTTTATACAAACCACAGAACAGAGTGTGGCAGAGAGACCAACGAGATATGCGAGCAGTCCAACCTGATTCAGGATATTATAATGATGTAAGTATCAGTTTGTGAGAATCATATAATAAAACATCTCTTTTTGGAAGATTTGATGAATAGATACTTTGAGCTCAGAAGGTACCCTGAGAAATAATGCTTTTCACTGATCTGCCATTCCGGATGCCAGTTTGGAACTATGCCGAAAGGGTTACTGCATACCCTTTGATCTAGCAATGCCACTACTAGGTCTGTATCCCAGAGAGACTTTAAAAAAAAGTGAGGGGAGAGGGAGGACCTATTTATACAAAAACGTTTATAGCAGCTCTTTAGTGGCAAAGAATTGGAAATTGAGGGGATGCCTATCAATTGGGGAAAGGCTGAACAAGTTGTGGTATGTGGTTGTAATGGGGTATTACTGTGCTGTAAGAATGATGAGCAGGGGGATTTAAGAAAAGCCTGAAGAGACTTAGATGAACTGATGCAAAGTAAAGTGAGCAGAACCAGTAGAGCATTGTACATAATAACAGCAGTACTGTAGAATGATGATCAGTTGTGAATTACTTATAGCTCTTAACTTTCTTAGTAGTAGAATGATCCAAGATAATTCTAAAGGACTCATGAGGAAAAATGCTGTCCACTTCTAGAGAATGAACTTGATGGTGTCTGAATGCAGATTGAAGCATACTATTTTTTGCTTTCTGCATTTTTTTCCCATGGTTTACTTTTTCTTTTTGTTTTGTCTTCTTTTTCAACATGAGTAATATATACCATTTTGCATAATTGAACATGTATAACCTGTGTCAAATTGCTAACTGTTTCAGGGAGGGAGGAGGTCAGAGAGGGAAAAAGAAAGCTTGGAACTCAAAACTTAAAAAAAAAAAAGGGATGTTAAAAATTGTCTTTAGGGGTGGCTAGGTGGCTCAGTGAGTAAAGCGCTGGCCCCGGAGTTAGGAGGACCCGAGTTCAGTTCCGGCCTTAGACACTTAACACCCACCCACACACTCACACACACACACAAACTAGTCATTGTAACCTTGGTCAAGTTACTTAACCCCAATTGCCCTCCAAAAGGCAAAAAAAAAAAAATGTCTTTACATGTAACTGGGGGGAAATAATTTTTAAAAATAAAGTCCCAGTAGTCTTACATAACAAAGATATAATTATTCCATGTCAAATCTTATCATGACAGGACAAAATGGTGTTTCAAGAGATATGTAATGTGAAAATGATATAGAAATTTGATTTTCCAGAACACTTTAGTATATGTTGTGTAGCTTTCTTGCTATTAAGAAGGGATTAAATAAGATTCAAAGATTTCAATTTTAATTTTTTTGCCATTAATTTGTATATTATTATTATTATTATTAAGCAATTGGGGTTAAGTAACTTGCCCAAGGTTACAACGGCCAGTTTTTTTTTGCGTGTGTTTGTGGGTGGGTGGGTGTTAAGTATCTGAGGCTGGAACCAATCCCGGGTCCCCCCCGACTCTGGGGCTGGTGCTCTTACTCACTGCGTCACCTAGCCGCCCCTAATTTGTATATTATTGACAGACTTCTATGCCTTTATTTCTTTTTAAAAAATTTTTTTAAATGAAAATGTTTTTGGTCTTTATTAATTTGTCTACTTTTAGTTTACAAGATTCAGTTCCACAATTCCTTGAGTTTCAAATTTTCTCCCTCTCCTCTTCCCTCTCCCCCCATGGTGGCATGCAATCAAGTATAGGATCTGCAAATACTTTCACATTAGACATTAGTCAAGTTGTAAAGAAGGATTGTAACTGATGGAATGAACAGTGGGAAAGAGGAAGCAACTAAACAAGAAAAAGAGAGCTGGTAGTTTGCTTTAATCTGTATTCAAACTGTGTTCTTTCTAGTTCTTTCTCTGAATGCAGATATCTCCTTTCATCATGAATCTTTTGGAGTTGTCTTATAACCCTGCATTGCTGAGAAGAGTCCAGTCTATTAGAGTTGGTCATCACACATATGTTGTGTTTGTAATTGTGTACAAATTTTCTTCTGGTTCTGCTCTTCTCACTCCGCATTAGTTTGTAGAAGTCTCTCCAGATAAATATGAAGTCCATCTGCTCCTTATTTCTTATAGCATGATAATATTCCGTTACATTCATATACCACAACTTGTTTAGCCATTCTTCAATTGATGGGCACCCCCTTAATTTCCAATTCTTTGCCACCACAAAAAGAGCTTATGCCTATATTTCTTAATCTATTTAATGATAACTAATAATTCAAGAGGCTATTTGTTGTAACGTCACGGAGCATTTTGTAAACCTTGTGCTCTGTATAAATGCCTTAAAGAAAAATAGTGAAGATTACTGTTATTGCTACCTCAATTTGCTAGAATTGTAATGCTTATTTTGTTCCATACTTTTTCTTCTTTTGTAGCTGGTTCCACCTATAGGAATGCTGAATAATCCTATGAATGCCGTAACAACCAAATTTGTTCGGACATCTACCAATAAAGTTAAATGTCCAGTATTTGTTGTTAGAGTAAGTACTCTTTTAGGTTTTGGGGGCACTGATCTTAATCTGGACATTCCAATTTATAATACACATTTTTTAAAATGAGGGAACCACTCATTGGATAAAACTTTAAAATTTATTCCTGAGGCTCTGGGTCTGCTTCTTTATTTCATATTTAATAGCCTTTCTACTGAGCTGCTACTTTAGGCTAGTTGTCATTAAATTATGTTTGCAGATAAATTATTAGAAGTTAAAATTAATCAATTGCCTTGCTTGCAGGGAAGGGTCATGGATTATCCCATCTTTCATTTCTATTTAATGTTTGATATAGGATATACGTTCCTTTCTGGCCTTTTTCTTAATGTTGGTGGGATATGTATGAGTCAGCTACTGTTACTTATTTTACCAGGCCTCAGACTTTGCCTTCATGAGCATTTTGGTTATTTGGCTTTGAGATATCTGGCAGTTTTGACTGTGGTTGTGGTATGGTTGTGAACCTTGGAATATGTAAGGAAAATGTTTCCATATAGGAACAATAACACAAAAAGCTTATATGTTGATTTGTCTTTTTTGCCAGCAAAAAGGAAAGAAAGAGGATCCATTTACTTGTATGTCGTGTGTTGCCTAAGACAAATGAAATACAGGGCACTTTCAAGTGAAAGAACAGGGTAGAGATGGAGGTAGTGCTTTTCAGTATTGAATGATTAAAGAGTTGGCAATAAAATGCAAGGAGAGTGGCAAGAATCAGAGCTACTGATGAGAAGAAAGAATAGGCACAACAGTAAGGAAAGAGGAAAACTAATTAATAAATAGGCTGGGGAGTTAATTGAATGACATACTACCATACATGTTTCATTACTTTTGAGATATATAGGCAGGAAAACATGCCAACTGAAAAAGCACTATTGTCAGGGGTCATTTAATTTTGGAGCAAAGTGAGTCCTATGTTTGTGATAAGGTTTAGGGAAATACCCATTTCTAAGAGGGGAAAGGGGAAAAAAAGACCTTTGGTGGTCATTGGTTAAATTTAAGATGCGTAAATTATTTTGCTGTTACTGACAAATCTCATCTGACCATGATAGATAATTCATTTGTTGCTCTAGTCACCATTTCTATTGTTTCTTTACTAAAGAAGGGTGTTACACTACTATTCTGATACTAACTCATTATGAATGTATATTAAACGGGCTTAGAAAGGCTTTCTTGAGAATAACGGACTTGCCTAAATTTTGAGTGAATTTATAAATTAACAAAATTTGTAATTTTATTATAATTTAATAAATCAACACTTTCATAATGTGTGCCTTTTCACACTGCCCTTTTAATGTTTCTTCCCAAATTGGGTCACCACTAATTGTAGAAAATTTTTTTCATAAAGTCTTTGAATTTCCTGGTTTTACTAACTAAATAGAATAAGTTGTAATGTTAATTTTTGCATTTATTTCTTGGAAGATTGACTCTTTACTAAAAGTATTGTATTTTACATAACCTTATTGTGTAACTTGTGAAATACAGTCTTTATATCCTGTTTGTAGATACACAACGCACAATGATTTTATATATAATGTTGTGAAACATATTTAACTTGTTTCACTGTTTTCTATCCAGTGCATCAGAAGTGGTTTAAATGAAGAGAATAAAACAATATTCTTTAACATAATTTCATATAGGGAGGAGGTATTTTTATACAAAAGCCAAGATTTTCTACTTATATCTATTACTTGGGAAAGAATGTAAAGAAAGTTTAAACATTCATGAAGTGAAAGTCTGGGGAACTCTACCTTTTTAAAAATCTATTTCTTTCTCTTTTTTTCTTCCTCTTCCCCAGTGGACTCCTGAAGGGAGACGGTTGGTTACTGGGGCTTCTAGTGGAGAGTTTACCCTGTGGAATGGACTCACTTTCAATTTTGAAACAATATTACAGGTAACTGTAATTATCAGATGGAGGTCCCATTCTCTTGGACTATAAAGAATACGAAGTGTTCTCATTTTACATAATTTTAAAATGTAGAGCAAGACTAATTGTTGCTATAACACAGAATCACAATATGAGCTCCTTAAGATTTTGTAGATCAGATGAACCTCGAAGAAGTATCTGACAAGTATTTTGTGATTCCGCAGGCTCACGATAGCCCAGTGAGGGCCATGACCTGGTCACACAATGACATGTGGATGCTGACAGCAGACCACGGGGGATATGTGAAATACTGGCAGTCCAACATGAACAACGTCAAGATGTTCCAGGCACATAAGGAGGCGATTAGAGAGGCCAGGTTTATACACAATATACCATTTTCTGTAGTTCCTCTTGTCATGGTTAGACTGATCTCTAAATGTATGCTGGGTGCAGAGATGCATGGGCTCTGTCAGATTCTGGGAAACTTTGTGCACCCTAGAGACACAATATTTTCCTTTGTTTCCACATACTCAACATTTTGCTGGCACCTTTCTGAAGTAGTATTGTCCCAGTATCCGCCTCTGCAATATGTTAGAGATGTATTGTCTGCTGCATTTTGCACTGGTATTCTTTTCTTCATATATATGGTTTACAATGTATTTAAGTTATTCCTTTTTGATGCTCATTGTGTAAGACAAGAATATTTCATTCCAAATAAAGAATTCAGACTTTAATAATCCAAATGAATAAAATATAAAGCCTACAGAAATCAAACACCTACATAGTTCTTACAAATACAAGAAAAAGGCTTAAGTGAAGAACTGGTTGGCTTGGTTATTCCAAGACTTGAGATAAGAAGTATTAGTATTAAAAACCCTTACAGATAAACTCTCTGGTTGTGAAAAACATTAAAGGATTAATGAATGGGTTCTTCAAGCTTTGAAATTGTAAGCAAGCAAACCATGACGAGAAGACTGTAGGACATTTCTCCTGATTCACTGTTGATACATCAGTTATGAAAGTGTATTTTTTTAAAATAGAGTTTAAAGTGATATTTTCAGCAAGCTGTTAAATATAATCTTTCAGTATATGTACAGTAAAACTGAAGAAATGTTTCATATCTGAATCTGAAGAATTGCTGCAGCCTCAGAATAAAGCGATGCAGCATTCCTTTAGGTTGGTGCGGCCCCTGTGTGGTAGAAGGTTGACATTGTTACAAAAACACCACCCACGGCAATCACTCTTCTTCCTTTTGTGTCTTATGGAGTAGTCAGATCAATGTACCTGTGCTTAACTGTCTGGTTTAGTGTCATCCATACACTGAATTGTCACATCAGTCCCCCTTAGTTTTAACAGTGATGCTTTTGAAATAAATTAGTGAAATTTGGTGACCTTTAACTGCATTGAAAAGGAAGTGACTGCCTTTCATTTGCAGGAGTTATTTGGGCTTTAATCACAATTCCTTTTTTTCCCTGTAGTTACACCATAGAAAGCAGCTTCTATGGGACTTTCTAGGAAGGAGATGGGGAAATTCTTCATACAGACATTTTCAAATGAATTAGAAACATTTTACATAGGATTCTTTAGCAAACACTATACAACTATCTTCCTACTTCTGTTTATATTTTTTCCATAAAGACATACATGTTTCACAGTGGCATGTTTTCAGAAATATTGCCAACTATACAATTAATTTAGTTCAGATGTTATTCAGTTTCACTTTGTGTCTTTCTGTGTCTTACCCCAGACCCTCACGCCCCCTCTTTTCCCCCCTCCCCTCCCCCTCCCCCCCTTTTTTTTGCCGGCACCAAAGGGCAAGGCTATATTTTGGGAACATATGCAAAATTAATGTTAAGAGTAAATTGTTAGGTCACTTTTAAAAATACATTCTCAGAATAGGGGATTGAATACTAGGAAGCAGGAATAAATACTCTGCTGAATTCATCTTTTGATGAAATGTGCCTTTCAGCTGGAACCATTCTCCAAGGGCACCATTGTTGGATACTTTCCCTTTCATCCTGTTTATATATCCTGCCATACAGTATTTTATTTTGCCCTGTCTGAGAAGCACAGATAATCTGTTAAATGCTGACTTCTTTCCCCTGCTGTGTGTCTTCATGTAACAGTTTCTCACCCACGGATAATAAATTTGCTACATGCTCTGATGACGGAACTGTTAGAATCTGGGACTTTCTACGTTGCCATGAGGAAAGAATTCTTCGAGGTATGTGTATCAACAGTACTGATTGGAATTATTTAAATAGGGAAGACACTTCTAGCTAAGTAATCACAATACAACAGTACCAACTCTTCTCCATTCTACCTTTAAATCCTTAGGCATAATCTTTAAAGAAAACAGAACTTTCAGTGATCCACAGTTGTTTTAAAGTCCCACATTCCAGATTTCTAGTATTTTCCCCTTAAAGTTAGTTTGGTCATGGAGTTGAGTACAAGTATGTTTTCACATTAATTGCCTTTATATATGCCTCTTATGAAGGGGATCTGATTTCTTCCTGTTTCTTATTTTGGGTGCCATTTTTATTATTAATAAACACTGAATATCAACATGCTGATGACATTTTATTCAGATTGCTCACATCCTCATGGCAATAACTTTTAGAAATATTCTACTCACAAATTTTATTGCTTGACAAATCGTAAGTTCCATTAACTACACTTTTCTGCATTGATGCATAAATTAAAGCAGTTAGTTTTTCCATTAACCACATTTGGGCCCACATATTCCTTAACTTTGTTTAATAGTCACTTCCAAGTTATGGAGAGCTCCCTGTAAACTAGAGGTTTTTTTTTTTTTTTGGTATTTAAAAACTACTTCTAGCTTATATGAATTAATCTTTTATTTCTGAAATACTTTAACGCTTAGTCAGGCTTTATATAGAGAACAAAGAGGATTGGGTAACATTATTAATAAAGGTAAAAATTAAAGATGAAATTTTTTTCCACTGCATTGTGTATCTTGTAATAGGCAGCTACACACATTTACACACAGAAACACGTATAAGCTAAATCTTGTACTAGTTGGTTATAACTTTGGTCCAGAAGTTTTATTTTTTAAAGACTATGGCCTGAACCTACACTGTTTTAATCATGGTCAATAAAAGTACTTCTGCACTCTTAATTCTTGATTCCAATATACTACAAACGTAAAAATCTTTCCCCTGAACATACAATCATGGATAAATAAAAAAAGACTGGACTACAGAAATTTGGTGTTGAAGATTTTCATTTCTCTTCATAGTTAGTTAATAATATTATTACAACTAGCTCCCTTGTAAATAATTAAAAGATAGGTCCAGCAGTTCCTTTTGTGTATTTCCTCATTCAGTTTGAACAAGGGAGAAAGATACTGTTATCACTAAAATTGTTAGATTTTACTTGATCTTATTTACAGAATAATTCTGTAGCTAGAATGAGACACAATATCATCAACTTACATATTGTGTATATATACTACTAAGATTATGTAATTGTGAACTTTTTTGACAAAAAAAATTAATTTTAGACATCTAAAAAATTATGCTCATTTTGGCCTATATTTGACTTGTTCAAAGTCATCAAAGTAATTCCTTACTGATATGGTACAATAGAAAGTATGCTGCATTTGGATTTGGAAGACCTAGATTTCCGGCTTTGCTAACTAAACTCTTAACTTGGATGAATTACTTATTTTCTTCTATATTTTGTCACCTGTAAAATGAAGGAATTGACTGGATGTCCCCTGAGATCTTTTTGAGCTCTAAATCTGTGATCCTCAGATTATTATTAGCTGGGAATAGACCCCAAATCTGACTCAAAAGTTTTTTCTTTATTTTTTTTTTTGTTCTGCTGTTTCTTCCCATCTTTTTTCTTTGTCAGTAGAGCTCTTAATTCTTATTTTAAGTATAAATGAAACACAAGTTTTTCCTGTAGTTATGGTTAGGAGAAAATGGGAATGTTTTTCCTATGAGTGAAACTTGGAATATAAAACTAGATTTGCTTTCACTGAGGACTAGAACAGCAGGTGTTGAGATGTCCTTTTTTGGGACTCTACTTATGAACTTTATCATTAGAGGGAATGGCACACAGATAACCCTCCATAAATACAAATTAGCAACTAGTGTATGACTTACAATCTTAAAGAGTTGCTTCTGGCACTGAAATAGCTAAGGATCTAGGGTAGGGCTTGAACTTGGGTCTTTCTGACTCCAACCTGGCACCTTAAACACTATTCCATGCTGCCTTTAATAGAACTATATATATTCTAAAGAAGACTGGCTGCTGTAATCTCATTTTCATCCAGCATCTTCAGTTGATTTTTCTATAAGTTTGACCCACAAAGTAAGGTCTAGTAGAGGAGGTTATAAATGTTTTTCAGAAATTATTTTGTAGGATTTTGTTGTTTTCATTTCTTTCATCCCTTCATTCCCAACTTTATTACCATGAACATTTAAAAATTGATTAAAAGTTAAGCTAGTTCAGAAGAGATTTTACTTCTAGTGATGGCTTTATGATTTCCACCTTTATGTTTGGTAGATTATATTGTATGATGAAATCAAGGTGTAAGGGTTACTAATTACAAAGGTAGGAAAATCACCTTTTTACTTTGCTAGTGTCCAAGTAACCTGGACTGGTTTTATAATAACATCTTCTGTGTATTATATTACAATGTTTATATTTGAATGTCATAATTTATAGTCCCTAGATTTAGATTTGTAGGGGCTCTGTGTTGCAGATATTGACATTCATTGGGACACACAGTTCCATGTTGATTTTTTTTTTGTGTGTCCCTTTTGAATCAGCTTGTGCTGATGTGGAAGGAAAGCAAATTATAGAGGAGAAAATCTTTAGGATTTTTTCAGACTCTTGTATTAAGCTAGGCCTCTAAGAAAGAAAAGAACACTATAATTTCTGACACATGAAATGCCTGGGTTGATCCCTATACAGGCAAAAATGATTTGAAAAAAGAAAACTTTGTTGAATCATTTCTCTTACAAAATGGTACATAGTTTCATAAATCAGCTCACTGCTCACAGTCATGCAAAATAATATTAATTTAATACACATTTATTACTGTTTCAAAATAATTTATATTGAGGAGAGAATGATATATCAAATAATTGTTTATCTTCAGAAGCAACCATTTGGAAAACTTGAATCTAAAAGAACCCTTAGCCTCTTACTTAGTTATGTATTTGATTCTTACCTAAGTAGACCCTTACTTTAGTAACTTAAAATCAGAGTTCATTGTTCAGCCAGTATTAGGATTTTGCTTTATGTTAATTGCTCTATAGAGTTCGGAATTACCATAAAGACAGGGACTGTCTTCACTGAGATTTTAATAGTCTAATAGAAGTAAATAGTACATTTATACCTCAGTACTTACGTGATAACTACCATGTGAGTGGTACAGACAACATAATAGATGGGTATAAATATCAACCTTTAAGTCCATCAGTTTTATTATCTGAGACGAACAGTAAAAAGGATGGAAGAAACAATGTGGAATCTACAGAAAATACTGAAACATCTATAAACTAGCAGAGTTATTAATCTTGTGTACTTTTTGAATCTGAATAACATTTGTAAAAGAAAAATTGTAATATAGAAACATTCAAGGTATATAGAACATAGAATTATTAATTGTTGAATTTTATGTGTATAAATTTTATTGGTCAGTTACCTGAGTAAATAATTTGTTGGTTACTTTAACATAACATGGAATAAGGTCATTTGCTTTATGAACCAAATATATGGCACAAGTGCTTAATAAATATTTGTTGTTGAATTTAAATTAAGTCTAAAATAGGTCCATCATTAGGAAGCTAAATTTTATACTCTTTTCATTTTGTATTCAGTAAAAATTTTAGGTAAAAATCTGGAAGGTTATTTTTTTCTTAGCAAACTAAGCTTAACAATATTTCTTCTTGGAACACTTTCAAATGAATTCCATATTAAAATTGTTGTTTATTCCATGATAAGCTTCAATTTCTATCCTTTATTTCAGTCTTAGATACAACTGCCTTAGAACTAAGGTATAGATGTATAATTTGGTATATATTTTAAGTGAGGTCATAACCACGTTGGAAAATGCTGAGCACTGTCTGAAATTCATTACTGATTATTTTGTGACCTCATTACTGTGCATTTTTTCCTGCATCTGGCCTGATAATAGTCCATGCAGCTTATATTTTCCCTTTAATTTTATAGAAAAGGAATAAGCCCCTTTCCATATGGGGAAACTGATGAAAATTATTAATGGTATCTTGCTTGCTTTCATATAAATCAATGATTCTAATATATTTGAAAAGTTTTCTTAAATCTTTTAAAAGTACGCTCCCATATGTCTTCTAAACTCATTGATTGTTAACCTTTTTTTATGAGTTTTGTGGAAATTTAAGATTGCCTCCTGTCCAGATCACTAGGTGTTCTGAATTTATATGTTCAGAAATCATCAGGTTTTACTTTATTATAGCCTTTACTGTTTTATAGTTGGTTGAATACCAGTGAGTGAAAGCACACCTTGGAGAAGAGGGAACATTGTGTTGCTCTTTTAATATTTTCTTTTGGCTGTTACATTTTTCTGTGCCAAATAAACAAAGTAGGGCATTTTGTATTTCATCTTTTTCCTTACAATAAAAATATTCAATATTTTTTTTCATATTTCTCAAAATATGCAGTACCTTTGAGAGTTTGCTTTCTATCTCTTGTATGCATAAAAACTAAACTACCAGTGCACATTCTACTTAACTCAGCTGTTCTTGCTCTTGGATGTGTGACCTGCTGAAAAAGCCTTCTAATTTTAGATGAGTCAACTAAAAAGATATTTAAGAAGGATTACAGTGACAGAACTTACCTTGTTATTTTAATGTGAAATAAAATAACATTTCTGGGGAATAAATGGTAGATTTTGGGAAACTCATTTAAAAAGAATCCTCTTACATAGAATATTCCTCAGAAATAGAATATTGCATGACCTAAAGCAATCCTGAAGGAAAAGCTACCTTTTTTTCTTTCAAATTTTCACTTAAATTTTAGCCTGGGCAATTTGCCCTTGTTCTCATTTTTGCAGTTTTGGAGTATTTTATGTGTTGAGTAATTCTGCGAATTACTTTCATACTTTAAGCTCCCCTGGTGTTTTTCAGCTAGTTTTTTGGAAAATGTTAGTGCAACCTAAACATATTCTCTGGTGAGTTTTAGTCTGATGGACTCAGGGCTGATTTACCCTAAATGCTGTGACTGTTCTTTCCACGTACCCTGTCTTTCCTAACTTGGCATATTTTTCTTTCTGTCATTATAAATTGACAACACAATATGGAACTCACCTTCTAAACTCTTCTACATCAATCAAGCTACTTACTTACTATTGTTGGGTTCAGTTCAGTTTAATAAATTGTGCCCATTGTACGCATTACATTCTACTTGGGCACGCTACAATTATCTGAAATTCCTTGGGCTTTTTATGTAACATTACTTTCTTTTCTGATTCCTCTCTTCTTTTTCATAAGTAGTAATATTTTTAAAGACCTAATCCTTACTACTCTATTTACAGTTGCCTCCATTTCCCCTTCCCTTTCTTCTCATTTAATTTTGCATTATACTTGGGAGCTCCTATTTTTGTGTCATATAGCAAAAGTTCACATCTTTAGGTGTACAGTTGAATATAGAGTAGGATAGAGAACTGCCTTTGAAGCCAGAAAACCTGGGTTTGAATCCCACTTCTGACTCTATAGGCTGTTTGACCCTGGGCAAGTTTTTAAACCATTTTCTGGTCACTTTTTTTATTTAAGCAATTGGGGTTAAGTAACTTGCTCAAGGTTACACAGCCAGGTGTTTCTGGGTGGGTGCTAAGTTTCTGAGCCTGGATTCCATTCCAGGTCATCCCGACTCTGGCGCAGGTGCTCTTACTTGCTGTGCTACCTGGCCGCCCTGGTGGTCACTTCTTTATAAGAGTTTTAAGTTACCAAGTAGATCCTGTGCTGCATTGGTAAGAGGGAGTTTCCTTACCTGGATTTCACTATACTTAGTGAAATCACAGTTCTAGTCCCAATCTCTGTGCACCATAGAATTCAGAGTGTGACAAATCTAATAGGTGCGAGTGATCTTGGAACCCATGTGTGATCTTTGAGGCATCAAAGAGAACACAAGTGATGCCAGAAGACAAGACGAAAATTCTACCTGACATTTTGAAAAAGGTGAAAAGGTGGATTCTGCAAACTGATGAGCAAGACAGATTTCTGTCATTAAACAGGACAACTTGAAAGAGAAGAGAACATTAGTATCCATTTGGGTTTACTGGACTAATAAAGAGAATCCTATCAAACAACATTTATTAAGCATCTCCTATATGTTAAGCATTAAGAGTATCTAGACAAAAACACCTGAATAGTTATTACCCTCAAATAACTCAAATTCTGTAGAGAGAGACTATACTAAGACATTTACAGAACTAATCCATGCAAAATAAAGTGGGGTAATTGGTTAATGTAGGAAGTTGTATTTGAGCTGAGCTTTTAAAGAAACCAGGGGTCACAAGAAGTTGATAGAAGAATGGAAAAATATTTTAGGCATAGTCAGACAACCTTTGCAAAGGCAAAGAGACAGGATATGCAATGTCACATGTGAGGAACAGCAAGAAGGCAAATTTGACTAGACCATAAAGTTCATGGAGTGTGGGGGGTGGAAAGTAATGTATAAGCAGGAAAAATGAGTTTAGAACCAGGTTATTAAGGATTGAATGCAAGACAAATTTCTATTGGAGTTGAGTTAATTGAGAAGCACTAAAGTTTATTGAGCAGGGGAATCAAGGTGTTAAGACTTGCACTAATATAATATCACTTTGACAGGTTGAGTGGATGATGGATTGGGGGAGGAATGATTATTAGGGAGACCAATTAGAAGACTTATAGTAAGTAATCCTGGGAAAAGAAGGAGAGGGTCTAAATGCGGATGATCTCTTATGTGCAGAGAGGGGCAGGTGAGAGAGAGCTTGTGGAGGTTGAATTAATAAAGATTTAGGAACTGAATAAATGCATAAATGAGGGATAGTGAGAAGATGGGGATTATACAAGAGAAGTTATGAAGATAGGTAAGGGGAGAGGTAATTTTAATTTTGAACATAGTGATTTTTCATAATACCATAATGACCCTGAAATCTGTCCTGGATAACAGGTGGAGTCATAGCTGGTTTAACTATACATACTCTCAGAGTCAGCCAGAAGGAAGATTTCTAACATCTTGTTTTATAGATATACTCTCAATTTAGTTCTGTTAAAAATGTAAGACATGTAAAAATTTATGGGTAATACAGATGTAGGAGACAAAGCCTTTACATTGATAAAATCAGTTCAGAGTAAAAAAAATAATTTTGATATCCTAGAACTGGGTTCTTAATTTGGAGTCCTGTGAACTTTAAAAGACTTCAGTATAACTGGTTTCCTTTGTAATCTTTTATCCTTCATTTTATATATTTAGAAATATTCTGAAAAGGGGTCTGTAGGGCTTGACAGGTTGCCAGAAAGATCCATGACACAAAAGAGTAAGCTTCTATTGTAGAACTTACAGAAATTAAAATGTTATAGCCTGCACTTGCTGTAAAAAAATAAATTTTCCTATTGCAGCTTTGATAAGGTCTGGATTAACAACTTTATGTAAAAAGCAAAAACCAACAAAAATCTGAATGTTAGTTGACTGGACTCATCATAAGCAGAAAATGTAACATGAAAGTGAAACAAGTTAATGTGATCGTGGACTGTCCAGAAAAAGTGTGATTATAGTCCCACTGAACTTTACTCTGGTATCATATCTGGAGTATTATTTTTAGTCCTGATTACCTCATTTTTGGAATATTGACATTGGTGTATGTTAAGAGAAAACTAGGAAAATGAAATACAGAGTTGTCATATGAAGATTAATCTTTAGATTTAGGGGAAATTGTATAGCTATCTATATGTATGTATATATGGAAATAGAATAAAATCTATGTTCTGTATCTTCAAAAGATATTACTAAATCTGTACACTAGGGACTTGGAAAACCTACTGAATATGCCTGATGAGGTTGCTAACTTCTGTGCCATTGTCCTTTTATTGGGTTCTCAGGCACAATAAGATAAATTTTTAAAATGTAGCTTCAGAAAAATGCCTGCACTTTCAGCAGAGTAATCTTTACTGAAAGACATCCAATAATATGTTCTTAGTTCTTTATAATATTTTTTCTATTATATTTTCTGTAATTTAATAGTTTATTTCAAATTTCTGTTGTACATAATTTTCCTTTTAATTGATTTATCTTTATCTTCCAAGTTTTTTCCACATATCTAGCTATTGTCACCTTTTTCTTTTGATTTTTTTTTGGTCTCCCAATAAAATTCTCAGTCTTTCATCACCCTATGGGTATCGAGAATCTTCTCATTTTTGACACATTTATATAGTTTTCTATTTTCCTTTAGAAATGTATTTCCTTCATTTTGGAAGTATGTAAAATGGCATTTACCTTTTTAGTACTGCTATGTTTTTGTTTTAGTAATTAAACCATTTTTAAATGACACGTTTATTTTTAATCAGTGTTAATAATCAGATCACATAGTGTTAATAATCACATCACTTAGATTCATTTCTAAAATTGGTTAGTGAACTTTACAATAAAAAGTAAAATTTGTATAGATGTCAGCCACATCTATTGTGTGTCAATTAGACTATAACTTCATCGAATTCTAGCTGTTGTATATTTGAATATTTTTGTTAATTTGTCAGTATGTAGACTTAAAGTCTACTTTTCACTTTATCATATAGAGTTCCTTTGCATTTCTTTGCTGCAGTTTGTGTAGACATTCATGAACTATTTCTAGTTTTTCTATTTTTCTGTTACAGAACTGTGAACCTTTTGTTCAGATAATCAGTTCTCTTCAGATGTATTCAGAAAAGTAGGATTATTGGTTCTCATGATTTTGTTTTATGTCTTTATTTGAAAACTATTTAAAACAGTACATTTAAAAATTGGAAACTATTAGTCTTCTAGAACCGAGTTATAAATCAGCTTGTTACTTAGCATACATACTTAAAGTCTTTAAAGTACAAGTACTTGGAATAATATTTTTTAGTGTTCATTGGAGTTTCTTTTATATATATATATATATATATATATATATATATAAATAATTTTAAATACATTGTTTAGAATTTACATCAAAGACATTTACAGAATTGGTTAGGAATTACAGTAGTTAAGTAGAATACTTGAACCAGATTCTAAATCTGTCAGAGAGATGATTCTACCCTTTTGTATTGACATCACTTTATCATACACTTCATTTCACAGAATGGTACAAAAGTATCGTTGTCGAATTTAATTTGTAAAATATTGAATATAGATTTCTCCAAAAATAGTTTCCATATCTTTTAGCAAAGGTAAAGAAGGCTGGCTTCATTAACATTTAATGGTTTTTGTTGAAACTTTTATTGGGGGAGGAGTTGGGTTTTGAACCTATGATTACAGTCATGTAGAGAATTCATTTTACTAGGATATGTTGTCAATATAGTTTCCTGGGACACCAAATTAAAGTTAAATGACTTTCCCAAGGTTACAGAGTCATGTTCTGGAGATGGAACTTGAACCCAGTGTGCTCTGTATGATACTTCTCAGGTGAAAACAAATCTAAAGAAATCATTAGCCTTGGAGCTCAGTCTGTTTAATGCTGTCGTAAGCATAATTGAGATATCATGAAAGTGTGGCCAATTCTTTTATCAGCAGTTATGAACTAGAGTTTAATTCATGCACTAAACTGCCAAGAAATAGAAGCCTATCTTTCTGTGACACTTTCTATGAAGTATGGCCAATGGAAAGTCATCAAAAGGAAGAGGACTAAGGGGTTTGGTTAACTGAATAGTTGAGGTTTGACTAAATTAGGAAAGAGACTAAAAGCTGTCAACTCATTTCTGGTTACTCATATCATAAGCTCCTTGGGGGCAAGCACTACACAGATTATAAAACACCTGGTATAGCACTTGTTGCCAAATAAATACTTTTTAAGTATTTTGTGCTATTAAGTATTTTTGGTTTATTAATATTTTAAAATTTGAGACTTAAAATACAAATTACTCTTATTTACAATGGGAAATTGTTTGCTGGGGGCGGCTAGGTGGCACCCTGAATAGACACCAGCCCTGGAGTCAGGAGGACCTGAGTTCAAATGCCACCTCAGACACTTAACACAAAACTAGCTGTCTGACCTTGGGCAAGTCACTTAACCCCAATTGCCCTACCTTCCCCCCTCCAAGGAAAAATTGTGTGATAAAGCAGACATCCTTCAAATATAAACTCAGCGAAGTATTTGGTCCAGTTCTCTGGAAGGAAGCCAAAATTAATGAAACTGTTCATTTAACTTTAAATTAACTTATTTTAGCATTTAATTTCTTAATTTTAAAATGACAAACTAGTGTTAAAAGTTTTCTGTACTTGTTTCCTCACACAAGGAAGCTTCTGAAGGAAAAGCAAATTGAAAATCTGACTGAGAAAACTTATCAAAAACAATATAGTAAAGTGCCCTTGCAGTGGCATATGATTGTTGAACTTAGTTTTAGTTTGGTTTTTGGAAAGAAAGGATGGCAGTTGTTGCCAGTCCAGGGTCAGAGTATCGAGGACATGGTAGGATTTGCAGCACTGAATTATAGTTGGAATATATGGTGAGTTCTTGATCCAAAGAATTATATTCAAATTTAATGCTGATTGTATGAATGAATATGTACCTATCAAAATTCAAGCCTTGGAAGATATTTTTAAGCAAAAACCAGTAGAGAGGATATATCTTCTTAGGTTTCTATCAGTCTGATAAAAAGTGAAATGAAAATACGGTGTACTTTTAATTTATTTTGCTTACTTACATCATCCATCTCTTAAGCTGTATAACTATAAAGCTAAGTCTGTAAGATTAACCTAGATATTTCTTGTCATTATCTACTCTATATTAAATTGTTTAAAAACATAAAACACATTTCTGAGACATTGCCTAGAAACTTCAGGATCTCAGTTTTAAAACTTTAGATGCTCATAGTTAATATATGTTGTTTTTTTAAAACCTCAGTAAAGTTCCTCTAGCAGGTTTCGTGCTATAATAGTTGTCTTACAATGTAGGCACATTTATCTATGGAACATATGACACTCTTGAGTTTTCTTACATGTGATTTGCGCTTCTAAAATAGTTACTTGTAAGATTTCTTCACTTGTTGCGTTTTATACATGATTGGTAATCCATGTCTTCCAAGTTTCCAAAATTTTGTAATGCTTAATATGTGCACTGGCATTTGAAAGTGGTATCCTTCACTACATTTTCATTCAATTGTGTATAAGAGGAGCTCTTACAGTCCCAAGGAGAATCAAGATGTTTTTGTTCACCCATCTTTGCAAAAACTAGGGCCTACGTAGCCATCTTCTTATAATAGATGGATGGTCTTTCTAGTGTAGTTTTGCCTTAATTCCCTGTTAGAATTGTCAGTAATGCTATTATCAGTAATACTTTGTACTTAATACTAATACCTCTTTGTCTTAAAGAGTGCAATATTTTCTATCAAAATATCTTTGAAATGAAAGCAAAACCAAAAAGTTTCTCTAGAATATTATAAGCTCTCCTATTTATGGTTTTCTCCTGTTCCTTAACCACACAGTTTTTTTTTCTAAAATTTTTATTATTGCTTAGATGCAGTTGCTTGTTGTCACTGTACGTGAAGTTCAACAAGTAGAAATTGAGTTTAGTTGCCTTTGTGTGACCTCTGTATATGAATGTGTGGAAACAACAAAGAAATGGAACCACTTTTGCCTGATGTTACTTCACCTTCTCCCCTAAGACATGCCTGAGAATTATTACGTACTCAACAGCGCCCCTTACGGATATTGTCATGTTGCCTTGAGGAAGTAGTAGAAAGTTCAAGAAGAGCTTACTTGAGATTTGTTGGATTGATTTCTGATGATCATGCAGTGATCTGGTGAACATTCAAGAAGATGCACCTCTTAGTACTGGACCTTGGTTAGCAGTTATAACAAGGGTTATTGCTTGATAGTAGATAATAACCAACCAGTAATTTTGTTTTTAGCCTGTTTTGGTGCAAATTATTAAATAAATTTCATATTATGTGTTTTTCTTGATCTTAGACATCTTTTCAGAGAAACATATCTTTTTAGTAGAACTTTACACTTTTACTTAAATGAATTAATGATTCTTGAAGAGCATCACCTCTTTTTCTTATAAATGACAGGTGAACAGTAACCAGCATGTAAAGAATTAGCAAAGACAATATATTTTGTTTATATCATGTTATGTCATATATTATGTTATGCAAATGGTAATTTAATTTATAGCAACATCTTAAGTTTTTTCTAACTTTGCTTTGACGTATTTTTACTTATTGCTTTTTGGAGGGCAATTGGGCTTAAGTGACTTGCCCAAGGTCACACGGCTAATAAGTGTTAAGCGTGTGAGGCCACATTTGAACTCGGGTCCTCCAGGGCCAGTAGTCTGTTCACTGCGCCACCTAGCTACCCCTATTCTGACGTATTTACTCTGCTGTGCTATTTCTCTGAATTATACACACACACACACACACACACACACACACACATTATAATGTCTTATTAAGGTTAGTGCTGGTGAGTATAAAAAGATAATTGAAGAGTCAGGAAGTTACTGCTGTTAAATCAGAAAACAGACATACCATGTGCCAGGTACTACTTACCACTTGAAAGAAAATCTTAAATTTTTAATTTATAACGAAACTGTTCATTGCTAATTTCCAAACTGAATGAACTTTCTCAAGATATTCTTCATCCTACATATATGTGTTATAGTCATCAATCATATGTCATGTCCATTGGAAGCTTGACTCCTTGATGCTACTTTGTAGTCTCATTTCCTTGATATCTGATTTTTGGGGCTTAATTTTAATATACTCTTTAATACACTATTAGGTACACTATTCAAGTATTAAGTTTTGTGATTTTGAGTGAAACAACTTTTACTGAAGTCCTACTCCCAGACCTCTTATATCATGGGGAAAGGCCTGTGACTTCTTGCAAGCTATGCTCATGGAAGGGATGCTCTGATAGTTTCCTACAAAGGCAAGCTTAATATAAGGATCTGACGCAGATCATTTCTGTCTTCCATGTACCATTCCAGACAAGTTTAGGGACATTTTCACTAGCAGTTTGACAGTGATAATACATTTTCTGACCATTTATGTTTATAATGTCTACTAAGGTCCCAGAAGGGTTATTTTTTTGTTGTTAATTGGATTACTGCACTCAATCATGATTCCTTTAAACCACATAGCACCTTTGATGGGTGGCAAGTAATGAAAGAATGATAGTTCATTGTGCAAATTATCTCATAGGCATCCAGCCACAGTTTGCACATGTCCCAACGTTTCCTTTTTTGCCTTGAATGGATTGCTTACAGCATTGAGAGCAGGATAAATTTTTCTCCTTTGAAATCTCTTCCTGATACTTGAAATTCTATCAGTTTTCAGTGGTAATTCATATGAAGATTGAATAACTTCTTCCTTAGGACTAAATTGAATCTCCTATTTTACATCTCTGTTCCCCATGACAAAAGTGATGGCAAATTATAGTGAACTAGAAGCTAGGGCAAAAAAGGTTTCATTATAAAAAATGTTGTCTATCCTACTGAAGAAGTTCGTGCATTTGAAAATGTTTTGAAATTTCAGAAGTACAAAAGGCTTGCTCTTATTTGTTTAGCACAAATGAGTAAACACAATGTTTATTTTTCAGAATTGTTGGTATTCTGAAGGAGTTTTGAAGAATTCATAAAGGATGAGGAATAGAAATGAGGTAATTAATTGAGGAAGAATTAGTGTGAGGATAAGTATAAGGGAGTTATAAAAATGTTTGGACTCTTACATTTGAACCATATGGTAAATGCCTCTGATAGGTTTAGATGAGGGGAAGCCATTAATATTGTAAATCACACTTGAATGTGACAGTGAAATGGAATTTTGACTTTTTTAGTCAGTTCACTCTTCTTACCTTTCGCTGAAGTCCTAATCTAGCTTTATTGGTGTAGAAATATTCTTAAATATTAAGAATTTCTTAAAGGCTATTCTAGCAGAACGCAAGTTATATCAGGTTCCAGCAAATTAGGAAGAATTTCCAATGTGGTCCTCATGTGTTATTGGAGAACCATTCTAATTGAATGTAGTGAAACTCATTACTAGATGACCACGTTGATTTTTCAGAGGATTCTTTAACACGTAGAGAGATTAACCACACTGATAGAATCACAGGTCTTTTGAAATAACCCATTGACACTGTATTTCTTACTATAGTACTGCTGTAGAGCAGAAGCAATAGAAAATTGTGCCTAAAAAGTGCTAGCAGAATCTTTTGAAAATACTGTCTGGAAGTTTACAAATACTGGGTCTTATTCTTCAGGCATCTTTCTTTTTCCAGTTTTCTCAGTAACTTGATTTCCTTTTCTCTCATAAAGGTGGCTGTATTAACTCTAGCAGGTCTTTTTACCTTTATGGCCTCTAGTTTCTTCATCTCCAAAATTAAATGATCTCTTAGGTCCCTCCTGGCATTGTTCATATGCGCACACTGAAAAGCAGCTACAATCATAAGCTTCCATCAATCTATTTAAATTGGACTCCACCTGAATACTTGAAGCAGATACTCCAAAATAAAGGATGTCTGAAAAGTCACAGTGCAGTTTTAAGTTTTGATAGCTCTTGTGCATTGGGCTGGAACCATTAATTCAACTCTTGTGAAGGTAACTCATTGAAGTTTGGAGGGGGAAAGACGAGGGAATGATCCTGAAAAAATCCATTCCAAATGCATTGCTAAGATTAAAACTTTACTTTTGCCCCCATTGTTCATTTAATTCAAAGACATTAGATTGCAGTATGACCCTATCTGTGGCTAATAATAAAAAGAATATTTTAATTAGATTGACAAAGAGAAATAGAACTACCAATGTATTCTCTCTCCAGTTCATCTTTCTTCCTAAAATAGCCATTTTTTGCTTATTCAGGCCCCTATGGCACTTTTGGTGATATATCTTTACATAATAATAGACAAAGTATTGCTTTAAATTTAGATTTCACTCATTCAACTGGGATACCCTCTAAATTATTGGTTGGTATGGAATCACATATATATGTGGTTATCTAGCAGCTAAAATTAATAATCATGAGGGTTTTTGATATACATTTCAGTATATCAAAAATGCAAAAATGTTCATTGAACCACTTTCAGAGCATTTTTTGAACTCTTAACAGTTGTGGATTTCCATCAGTCCATATAGAATCTCTTTATGAACATGGCATAACATTACAAAAGTGAGTGGTCAGAATTCAGTCTCACTATAGGCCAAAGTAACTGGGCTAGATAGGTGTCCAAACTGTAGCCATGATCTCATGATTACTATGTTCTAGGTAACTAACTAAAACTGCTTATAGCATAGTAAAAAGACTATAGAATATAATGTATAGGATTCTTTTTTCCCCCCGCTCTAAACAAGGAAGTAAATGTAATTTATAACATGGAAGTAAATTTTTTATTTGTGGGGAAAAGTAATTAATAGTTTGAAACTTTTCATTATGATTTGTAATATGAACTTTTTACTTGATAAGCACATTTATAACTTTTAGAAGTACAGGATCACAGATTTTGAGTGGGGAGGGACCTTAGGTTAAATGACTTAACCCATCATAGACTGGTTTTATTATTCTTTGGGTGTTTACATAGTGCTTATTTATAAGCACAATATTTGGCACACTATGCCCTTAATAAATATGTGGAAGTCTTAAGACTTGTGTTAAAGGGACATAGGCATAGATTAATAAAGTAGGTTGGAGTGGGGAGAAGGGGAAGAGAAAAAGTTTATGCAGAAATGGATGTGAGAGTGAGAAATAATGTTGATTATCTGAATGTTTCATATAGCATTTTCATTGGCTTCTGAGGTAAGGCAGGACTTATACCTGTCATCCTCTCTAGTCTTTAGGGTTATAGCAAGTTAGATTTCGAGATGTCCTTGTACAGAGCCTATTAAAGAGTGTCAATAAACTGAAACCAATTTCTGACTAGATGTGGGTTGTCTCCATATACTTTTAAAAAAGTTTTTCATTTTTATCTTTTTTATCATATTTTTATCATATTTATCATATATGGCTAAAAGGGATTCTAGAAGTCATCTTGCCCACTCTTTTCATTTTTCAGATGAGGAAACAGACTATTGGGAGATAAAATAATTTGACCATGGTTACATAGGTCATGAAGAGATGGGATGTTGCAACCAAATGTTTATAGTTAAAATCTAGGGAAAAACTGGGAATTGGGAGATTTAAAAGTATAATTACTCAAAATATTCCATGGAATCTAGACTGGATTAAACTAAGAATGTCTTGTATATGACCTTAGACAAGTGACTTAGTCTCTTTGAGCCTCAGTTCCAGCATCTGTAAAATAAGGGGTTGAACATAGATGGCCCCTGAAGTTCCTCCCAGTTCTGTGTTTCCTAGATATTAATAACTGAAAAATGGTAAGGAAAGTTTGTAAAAGATTGTACTTTATGATGCTTTAATCAACCACTCTCAATAACTGATATGATGCTGCTATTTGATTTCCTTCTAAAAGGACTTGAACATCAACAGGATAATTATTTCCTCCCTTATTTTGGGGATAGGATCTTTACAGTATGACTTTATTAGTTGCATGACAAGTATTAAGTATCTTTCTCATGAAATTATATTCATGGTTTCTGGTTAAATTTTTTTTTTAAAGCAATCGGGGTTAAGTAACTTGCTCAAGGTTACACAGCCAGTTATTTCTGGGTGTGGTGCTGAGTATCTGAGCCCAGATTTGATCCAGGTCATCCCGACTCTGGGGACGGTGCTCTTACTCGCTGAGCCACCTGGCCGCCCCTAAGCAATTGGGGTTAAATAACTTGCTCAAGGTTACACGGCCAGGTGTTTCTGGGTGGGTGCTAAGTGTCTGAGCCCAGATTCGATCCCCAGGTTATCCCGACACTGGAGCCATTGCTCTTACTCGCTGTGCTACCTGGCCACCCCTGGTTAAATTTTCTTATTTAAAGAAAACATTGAAATCACTTCCAAAGGTCATCTCCAACTTTCCATTCACTGTAGGAATCCCTTCAATATCTCTGACAGGGTTCATGTTTATACTGATATTTATGACAAGAAGGTGTTTAGCCATAGAATGTTTACCCAAAAGAAATTCCCCTAGTGATTCTGTTTCAGGATTGATATTTGGCTTGGATATATTGTTTAGGACTAGGATATTTTTCTTAATGAAATCAACTGATACTTGAACTAATGCACTGAAATGAAGCTGTCTTGTTTTATACGTCATTGTTATTACTGCTTTTAGAATTGCTTTGATGGGGTAATTTTTCTTTACCTTAACTGATATAACTTTTAGAATATTAAGTTTGAAGGAGTCCTAAAATATAAGTTCTCAACTGGGTAAAGTTAATCATTTAATTCCTATGGTTGAAGGAAGAATGTCAGACTGTTATATAATGTGGAGACTGTTATTGTTTATTTTATCTCCACAATTACCTGAAGAGTGGTTTTATAGCAAGCTTTCAATCCATTTTTTAAAATAGTGATTTCTTTTATATTTTTAACTTGACAATAATTCCTTTCCTCTATTCCCCAGTTGAGCCTTCTCTCTAACAAAGAATTTCAGTTAAGAAAGTCATCAATGTATTTCCCATCTGTGACAATATATGCCCCATTGTGCACTTAAATTCTACTATCTGTCTGACAGGAGGTACACTTCACCATCAGTCTTTAGAAGTCTTGGTTGGCCATTGTTTTAATTAGAATGATGAAGTCTTTTCAACGTTCAATTAATTTCCCTAGAGAACATTTTTACTGTTCCAAGTCTAGACTTATAGTCCTTAGTTGACTTAACTAATTGATGATTTAATGACTCATTATATAACCTTTAAGCAGATGAATTCTTCATTATTTAATACATAGAAGTCCCACCTAACATTAAAACTGTAAGGTGAAAGAACGTTACCCAGAACAGTTTTGTTACAGAGGAACAATTTAACAAATAAATGATTAGATGAATGGTATGATAGCTAGGTTTAAATATGTTAGGGTCAATTTTGATAAAGGAGTTGGGACATTATTATAAAATGATACTTGTCAGTCTGATAATATTGCATATTCCTGCATAAAGGTGGTGTTCTATGTTCAGATATCCATAGTTGAACTAAAGTCGAGTATTATGTGAACCCCTTTCTATAATTCAGGAAATTATTTTCTGGTATTGTCTTGGTTATTCATCTGAAAATCCTTAAAACAAATTAACACACCTGGAGAACTCTGTGAAAAAGCTATCTAGAACTTCTTTTAGAAACTCACTCAGCAATCCCATTTCTTTTTTGAGTCACATATGCCAACCTCCATCAGTAAAACTAAATCTCAGTGCATTTGTATGACATTAAAGGTCATTCAATTTACAGTAAATTTTACCAAGTTAGATATTACAGAACCTTCTATGGGTTGTATGAGAGCTTGCCAGGCTTACCAAGGCCCAAAGATTTAAGGTTTATATTTACAGTGTTTGGTAGTCTTGACATTTATAGATTTGGGGAAGTTTAAGCATTCTTATCAAGACTTCGCTGTACTTTGAAATCATTCTGTTCTCACCTTAATGCACAAGCAGCTTTTTGTTTTCCTTTTTTTTTTAAATTTACAAGCGTTTTGTCTTCCTCTTCCCTCCTTGGAGAAAAAAAAACCCAAAATAAAAACTTTATGACAGATCTGCATAGTCAAAGCAAATAATCATGTTGGAATTGTCCAAAAATGTATGTCTCGTTCTTCATTTTGAGTCTATCTTTTTTTTTTCAAGAGGTGGATAGAATGGTTCCTCATTTTTCTGAAATTTGAGGTTGACCATTGATCAGAAAGACTGGACAAATTATGATACATGGAATAGTTAATAGAAGGTATTACACCTTAAAAATAGTCAAAAGGATGGATTTAGAGAAACTTGGAAAGACTTGAATGAATTGATGTAGAGTGAAGTGGGCAGAACCAGAAGAACAAATTAATGTGGTAAGAATGAAAAGACAACTTTGAGAGGCTGCAGAACTGAGTGCAGTGCAGTGACCAGTAAAAGCTATTTATGCTTTTTAAAAATAGTATTTTATTTTTTACTTGCATATCACAAAGATTTTTAAGAAAAAGTTTTTAAAGGAGATTATCTGGGAGGAATCAGTTGTTATCAACATTTTTAAGAGAATATATCTTGTTTCTTCCTGATAGGCTTTTTTTTTCTTTTGGAGGGGGTAAGGCAGGGCAATTGGGGTTCAGTGACTTGCCCAAGGTCTCACAGCTAGTAAGTGTTAAGTGAAGTTGAATTTGAACTCAAGTCCTCCTGACTCCAGGGCCAGTGCTGTATTCACTGCACCACTTAGCTGCTGTACAAGGTGGGTGGTATTCTTTGTTGGACCTCTGGAGTCATGTATGGTTGATCATTTAGTTGATCAGAGTTAAGTCTTTCAAAATTGTCTATTTTTATAATTTTGGTATAATATTATAAGTTCTAATTTTGTTTACTTTGTATCTGTTTATTCAAGTCTTATAAATAATTTTTTTTCTCATTTATAGTGCTTCTGTCATATCTATATCCCACAATTTGTTCAGCTATTTAACAGTTGATAAGTTTCCATTTTTTGGTGCCTCAAAAATGAGAAGCTATAAATATCTTTTTCACATCTGACCTTTTCCTTTAGGAGCAGCTAGGTGGTACAGTGAATAGAACATTGGACCTGGACTCAGGAAAACCTGAGTTCAAATCCAGACTTGGACACTTAGTAGCTCTGGGCAGGTCACTCAACCTCTGCCTCAGTTTTTATAATGGGAATGATAGCACCTACCTGCCAGGGTTGTTGTCAGTATCAAATGAGATAATATAAAACATTTAGTACAGTACCTGGAACATAGTAAGTGCTATATAGATGTCAACTTATTATTATTTTTATTTTCTTGAGTATTGTGGTATAGTTGGGTCAGAGATCATTTGTCCTCCAGATTTAAAGTACCACTCAATCTTAATGGTCTTTCAAAGATTACTAACAGTGACTCAGTTCTTTCTGTAGTTCATCTGGACCTAGTGTCTTGAATTTGTCAAAGACAGATGTTTTTAATAGCCCTGTTTGTTTTTGGTTTCAGAGTCCTTTTAACAAATTCAGTCCATTAAAATCCAAGATAATTTTTCATTGTTCTCTTCCTGCTAATCCCAGCATTTTACTTTCTGAGGGCCCAGGAATGGGAACTGTACCTTGTGGTAAGGTTTTACCATTTCTAAAGTCATCATCAAAAGACCTACCACATTAACCAAGGCCAGTCTGGACTTGGTTTGTCTCAGGCCAGTCCCCTGGAAGCTTAGGTTCAATGTTGGAACAAAATGAAACATTCAACTGTTAACAAAAGATTTTACTTAGCCATTGACAAAAGTATATTTAATGAGAGAAGGCATGGAGGACACCTCAGGCATAGCTGGACAAAATTCCTTGCTTTCATTGCCCATTGTGAGCCACCAGAAAATTTAAGTGCCGCTTTGACATACCACACCATTCTACTATTCAAGACTACATAGGTTTTTCAGAGTACTTTTATCTCTGTCTCGATTTGGCTTTTTCCTACTTTTTCCATTGTTTCTCTATCTATATTAAAGGTAGGGAGAGAATGCAATTCAGTTTCTTGGAGAAATAATTTGACATTTGAAATAGAATAAAGAAATACACATAGAATGAACACTGAAAGACCTTTAAAGTCATTTAGTCTAATTCTTCCATGTGAAGAAGCTGAAGTAACTTGCCCAAGATCAGTACATCCTTAGAGATCTCTGATTGTTATTTGATGCTTGACTATTTGTAAAAGATGAGAAGACTTTGACATACTATTTGCTTCTCATATTTTTTAATTCTGTGTGATCAAGCAATGATAGAGAATCATACTTATGTCAGAATCAGAAGTATATGAGGATTCTTATGAAATACCTGGATTCAGAAAAAAAAATTTTTTCTGCTATACGCCCTGACTTCTACAGAATTTTTTATCTCTTGCTTTAGTGTGGGTTTATTTCATCTTTCATCCTTTGGTTTAAAAAGTTTATTTTACGACATTATCATTTTACATCGTTCTTACAAGGAACAATGTTGTAGTAATCTACCAAAGAGCACCTTCCCTTTTGCTTCTGTTGTTTTGTCTTCCACCCAGCTATAAGAACTGTAATCTAAGATTCAGATGAGATTTCTTCTTTTCATTCCCTTTTTCTCTTCTTTTTTTTTACAGTATTTATAGACTTGCTTCATGTAGATTTGAGGAAACTTGAGCTCTACTTAATCTTTGCTCCTTGCTTCCTCCACAATATTAATCTACCCATATCACATACATAGCAGTATCAGATAATATCCATTTTGAGCCCAAAGGTATGCAGCCCTAGACCTATAACTGATGTTTTAATTTTTAATTTTATCGATTCACAGCATAATTTATTTTAGGTCCCTGGCATTTGGACAGTCCTTATGTACATTGCTCACATAGAGAGAGGGAGAGACAAACAGACAGATAGTGAGTCAGTGTGTTTGTGTGGGGGAAGTCTGTGTCCGTGTTCCCTTGTGCTTGACCTTCCTCTCAAGAAAAAGTATACTTGGGGCAGAAAAATCAGCACTTTCATGTTAATTGTCTCTTCTTAATACATGTGAGTTCCAAGTTTTCATTTTTTTATGTCCTTAGCTGACAACATAATTCTGTAGAGTGAGAGTTGGGTTTGGAATCAGCACATCTTCATTCAAGTACTGCCTCTGCCATTTGTTAACTTAGCGACTGCGGGGAAAGTTAGCTAACTTGATCTTAGGTTATTAAGTGCTCAATTTGTACAATTTTCAGAAGCTTGTTTTGTGATCTTGGCAAATTGTCCAATTTTTAAAAAATGGAAAACACGAATACAGTCCTTAATACCTCACTTTGAGTTACATTGATAATTAGATTTTTTCTTAAGTGATTCAAAATTAAAATATTACATTTTTATTCTTTGAATCACATCCACTTATTTAAAGAGTATATTGCTCTTACTCTAGTTGATACTTGACTACATGGTTGTAATAAGCTAACTGTGGATCACCATTTCGCTACCTTCCTCCCTAGTTAACAGTTATTAAGGATAATTATATTGGGTAGGTTTGAGGTTTTTACCTTATTGTTAGGAGCTAGCTTTTTATTATTGTAAGGTTGATATTTTATTTAGCAGCATTTTCCCTGCTATTACTGTACAAAGTAGTGCTTGGACTATTTATTTGATGTTTTCTTTCTGTATCTAAAAATCATGCTACTGTTTGTAAGAATGTGTAAAAAGATACCAATTTCCAAATGGCTATTTTTGTTGATAAAGTTGACTCCTTTTTGAAAATAAAATGGGATGAACACAATTACAAGCCTTGTAATAAATCTTAGAGTAGAGATTTTTAGACAGTTTCATAGAGTGCTTGATTTCCATAGGCTTTCCTTTAAGGGAGATACAGTTGTGCAGCATATGTTTAATTTTTGTCATTTCTACCAATACTAAACTTTAACCTCTCATGATTATCTTTTAGGCTACTGGGCTTCAAAAAGCAACATAGCTTCCATAACTATAGAAGGTTTAAAGATCCTAAAACATTTTCCACCCAGTTACTTCAGCTTTCAGTTTAAAAGATGTTTGAGACTGTAGTATTATTTTGATAGGCTTTAGATTTTAAAACTGAATAATATATTAATCACTTATTCAATTGTTATATCATAAATTCAGATACGGTTATATAATTGGTCTGGCTAGAAGGGATTTTTTTCCTGCCCTTAAGTTTAGTGCATAATTTTTTTTAAACAATAGTTCAAATATATATATTGAGGTTTACATTTTTATTTGTTTTGTTTTTGTTTTTTTGTTTTGCTTTTTGGAGGGCAATTGGGGGTAAGTGACTTTCCCAAGGCCACACGGCTGGTTTTTGTGTTACGTGTCTGAGGACAGCTCTGAACCCAGGTCCTTTTGACTTCAGGGCCGGTGCTCTATTACTGTGCCACCTAGTCGCCCCGAGGTTTACATTTTTAAAATTCAAATTTTCATCTATTCTAATAATGAACATTTTCCTTAAAAATTAGTTTTCTTGACATCCTTATCTCTGTTAAATGATACATTAATATCACATTGCAAAGGTTTTTTTTTTTCATAGTAGTTCTTTGTTTTAGCAGCTTTTAAAAACCAGCTATTTTCCTGTGAGTAGGTAAACCAGAAGTGTCTTATTCACGGTAAAGGATCAATGGATGTTTGTTAATTATGATCATGGATTGAAATGAGTAAAATTAAAATACTTTACTGCTAGCCTGAAACTAATTAATTATGCAGTCTTGGCAGATAAGGCTTCATAATGTAGCAATAGCTAGCATTTTATATATACTGCTTTAAGGTCTGCATAGTGTTTTACAAATGTTATCTCACTTGTTCCTCACAACCGTCCTGTGAGATGGTTGCTATTATGATTATAAAGTAATTTAAACACTTCATTGAAGTTCATAATGTGCAAATGATCATTTAAGTCTTCCAGTACCTTTTATTGTTGCTAACACAATAATAAAAAACCCTAAGAAAACACTGCTTTTTTTGCTTCTCATTAAACTAGTAAAATAAGCACCAGATCAGATAAAATTGACTTGAATCTGTTACCCCATATGACTTTGAATAAAAAAAAGCACTTTGGAATAATTTTGACCTTAATTTTTCCCCAAGTCAGAGTCTTTTGCTAGATTAGTTTTAAAAAAACTCACATATTTAAAGACCTTTAACTATCACAGATTTTCTTTCTAAGTCGTTCCCTGATGTGGTTCGTTTATAAGTGAAACTAAAAATATGCTTCCATTAAGGTCCCTTCCAAATTTTAAATACTGTGATATGGATCCTTTTTTCAGTAGGAAGTATAGCTTCGTCTACAGTGAAGAATAAGTGCTGTTCAGTATTTAATCTTGTAAATATTTGTAATACCAGTATAAAACAACATGGACCTAGTTTCCTTTGAAGGAAAACTTCTCAATTATAAATAAATATTTGAATAGATCTATAATTTTCTTATGTGGATACTCAGAGATACAGATTGAAATTTATCTATAACTTCACATTCTTTACAGCTTAACCATGTTCTGTAAATCTATAGGGGGCCTTCTAGTTTTCTTGACACTGAGTGAATACCATTCGATTCTTCCATTCTCCTTGTTCCCATGTCACATTCACCTTTTCCAGTTATACATTATTTTTGTTTTTGCTTTTTGGAGGGCAGTTGGGGTTAATTGACTTGCCCAAGGTCACATGGCTAGTTTTTGTGTTAATTGTCTGAGGCCGGATTTGAACTCGGGTCTTCCTGACTCCTGGGCTGGTGCTGTATCCACTGCGCCACTTAGCCACCATATATTTTAAATGATATTCTTTACACAATATCTCTTGTGCAATACTCAGTTGGGAATGTGTTATAACTAGGCACATGCACATTACCCCTTTGCTTTACCTTTGGATGACCAGCAACTTTAATACTTTGGAGACAGTGATTTTCAGTGATTGTGGTATTCTTTTTTTTAAAAGCAATTGGGGTTAAGTAACTTGCTCAAGGTTACACGGCCAGGTGTTTCTGGGTGGGTGCTAAGTGTCTGAGCCCGGATTCGATTCCAGGTCATCCCGACTCTGGGGCCAGTGCTCCCACTCACTCTGCTACCTGGCTGCCCCGATTGTGGTATTCTGTGATTCAACTGTATAGCATCATTGGAAAAAGAAAATTGTTTTTAAAAGATAGACTTCTGCTTCAGGGAAAAGATTTGTGTCTGTTAAAGAAGTTCAGTTTCCCATAAGCAATCCAGCCTGCTCTCTTTTTGGGTCTGGTTTATTGTCTATTCTATTCTCTCTTTTTCTTTTCCTTCTCCCTGTTTCTGTCTTTCTGTCTCTCTCTCCACACTGATGAGTCAGCTGGGTTTTTCATGAAATACATATCATAGTTAAGTCAAATTTTCAGGGATTTGGTATTTCTAATATGACTAGGCCACATTGTTTTAAATGGTTATGGTTCTCCTTTTGGAGTTTCTGTAACGTTCTACAGCTTGATGCAGTCAACACAAGATCACCTGCAGTTTGGAGTGTTTGAAAGACCTTCCTTCCTATTCTTGAAAGATCTTCCTGCTCATGGGATTATAAATTTAGAGCTGAGGTCATCTAGTCTGACCATCATATTTTACTGGAGCCCATAGAAATTAAGTGACTTGTCCCAGATTACACAAGTCAGAGCCAGAATATAAACTCTTGTTGGCTGACTCTCTGTGACCCTTCTCATACCTTCAAGGACATCCTTGATGAACATGTAAGTACTCAGATACTTTGTAGAATTGGGACGTAGTGGTTATACGTCCCTGTAGTTAGTAGTATTTTGTTGGTCACTTTGGGTAGAAATAAAGTGTCTAAGATTTTTTCTCCAAAACGTTTTTTCCCCCTCATAGATTTATTTCTGAACTTTATCCCTCAGTACCCTAAATATTGTAATGTTTCAGTACAGAGGTTTGCTTTATTTGATACAGTCTCCCTGTTCTTCCCATCTTTGTTTTCATACAGTCTATTTAGCACTATGTTTTCAAATATAGTGGTTGAACTATAATTGATAGAGAAAATAATTCTTTTCCGTTTTGCCCTGTTAATACTTCTTGTTTCTTCCATTTTCATCTCACTTATTTGCATCACTTCTAACACGAGATTAGGATTAATTCATCAAATCACATACTTCTGTGCCTAGATGGTCTCTGGGATCCTTTTCACTCCTAGAACTGGTATTGTTTTCCAAGTTGATGATTAGATAATTTGCTTAGAACTTTAAATCAATTTCATATAGGTTTTATATATTTTAGATTCATATATTTTAGAGTCTTAAATACATAGCTTGAAGAGACTTTAAGAGATTAAGTGACTTGCTCAAGGTTACACAGGTTGTTTCATTTTTTCTATGTTTAAAGTTATGACTGAAAATTTAGGTAAGAAGCTTTGGTGCAAGTCTCTGCAAGCAGCATACCTAAAGATTGGTCTTTGTGGATGCAGCCAGTATTTATGGAATCTGTCGATCATGCATAATACACACTTTTTGAAGCCTTTGTTTAAATTCTCACTCTTCCTAATTACTGTGGAAATATGGGTGGAGCAACAGAAAATCTCCATTGCCATTTATAAGCGCTTACCCTGATGGCAGTCTGTATGTCCCTAAATTTTTTTTTTGGAGGGGACAAGGCAGGATAATTGGAGTTAAGTGACTTGCCCAAGGTCACATGCACATGGCTAGTAAATGTTAAGTGTCTGATGGCCAGATTTGAACTCAGGTCCTCCTGAATCCAGGGCTGGTGCTCTTTTCACTGTGCCATCTAGCCATCCCTATCCCTAAAATTTTAAAGCCATAGCTTCCAAACACTGCTTTTACATGCTTTCTAATATAGCTTGTAGCATAGTCATAAATGAATATTCAACAATATATGCCCTTTGGTGATTAGATTGTTCTTAAACTATTTTTGATCGTCCCTGTGATGCTTTTGGTTATCTGGAAGACAAGTTCTTAGAAATTTATTCACTCATTATATACTCAGTCATCTGCAAAATAATTACAATAATGTTAGTGATAGAATTTAGCATTTATATAGTTCCTACTATGTGCCAGACACTTTGTAAATATCTCATTTTTTCCTCACAGTACCCCTAGGAAATAGGTACTGTTATCCTCATTGGAGAAACTGAGGTAGACAGACCAAATAACTTGCCCAGGGTCAGCTAGTAAGTGTGGGAGCCCAGATTTGAATTTAGGTGTTCCTGACTGACTCGTGGTCTACTGTTCAATCCACTCTGCTACCAGTTGCCTATGGGTGTGAGATAGCACATATTTCAGTGGGTTATTATGAGGACTATATTACTATTACTGCTACTACTTCTGCTGCTACTACTAATCCTAATACAACTACTTCTCCTACAGTGGTACTTACATATCAAATTACTTGCTCTGTGAAAATACATTTTCATATTGCCCCTGTAGACCTTAGTGTTACCTTCTTTTTTTTTTAAATGAAGTTACCTACGGTCTTCAGGTGCTTAATATCTAGCTGTCAACATCATTTAGATTACATTTTGAAATAAAATGCTTATATTGATAGGAAGAGCTTGATGTTTCATGTTGATCTTTTCAAAGGCTCTAAATATGGTTGTGCCTTTACAAAGGCCCATTTAAATAGCAAAGACTACATGTCTAGGGAAGTGTTACCAGTTTAGAAATCTTCATCTCTTGCCATTAGTATACTTTCGAGTTTTCGTTTCATCAGAATGTAACTATGACAGATTCTGCCCTGTTCTTCTAGAAGTCAGCAAATTTTTAATTCTAAAAAGAAAGGGAAAATAATAGTAAGTCCTTATAATATTGGGTAAATAAGTTTCCCTCTCTGCCTACCAACTAATTGTGTTAACTCAAGCTAATCATTGAATTTGTGGCCCTCAGTTTTGTCTTTTTACGATACCTTCCATTTCAGAGATTCTTTGAGTAGAACATGGGTAAGTTACCCAACCTCCTTGGGTCTCACTTTATTCACCTGTAAAATAAAGGTGTTGAATTAAATGACCTCTAAGGTCTCTCTTAGTTCCAGAGACACCCTAGGATTGTTCCAAAAGTTTATTTGCAAGTCAGTAGTTTAGAACTTGGGATAAATACAATTTAAAAATGCTTAGATACTCATTCCATGCCCTAAAAGTTCAAAATAAAAATGATGAAGTTTAGTAGTTTTTGAATTGTTAACTGTCACTTGTAAAATTCGATGGGAAAATGCATTCATAGTTCCATAGTTCATGCTGTTCTTCCATGTCATTGGAAAATGGAATATGGCAATAACTTAACTCAACTTATGCATAAGATGAGGCATTGATAGGTAAATAATTCTTCAGATGTTCTGAATTGGAGAGTGTAGGTCAATTGCTAGGGGATGGATAGGAGGGAGAGTGTTGTGCCAGATCTTATACTCTTTTACTTAGACTCCCAAATTGTAAATTACTGACTTAAAAGGAACAAATAATTCCATTACTTGTTCCTGTGTATGATAGTGAGTGGCACAGGGCCTTGGACATGGTATCAAAAAGAACTGAGTTCAAATTTGGCCTTAGACAATTACTGACTGTTTTCTGGGTGAATCACTTCTGTCTGCCTGAGTTTTCTCATTTGTCAAATGAAGCTCATAATGGTACCTATCATCCATGGTTGTTGTGAGGAAAAATATGAGATAACTGTAAAGCACATTGCAAACCTTAAGCACTGTAAAACTG
The DNA here is from genome assembly GCF_028583685.1 of Petaurus breviceps papuanus. Classification (NCBI taxonomy): domain Eukaryota; kingdom Metazoa; phylum Chordata; class Mammalia; order Diprotodontia; family Petauridae; genus Petaurus; species Petaurus breviceps. The sequence continues at coordinate 287,754 of NW_027187273.1, read as the reverse complement.
CTAGCTATTACAACTGCTACTTCTACGATTACTGTTAGGAAGGAGGAGGAGGAGGAGGAGAAGTAGGTCAGAGACTGCATGGAAGTATGATTAATTTTTTCCCCCTTTCCCTCTCAGGTCCAATAACTTTTTTTTAAGTGTGCCTAATGAGTAGACCAGGGAAGAATCTGTTTAATATGCCACCTCTTTCCCCTTTCACCCACAAAGTCACTGGTTACTTTGCAGAATATTCTTAAAATATACAAAGTGTTAACAAATTGATATTGCCACAATGTTAGTTCTTTGGCCATGCCAACCAAAGAAACAAAAAAATATATAAAAATCCTTATGTCTTCTTTAATACATCTGAGTGATAGTAGCCTAATGATGGCCAGAAAGTGTCGGAATATAGTGAGTCATTCCATTTTTTAGAATGGTTTGGAGTTTTGATTTGACTATTGGCGCTTTAAATGTGAGATCCTTGTCTAGTGGTCATTAAGTAATTATATTGCTGGAGAGGATGAATCTTAATAATTTTGACTGTCTAACTATAAAAAAAAAAACCAGTAGAAAGAAGTTTGCAGCTTAAAGGTACTCATTGGAGGGGCAAATAAGGGAGTTGATTTTATGTTATACTCAAAGGCAACAAGAAACATTTCAAGGGACAGTTGGTCATTCTATATTGCTTGCTAATAAAATTGCGACTTATGCACCAACATTGGCTACAGAACATTAAGAAATAGAGAAATTCTGTGCAGGACTTTGTAAGGCCCTACAAATTATGTGAGCATACTCTCTTAACACCCTAACTTAAGTACAAATGTGGGAAATTAGATGAGCATGGGGGGAAATATGTCAGAAAGCATGGGCCAGAAAAATGAAAAAAGGCCTAAAACTTGTAGTGTACACAAAAATACGACATCATCATGTAGTGGATTCTTTTTCTCAGGAGAAAAAAATTGCTAAGCAATGTATATGGCAAGCAGCATAAAGAAATTGAATATATTTTAACGGGAAAAACCCCCTCATTGTGGAAGTCACCCATGAATTAACTGTCTGTGTACTGTCAAGCTGTCATTTGTTTAAGATCAGAATTAGTAAACAAAAGACAGAATAATCAGAAAACGGTAGATATAATTTAACTAATTCTATCAATAAATCAAGTGATCTTGAAAAATTGGTAATAGCCAAAATGAATGACATGACAGCAATTATAATAATTTTGTGACATTCAACTAGTATAAACCAATTACCGTGTCAAAACCAAAAAAATCTAAAAAGCACTTTGGATGGGAAACACTTCACTTAACTTGCCAAGCAGAAAGAGTTGTTAACTAAAGGCATTACCACTTTAGAATATGATCTCAATTTGAAATCTTATTAAAAAAACAAGATGATTCATTATGAACTATGTTAACTAATAAAACAAAGAGAAACAATAAAGGGTAAAAGTAATTTTCCAAATACTGGAAAGAGACCCAGCTGAGAAAAATGAAGCCAGGGCTTTTAAAGGATGAAAAATGCTGTGTGGACAGCAACAAAAAGGAAAATGGAAAAGAGCTACAAAAGTTTTTTTTTAATAATCAAGGACAATGCAATCAACACACTTGGGCTTTTAACATTATAATTATGGATGTGCTTCTGGAAGAGGTGGAAATGGCACTGACAAGAATAAAGATTGGAAAACCAAGTGGGTTGAACCAAGTATACACAGGTCCATGTTTGTGGCTACAGAAGAGATCTATAACAATTTTGAGAGTTATTGAGGGATAATTTGCAAGCTGTCTGAAAGATACCAAGGCTTAGAAAACAATCTCTACTATCTACTTATATTTCTACATTGTGATCTGTTTAAAATCTTCACGAGACTTCTCTACAATTGCATTAAGGGGATCCTTGATGAGATTGTCAATAGGAAACAGACTTTTACAAGTAATATTATACATTTATCATTTTTCTAAATATGGTATAAACTAGAGGTGTCATATGAAATTCCTGAGTGCAGCCAGAACCAAATTAATTGGGAAATGTTTAACAAAATGAAAGTAAATATAGCATAGATAACAGGATCTGTTTCTGTTTTAGTTTGACACCACTAAGGTATGAAATACAAGCTCCCACTTTGCTTTTATCATTTAATAAAAAGACATTTGACTTGGTAGAGGAAGCCACTTTAAAAAACTCAACAGATCTATCACTTTTATGTCAAAATCATTCAAGATTGACTTAAAGATATAACAAATAACTTATTCAACCATTCTCTGATAACAAACATCAGGTGAGGCATAAAGCAAGACAGTGGATGCTTGCCAGATGTTTTTGCCATTGTGATGGAAGAGATCTTTTGTAATGTGTCTATTGAAAGATTCCTTGTGGATGTCCTTCAGATGCTCCTATTTGGAAATGATTATTTTGCTGGCTGCATCAAACCCCAGAGAATTAGGGGGGATCTGTAACCCTCTAAAAGAGTTTGGTCTGCTCATCCACATAGGAAAGACCATTGGATGAAGAATGTTTATTGCTCAAATTATGACATACAGTTCAATAGAACTTGTCTATCAGTATGAATTATCAGGGACAGACAAATCAAATGGATAGTTAGTTGGGCCAAGAATTAAACAGTAGGTGGAGACTGGGCTGGATTACACTGACTGGGAAACTGCAAGCTCTTCATAAACTAAAGTAAACTTCATCTTCTACCCGAAACAAAGGCCTCTCTTTTTAAAAACGATATTCTTCTAGTATATCATTGCAGCAGAGAGCAATGGAAAGACATGTGATGATTGTGTAGGCTACAGCATATTACCCATGAGCAACTCTGAAGACTACCAGGAATAAAGATGTCATCAAGGAAATGTATGATAAGAGAAGATGGGCTGGTTATGTTTTGAAAGATGACAAGTAGATAGCCCAAGTGCTCCAGTGGTATCCTCAGGGTGTCAGGAAAAAGCAAGGAAGGCCCTTGTGGTAAACAAGGATGGAGGAAATGGATAACTGTTGAATAGGTTGGGCAGCTGTGGATGGATTGCAACCTGCATTCTTGGAAGGAACATTGATATTCATGAGATTTCAGGATTGTTATAAGAAGGAGGGATCATGGATATATTACCTGCAATTAATAGCTGATGGGAATGGGTGGAATTAGACCATTTGCACACATTTGGAGTAAACTCAGATAAAAATATTTTTAGAGTGATTTTCAAATCATGCAGTAGTTTCTTTTGGATGTACATTTTGTTCCCAGTTAGTACCCAAAAGTTACTTTTTTTTTTTAACCATTTTTCCTAAGAGTATTCTAGTCCTCAGAAAATTAGTAGTATGCATAGGCCTACTTTCTTGATATATATCATATATGTGCTCCTGTAAATGGAATTTTAAAAAATCAGAACATATTAATGTAGATCACACTTTCCCAAGTAAAGACCTAAGTATTATTAGATCTTCATTTGACAGTGATGTCTGAAACTTTAAGCTTCTCCATACTGTATGTCTATGGCCAAATAGAAGGAAGTAGAGAACATCATATTTAAATTTTTTTTAACTTTAACTTTCTCCTTTTGAGTAGGTGCAAGTAATATCAGATACTTTTATAATCTTCCCTTCTTTTTCCTGTTTTTTTTCTTGGCCTCATTTTTCTTATTTTCTTTCTAAAAGTTGAAAGATATTAGTAACTGCTTAAAATTGGGAGTGGGGAGAGAAATGGAGAGATTCCTGATTATTTTTTAAATTTAAGTTGCAGGTAAATATTGTTCCTTTTAGTAAACTTGCCATTGAAAGGAAATTTGTCTTATCTTTTTATAAGACAAAGAATCCTCCCACTTTTTTTTTTTAACAACTTTGTAAGTCTTGATTTTCATATATTGCTTTTTCATTCAGCATAGCCTAGTGGATAGAGAACTGGTCTCAGAGCTACAAAGACCTTGGTTCAAGTCCTACCCCTGACTTACTGCCAATGTGACCTTGAATAAGTCTCTAAACTATCAGGGCTCCAGGCAACTCTCTTTGACTATAAATTGGAGACAAGTTTCATGAAAAAAGGATTTTCCTCATTTGGGCATTTCATGTAACAATGAATTCACAGATCCAGTCCTTGACATATAAAAAACGATGGATTTTCCACAAATATGGAAAACTGAGGTGTTTGACACAAGGGGAAAATAGTTATGAACTGATACAAACTCTTTTGACAAAAAAATCATCTGTAATGCAGAATGAGCTACTTGTGCCTTGTTTTTGCATCTTAATAATACTTGGACCATTCAATTTCACCACTAACTAGTGGGAGTGCTATGTAGTTTGTCTCATTGCTTTTATATGAGTTTGTCCTACAGAGGGATGAACAAAACCAGATTCCTAACACTGCAAGGTGGTTGACTATTAACAAATGATTTTGGAATTAGACCAAAAGTATAATCTCCTAAAAATAAGATTTAGGGTCATTTAATGCTGGAGTGAAAAATAAATATTTAGAAGGTCCCTTCACATCTTCTTACATTGTTAGATTGTAACTTCAAAAAATTTAAATTGTTAGATTATTTAATTGACTTTTGTTTCCAACAGGTCACGGTGCGGATGTAAAATGTGTAGACTGGCATCCAACAAAAGGCTTAGTAGTTTCAGGAAGTAAAGATAGTCAACAGCCAATTAAGTTCTGGGATCCAAAGACTGGGCAGAGCCTTGCAACGCTGTAAGTGAGAGGAGCAAAGCACTCTTAATTTACCTTTTTTGGTAATGTGTAACTGACAACTTTTTTGTTGGTAGATTTTCCTGGAAAGTGAAATAGGATGCTGTAGAGTCAGTTTGGATAACAGATTTGTTTCTTTATGTTTCTATACTAAATATTCTCCATCCACAATGCAAAACAAACTTTTCTTCTGCCTTCCACTTTTGTTTCAGTTTGAGTGATGACAATTAAAGAATAATATTACCCATGAGTTCATTGTCTCACTTAGCTGTTTATCATTGAACAATGGAAGGTTTGATTGTTTGTGTTAGTTACCAGAAAAAGCAATGCTTTCTCCCCACTGTCCCTTCCGATAAGATGTCATCTGTATATTTGTAGCCCAATTATTATCATGACTTATGAGCGTTTCATGAGCTCTTGGAGTTACACAGACAGATTTGTATGTATAGACAGTATCTGCACTATAATAAGAGCACGCTATAGGCACTGTTTCGTACTATTACTACAAATAGTTGACATTTATATTGTGCTTTAAATATGTTGTTTCATTTGATCTTCACATCTCCACTGTGAGATAGGTTTCATAGGTAAAAATTGGATTTTGAAGGCTATCACTTGCCCATGGTCTCATAGCCAATAAGAGTCCGTGACAAGATTTGAACTCAGGTCTTTCTGATTCCCATTCTGGTGCTCATTATACTGCTTCTCTTAGAATCTGAGTAATAAAGAATTGTAGAGGTCTTATAAGATCAAATCCTATCTATAACAATATTCTGATAGTCAAAGTGAATTATCTTACATGACATCGAGGTAGGTCTTAAGTGTCCTGTAACCATGTGGTTAAGACGTCTTATCAAATTCAGTGTAGCCAAGTAATCAGAGTAAGGAAGTACCCCTCTCCCTTTACAGAGATGCAATTTGGAACATTGTCTGTAATGCTGGACCTGGAGTCAGAAGTTCCTCAGTTTAGATCTTGCCTCAGGCACTTATTAGCTATGTGACCCTAGGCAAGTCACTTAACTTCTCTAACCCTTAATATCTTTATCTGTAAAATGGGGATAATAACACATCTACTTCATAGAGCTGTTGTGAGGATCAAATGTGATAATATATGTAAAGTACTTTGTAAGCTTTAAAGTATTAGATCAATGTTAGCAGGTGTTATTTCTTTGTTCACGTACTCTACAAATCAGCTTTTTACCTCAGATTGAAGCTTTTTTGCACTTTAGCCTTGTTAATGCAAAACCTGAGGAGTCAACCTTTTTTTTGAGTTTGTCCATTTAGTTTCTTAACTGTTTTCTAAAAACAGGTTTCTATACCTTTGGTATCTGGAAGTAAATAAAGCTCTAGGGTTCAAATTTCTATAATAAATTCCCAGTTTATTACTTTTTGTCACATATCCTTCTAATCTTGGCCCTGTTATTTCTGAATCGAAAAGGTAGTTAACTTGTTTTGTTATGTTTTCTTAAATGTCAGGGACACTGCTAATTGTTTCATTGCTAATTTGTTTTTTAGACATGCCCATAAAAACACTGTTATGGAAGTGAAATTAAATCTCAATGGCAATTGGCTACTTACAGCATCCCGGGACCACCTCTGTAAACTTTTTGACATCAGAAATTTAAAAGAGGAACTTCAAGTCTTTAGAGGCCATAAGAAAGAAGCCACAGGTCAGTGACCGCATTTGTAATTTTTTATCATGATGCTGTAGATAATCTGTAGCATTCTGAACCACCTACCCTGCTGTTTTGATCTCATTCAAAGAGACTCCAGCTTTACCCAATGTATTCTTTGTTTTTTTATTTGATTTGTATTTCACAGCGGTAGCCTGGCATCCTGTTCATGAAGGTCTTTTTGCCAGTGGAGGATCAGATGGTTCTTTATTGTTCTGGCATGTTGGGTATGTAATGTTTCCTGAGAAAATTTATGATTTTGTTAGGATTATATAACTAAAATGCAGCTTTTCTCCTCTGTGGCTATGTATTCACTGTCAAATAATGCATCTCTAAATATCAATTTCCAAGTCTAGCCTAGGATGGAAAACAAAAGCTCTTTTGTTATTCAGGTTTGAGAAGATAGAATGTATTATTTTTGTGTTAGAGAACTAAATTAGCATTATTTCTTAGTATTAGATAGAATATCAAACATTTTATTCAGATATTACTTGTATCTCATTAATATATGCAGGGAACTGCAGATAAGCCTGGAAGAAAATAGGTTAGCATAGTGTCTGGCACATAGTATCTCCTTAATAAATGTTGACTATGATGATGTTAAAATAGGAATATTGAAGAACAGTTTAAGAAAATCAAAAGAAAATATCTTTTGTCAACTTATATAAAAAAATTACTTATGTAATATTTTTATATTGTGGTTTTAGGGTAGAGAAGGAAGTAGGTGGAATGGAGATGGCCCATGAAGGAATGATCTGGAGTTTAGCTTGGCATCCTCTTGGACATATTCTTTGTTCAGGATCAAATGACCATACCAGGTAATTTTAGGTACTAAGAAATTGTAAGGAATAACTTTATTATATACATGAGGCTAATGAAAATTATATAATTGCATGACTTCAGGGTTTATTTTATACTTTAATACAATATTATGTTTTATAATTCTTTTAAAATGATCACTTTAACTTTTTCATTGCTACAAGACATTGGCTCTTTGGGATGGAGAAGATGAATGTGTACACTATGTTTTAAGAGTCATAGTGTTTTAAGCTTTAAACAATTAAAACTTCACTAAGGCTTTTCAGATACCCTTTGTGTGGGGAAATGTTGGTAATTTAAACTAGATGGTATTAATAAAAATTAAAAGAAAAAATAAAATAAAAAAAAGGGATTTTGTAAATCCATTGTTTTTCTCATACATGTATCTCCAGTAGTTTGTTTACATATATTTAAAACTGATTTGAACTAAACTAAAAAAAGACTTTGTAATTACTATTTGGGATTTAAAAGGATAATTTCTCCTAAGAAGAAAAAATAGCAATAGCTTTATATTCAGTTTGTTAATACCCAGAATTAGAATTGAAGTCATGCTTTTTTACCTTTTTCCTTGCATAGCAAATTCTGGACTAGAAATAGACCTGGAGATAAAATGCGGGATCGTTACAACCTGAACCTACTCCCTGGAATGTCTGAAGATGGAGTAGAATATGGTGAATATAACTCATTCCTCTTTTTTGTGCAGATGCAGTTTTTCTGAAATAACGGTGAAAGAAATGGGTGACAATCAAAAGTAGTTTCAGCTCTATAGTTTTGGAAACCTTTATCAATTGGAAATGTCTATAAAAATTTACTGAAAGACACTTCTGATATCATCATCTTTTATCTTGCCATTACTTCCTCATTCCCCCTAAATCTGTTTTTCATCTTCATTGTGACTTCCAATCTGGGTATGCCTTCAGTACTGTATCAGATACCTGATCTGACCCTATTCTTTTTCTATCTTCTCAGTTCTTGATTCCTTGATAAACCAGTTCAGTTTCTACCATCTTCTACTTTTGCATCCTTTGTTCCCTTTTCTTATTACTGATCATGTTTTGCCGAACCCCATCCCTGGATTACTTTCACTATCTCCCTCCTTCATTCTTGCTCACTTGTGGCTGAAAATAACGATCACATCATCTCAACTGGGCCTTTAATCCAGCAAAGCAATCCTACTTCTCTCTAATTGACTCAACACTTTGGCTGTTCTCAAGCCTCTCATTCTACTTCCTTCTCTGTTCTTTTCATACTTCACCAAAAATAGAGAGGCCATTTGCCAAGAACTCTCTTTTCCGCTCTTCATTTTACATTCCTCTGATATCATTACCTGCTATCTCCTCTTGTACTCTAGTGTCTGATAATCAGGTCACCTTTCTCCTTGTCAAGGTCAGTGCTTCTACATGTACCTTTAATCTCACCCCTCCCAATTTTCTCTAATAGATTGCCCCATCATCATCCCCACTCTTTAATCTTCAGTCTTTATTTACCTGTTCCTTGCCCACTGCTTATTAACATGCTAAAGCTGGTCCCCATCATCATAAAACCCTTACTAGCTCCAATCATGCCTACCAGCTATTGCCCTGTATGTCTCTTCCTCTTCTTAGTGAAACTCCTTGAAAAAGCTGTCTGTGCTTGGGAATTCTATTTTCTTTCATCACACACTCTTAATTTCTCTGTGGTCTGGCTTTTGATCTCATTATTCACCTGAAACTGTTCTCTCCAAAGTTATCAGTGACCTTTTACCTAGCAAGTCTATTGTATTGTTCTCTATCCTCACCATTGTTGATCTTTTCAATCTTTTTTGCTGAATTTCCATCTATGTCATGCCCACTATACATGTTCCCCAAGATTCTATCCTGCACCCTTTTTTTTCCTCCCTTCATTCTCTCACTTGGTGCCTTATCAGCTCCCATTTGCTCAACTATCATCTCTCTACAGATGATTTCTGGATCTGTTTATCCAGTACTAGTCTCCTGAGTTCTAGTTCTACATCACTAACTCCCTTTTGGACAATTCAAAGGGGATATCCTCTAGGTATCTTGAGCCCAACATGTCTATAACAGAATTCATTTTGCTCCACAAATTCTCCCCTCTGTAGGTTGTTATCACTGTTGAGGGCATCTCCATCCCCACAGTCGTATTGGGTTTGCATCCTTAGTGTCATCTTGGACTGCTACATCTTGATCAACCCACAAATCCCAATTGTTGCTAAATCTTATTGTTTGTACTTTCACAACATTTTTTAATATGTTCCTCTCTCTCCACTCACAGTCACCATCTTAGTTTAGGTCCTCATTATCAACTGTTGCCTTAACTATTGCAGTGGCTTTTAATGTGATTCTTTATCTTGAGTCTTTCTCCACACTACTTTTATCATTTTGTGCCTTGCTATACACTCTGTGGTCCATCTATATTTGCCAGCTTGCTGTTTCTCACACAGAACACTCCTATTTCTCATTTTTATGCTTTTGCATGGACTCTCTAATTCCTGGAATGTTCTTCTTCCTTGCCTCACTGACTTAGAATCCTTGGCTTTCTTTTTTCTTGACTTTCTTTAAGGTTCAGATCCAGCACCACCTCCTCTGAGAGAACTTTCCCAGTCTTAACAGAGCTAGTTCCTTCATGTCTAAAACTTCCATCTACTCTGTATTTATGATATATGTGTTGATTTATATAGGTTGTTTCCTCCATTAGAATGTAAGTTTCTCCAGAGAAGGGACTTTTTTTTCTTTATATCCCTAGCTCTTAGCCCAGTGTCTGATATAGTAAATATTTACTAAATCCTTCCTGAATAATTGCTGATTGGTTAATAATATGTTGTTATCTGCAGATGATCTTGAGCCTAATAGTCTGGCAGTTATTCCAGGGATGGGAATACCGGAGCAGTTAAAACTAGCAATGGAACAAGAACAAATGGGTAAGACGTGGAAAATTATGCCTAGAAAGCTTACTTTTGAAACCATTTTTAAGTATTGGTCCCATCTCTTTGATCTCCTTAACTTATAACCGTAGGTCCCCAAGAACACTGATAAATGTCATCATGGTAAATTCTTTTATAAAGGTAGAGGTTGTATGTTTATACTCTTCATTCAGCAGAGAAATGGATAGCTTTCTTTTGTTTATTTTATATATGAGAAGTTCTGAACTTATCTTCTTGCTTATAGGGAAAGATGAGTCAAATGAAATAGAAATGACCATTCCAGGATTGGACTGGGGAATGGAGGAGGTAATGCAAAAGGACCAAAAGAAGGTGCCACAAAAAAAAGTTCCTTATGCAAAGCCTATTCCAGCTCAGTTCCAGCAAGTAAGTAAAGGAAAATCAATCTTTATTCATAACAAAATCTGTACACAGTGATGGGATGCTTTTAAAAAATACTGTTATTAACAGTTAATCTTTTTGAATTACATTTGACTTGTTGCCAATAAAAATATTATTTCTCTTATTTTATTTAAGCATTTGTTTAAAAATTTTCTTCTCCAAATTCTCTTCCTTGCTCTAGCCTCACCACCATCCACTGAGAAGGCAAGCAATATGATTCCCATTATACATGTGAAGTCATGTGAAACATTTCCATGTTAGCCATGTTGCCCCCAAGGAGGGGGGAAAAGGAAAGAAAAATAAAATGAAAACAAAAATGCTTCAGTCTACACTCAGTTTATCAGTTCTCTCTCTGGAGGTGGATAGCATTTTTCAATATGAGTCCTTTGGAATTATCATGGATCATTGTACAGATCAGAGTAGCTAAGTCTTTCACAGTTGATCATTGTTACAATATTGCTGTTATTGTATACAGTGATCTCCTGGTTCTGCTCACTTTACTTTGCATCAGTTCATATAAATCTAACCAGGTTTTTCTGAAACCATCTTGCTTGTAATTTCTTATAGAACAATCACATTTCATCACAATCATGTTATACAATTTGTTCAGCCATTCCCTGATTGATGGGCATCCCCTCAAGTTCTGATTCTTTGCCACCATAAAAAGAGCTACTCTAAATATTTTTGTACTATATTTACAAAAAAGACCTATGTGATCCTTTCCCTTTTTCTTTGATTTTTTTGGGGGGATACAGACACAGTAGTGGTATTGCTGGGTCAAAGGGTGTACAAACTATATTATAAGAACAATAATCATCAAAACAGTCTGGTATTGGATAAGAAATAGAGTGGAATACATTAGGTACACAGTATACAGAAAAAATCTTAATTACTATTAATCTAATTACACAGTAATCTCTTGTTTCATAAACCCAAAGATCAAGCTTTTGGGACAAGAATACACTATTCAACAAAAACTACTGGGTTAACTGGAAAGCAGTCTGGAAGAAATTAAGCATGTGCTAGCATCTCACACCATATACTAAGATAAGCTCATAAATTGGTACAAGATTTAACCATAAAGGGTGGTTATCATAAACAAATTAAAGGTGCATGGAAAAGAAGGGAAGAATTTATGACCAAATAAGAGACAGTGAAGATCCAGTGGGAGGAGGGGAAGGGTGATGAATAATTTTGATCACATTAAATTAAAAGATTTTTGTACAATTATAACCCATGTAGCCAAAATTAGAAGGAGAGAAGGAATGGGGGAAAAATTTATATCAAGTTTCTCTAGTAAGAGTCTAATTTCTCATATCAAGCCAAATTTATCAAATAAGAGCCATCCTCAGTTGATAAAGAAAACAAACAGGTAGTTTACAAAAAAAAATCAAAGCTATTGGTAGTCAGAAAAAAAAATGCTCTAAATCATTATTAGAGAAATACATATTAAAACAACTAAGGTACCATCATATACCTCCATTCTGTTTTTTCCTATTTGATGGATGGATGGATGGATGGATGGATGGATGGATGGATGAATGTATGGAGTAATTGATCTATATTTAGATGTATGTGTATGTGTGTACACTCACACACACACACACACACACACACAGACATTCTTCCTTCTTTGAACCAGTTCATATGAGAGTAATGTTCAAGCATTGTTCAATCCCAGTTTTCTCCTTCATTATAAAAACTTCCTTGTTTGCCTCTTCTATGTGAAATAATTTTCCCCATTCTTTCTCTCCCTTGTCCCTCTCTCAGTGCATCCCTCTTTCTAACCTTTCCATTTTCTTTTGAGATTGTCCCAATATAATCAATTCGCACCCATGCCCTCTATGTAGACTCATTCTAACTAACTGCTTTAATGATGATAATCTTCTTGGGGGTTACATGTAAGATCTTCCCTTGTAGGAATGTAAAAAGTTTAACCTTGTTAAGTTCTTTGTGATTTCTCACTCATGCTTACCTTTTTATGCCTTTCTAGAGTCTTGTGTTTGAATGTCAAATTTTCTGTTCAGCCTTTTCAGGTCTTTTCATCAGGAATGCCTGGAAATACTCTTATTTCGTTAAAATTTTTGTCCATTTTTCAAGGATTAAACTTAGTTTTGCTGGGTAGGTGCATTTTGGTTGTAATCCTAGTTCTGTTGCCTTTAGGAATATCGCATTCTAATCCCTCTACACTTTTATTGTGGTAGCTGTGGTATCTTCTGTAACCAATTATGACTCTACAATATTAGAATTTAAAATTTTTTTTTTACTATTTGAAGCATTTTTTCCTTGACCCTGGGAGCTCTGGAATATTGCTCTAATATTCCTGGGAGTTTTTATTTTGGGATCTCTTTCAGGAAGCATAGTTGATTTTTTTCAATTTTAGTTTTCCCTCATAGTTCTAAGATGTCTCAGTGGTTTCCCTTTATGTTTCTTTGAAATATGTTGTCTAGGCTCTTTTTTTGATTATGACTTCATGTAGTCCAATAATTCTTAAATTTTCTCTTCTGTTTTCCACATCAGGTTTTTTCCCCAGTGAAAATTTCACTTTATTTTTTTGACCTTGTTTCATTGTTTCTTGATGTAATTCTTATCTTTACTTTGTTCAATGAGTATTTGTACTTCTTTTTTCCAGTTGACCAATTCTATCTTTTAAGGAGTTATTTTCTTCAATGTGGTTTATTTTGCCTCTTTTATTATTTGGATAATTCTGTTTTTTCAGATTTTATTTTCCTTAGCAATTTTTGTGCCTCTCTTAACCAAGCTGTTAATTCTCTTTTCATAATTTTTTTTACATTGCTCTCATTTCTTTTCTCAATTTTTTTCTCTGCTACTCTAATTTATTTTTAAAAGCTTTTTTTTGCTCTTTTTAGATCTCTTTTTTTTTTTCTTTTTTGGAGGGGGTAAGGCAGGGCAGTTGGGATTAAGTGACTTGCCCAAGGTCACACAGCTAGTGTTAAGTGTCTGAGGCCTGATTTGGACTCAGGTCCTCCTGACTCCAGGACTGGTGCCCTATTCACTGCGCCACCTAGCTACCCCTTTAATCTCTTCTTTAGCTTTTTTAATAATTCTTGTTTGACTTTGTTTCCAATCTGCAATTTTTCTTTGAGGCTTTGCTTATAAATATTAAGTTTCTCCTAAGTTTCCTTGAGTTTCCCTATCACATCAGAGCTTTTTATTACCAGGTTCTTTTTTTGTTGTCGTTTTCTCATTTTTCTAGCCTATTTCTTGAATATGGACTTTATGTTAGAGTTTACCTCTGTGCCACTGGGGTAGGGATGAAGGTGGGGTTTTACTGTCCTAAGCTTCAGCCTTTTTTGCCCTACTGTTGTTACAGCTAACTCTGGGGGCCTGTAAATTTTCAGTGCTTCCAGGGTAGTGTGATCTGGAGAGAGGTGTGGTCACTGCTCTCCTTGTCTCCCCTTTGGTCCTTGCCCAGGTAGGGCTTCATTTTTCCTATGATCACATCTTCTCTCCTCCATAAAACTATGAGCTCTACCTAGGTTGGGTCTTTGCTTCCTTGTGACTACTAACTCTTCTCTCTCCTCTAGAATTGAGTAATGGGCATTGGAGTTGTCAAATGGCACCTAGTCCTGTGCCCAGCACTAGCGCAGGGGACCACCATGAATCTTTGTCATCAGATATTCAATCCCTTTATCATTTCTGGGCAGTGAGTACTCCTGGCACCACTGCTCCTGTTGCTACCTCTAAGGCTCACAGATGGTGTTGCTGCCGTATTTATTCTTGACCAGCCTCCACTCCAGTGCCACAGACCTCTCCTTCTGTTTCAGGTTGTCCTGGGCTGGAAAAGTGTCCCACCCTGACTTTTTTGTTGATGCTGCTGCTTTAGAATTTGATTTAACTTTTTATTTTAAAGTTTTTTTTAATGGCAAATGTTGGAAAAACTTGGATAGAATTTTCCCTTTTCTCTGCCATCTCGGCTTCACCTCCCATATAAAAATATTCTCAGCTGCTACAAAATCATTTGGAGAATTCTATTATCATTGATATATACCTACATATTTTGCGTCTATTTGGCCCAAATTATTCATTACATTTGCGATAACCTCTTATTGTTCCTGTCATTTATGTTATTAAAGTCATTGTGTACGTAATTCTGTTTTACCTTCTTTCAGCATCAGTTCATTCAAGTCTTATCATGTGTTTTGGAATTGGGCATTTTATGACATATTATTCCATTGCATTTGATTTTTGTTTTACTTTAAAGAGTTTTATTAATGCCTTTTGTTTTTACATAACATTCATTTCCAGTTATTCTAGCCTCCTCCCTCCTAACAATAAAAACAGAGAAGTAAAATTAGTTCTGATTACTTTGCCTTAGTTCAAACAAGCCTTCCTGTTTCTCTGAACTCTTGTTGATTTTTTCTTATAGCTCAGTAATATTACATTCTTTTCACATGCCACATTGAGGGGGTACTGTTTGTGTTTCTAGTTTGTTACCCAATGTGCTATTTTGTTGTCTGTAGTAATTATTTTCCTGGAAACTGTCCATAACCTTTCACTTCACCTAGTTAGGTTTTTTTATTTGCCACTCAGAGATTCGGGCCTTAAGAATAGGGAAACAGATAACTTAGATTGACATTCTTTCAGTCTTTCTTATAACTTCTTTAGCTTTTCTTTTCTTTGTTTCTTTCTTTTTCTTTTTTTTTGCTTTTTGGGGGGCAATTGGGGTTAAGTGACTTGCCCAAGGTCACACAGCTAGTTTTGTGTTAAGTGTCTGAGGTTGGATTTGAACTCAGGTCCTCCCTACTCCAGGGCCGGTTCTGTATTCACTGCGCCACCTAGCCGCCCCTTTAGCTTTTCTCCTATACAAAGAATATGAACCTATTAATGGCTTATTATTGATAAACTTTATATATTAGACATTCAGGGATTTTATTTTTAAGCTTTTAACAATTTATTAGTTTCTAATTAGAAACATACTTATATCCTAGGTAGCCTAGGATATATAGTATTAAATAAGTGTTGCTATCCTAGTGAATTGAACAAAGTCCAATTCTTCTGAATGCATCACTGGCAGTGCAGAATTTTGTTATTAATTGGATATGTATAGCTCATATCACGTTTTGTTTTTTTAACATACTCTCTTTCTCTTTAGGCCTGGATGCAGAATAAAGTTCCAATTCCTGCCCCAAATGAGGTACTAAATGACAGAAAAGAAGATATTAAACTTGAAGAAAAGAAAAAGACACAAGTAGAAATAGAGCAAGAAATGGCAACATTGCAGTACACTAACCCACAGCTTTTGGAGGTATAATGAGAAAGCTTTAGGTTTTCTTCATGTTTAACAATCAAGTGATAGTCATCTTTCTTTTATGGTGTCTTGTGAGTATAAAAGTCAAAAGAGGAGAAGGAAGGAAGAAACTATAATGTTAAAATAAAATATTATTTTTAGATAGTGTTTAAGTCCAATTAGCCTTCCATAAAGCATTTTAAAGTTAGTGTGTGAATACCATTTCTAAATTTCGATAGGTTTTTTTTATCAGAAAAGTTTATTGTGCTATTTAGGTCTTACCAGGTGAACAGATTTGTAAATTTCTGGCAGAACAGAACATTCATTCTTATATTTAAACTTTTTTTCCCTATTACTTAGCAGAAAATACAAGGCAGTATATTAGCATATATATATATATATATATATGATAAATGATCTATTTATCACTAGCTAAATGAAAGGCAATCATTTTAAATTTTAATTTAAAAAACAAATGTTTTCATTGCTATCATTCATTTTTATATCACCATACATTTCTCCCCCACCCCCATCCAGATAGCCTTACCATAAAAAATGTTTAAAAGAATGAAAGAAAAGTTCCTTAAAGCTAGCTAATGTATATATTAAACAAAGTTTTATATGTATCTCACAATCATAGCCCCTCATTTCTACAAAGTATTCTATTTAAATTGATTTTGAAGCCTGAGTAGTACTTATATTAGGAATTTCATGAAATACTTTTTTTTTCTGAAAAAAGGGACCATAAGCCTTGCCATTCCTTTTACAAAGACTTAAAAGAATTAAGAAATGTATAAAATGAGTATTTCTTCTAGAGAAATTTATTTAACCAGTATTAGTACTATTAAATGCTATAGATTTGTTTGATGATTATGATTCTTTGGTTTTGTTTGATAGCAACTCAAAATTGAAAGACTTGCACAGAAACAAGCCGAACAAGTCCAACCACCTCCAGCACCAGGGGGTCCTCTACTTGGACCCCAGCCTTTTCCAGGACAAGGTCCAATGTCTCAGATTCCGCAAGGTTTTCAGCAGCCTCATCCACCCCAACAGATGCCAATGAATATGGCTCAAATGGGACCCCCTGGCCCACAAGGACAGTTCAGACCTGCAGGACCTCAGGGGCAGATGGGACCACAAGGCCCTCCATTACATCAGGGAGGTGCTGGTCCCCAAGGATTCATGGGGCCGCAAGGTCCTCCACAAGGACTCCCAAGGCCTCAGGATATGCATGGCCACCAAGGAATGCCAAGACATCCTGTACCCCATGGCCCAATGGGACCTCAAGGACCACCTGGGCCACAGGGCAGTTCTGGACCACAGGGTCCCATGGGCCCCCAAGGTCCTCCTGGGCCACAAGGTCATTTGGGCCCCCAAGGTCCACCTGGTCCCCAAGGCCATTTAGGCCCTCAGGGTCCACCTGGTACTCAAGGGATGCAAGGACCACCTGGTCCAAGAGGGATGCAGGGACCTCCTCATCCCCATGGAATGCAAGGAGGACCAGGCTCTCAGGGGATGCAGGGTCCTGTGTCCCAAGGGCCTCTAATGGGTCTGAATCCAAGAGGAATGCAGGGACCTCCAGGTCCCCGAGATAACCAAGGACCTGCTCCACAAGGAATGATGATGGGGCACCCACCTCAAGAAATGAGAGGACCTCACCCACCAAGTGGACTATTGGGACATGGTCCTCAGGAGATGAGGGGTCCTCAGGAAATGAGAGGCATGCAGGGGCCTCCACCCCAAGGGTCAATGCTGGGGCCTCCCCAGGAAATGCGTGGGCCTCCAGGTTCACAGGGACAGCAGGGGCCACCCCAGGGTTCTATGGGACCTCCACCCCAGGGAGGCATGCAGGGTCCCCCAGGACCTCAAGGACAGCAGAACCCTTCAAGAGGGCCTCATCCTTCTCAAGGCCCATTACCGTTCCAGCAGCAGAAAACACCCCTTCTGGGTGATGGTCCACGTGCACCCTTTAATCAGGTATTTTTGGGTTACACTTTATATAGGCATTTGCACATTAAGAATATATATTCATACTGCATAGACCCATATGATGATATTATACAGAGCTAAAAGGGAAGGGACCTTACATATATCACTAATCCAACACGTATATTTTATAAATGATAAAACTTAGGCCCAGAGAATGACTTGCCCATGGTTACATGTATAGTAAATAAGTAGCAGAGGTGGCTTCAGTCTCAAGTCCACATAAAGTATAGCAAAGTTAAAACTTGTAATGGATTTGAATGTTATGGAACATGAAAAAAACAAAGGAACTGGTTGATGAACCTCGTGGAAATGTATAATTTAGCATAATAGAAATAAGGCTAAAACTGTATTTTAGACAAATTTTTATGATTCTCTAGTAGTAATCTCTTTAATCCTTTTATAAAATATAAATATATTAGAGTTTTATTACGTAATAATGACAATGAACTAAAAGAGATCAGTTATCAATTTTTAGTATACATTAAAAATAATACTCCTGTATCAGTGATTCCTGAATGGGAAATTGGTTTTGTTGTTAAAAGTTTTCCATCTATTTTAAATCTTCTCTTTATACTGAAGTGTTTAGAGGGAAGGAGGATGGAGGGTAAAGGCAGAAAGAGGTTTACTTTGGTAGTTCTGTAGACAGTAAACAATATTGGAATGTCCCTTTTTAGAAACTAAATACTGTGGTATTTGAGGTATATTATTTTCTTCAGTTTTTGATGGTGGATTTGAAAATGAGAATCATTTTCAGACCTGTAAAAGAAGTGAAAATTAATTGGATTCTTTGGGTTCAAGAACTTAATTTATTCTGAAATGATGGTTCTTTGGAATATAGTCCACACATGCAAATACTTTGCAGTGGGATTTGGGGAAAGAGAATGTTAATAAAAATAACTTCATTTTTTAATAAACTCTTCATATAAAACTCATTATATATATGTGTATACACACACAGATAACACAAAATACAAAGAAAAATGAGTTTACCACCCTTTTTAGGTAGACATATATTTGTAGATTGGTAAACACTTTATATGTATATAATGAGTTTACCAACCTTTTAGGTAAACTGCCTTCAACCTTTGGGTGTTTTTGGTGAGCAGTCCAAATAATTATCACTGTTCTTTCCATATTTAATGTTAAATTGATGAAGAATTTGATTATGCTTGATCTTGTTTTCAAATTTTTCTAAAATTCTTAGGTTTCTTGCTGGCTTATTTCTTTTGGGCTTAGTCTTATTTCTGAAAGAGGCCCTGGTATTAATTTGCATAAAAACAGCTGAAAGCTTCACTAAAATTTTATTTTTTTTGCTTTTTGGAGGGCAATTGGGGTTAAGTAACTTGCCCAAGGTCAAAACACAGCTGGTTTTTTTTTATGTGTGTGTGTGTTAAGTGTCTGAGTCTGGATCTGAACTCAGGTCCTCCTGGCTCCAGGGCCAGCAGTCTACTCACTACACCACCTAGCCACCCCCTAAAATTTTATTTTAATAAATAGGTACAATTAAAGTTTTATCTTCAAGGAAGAAACATTTCCCATACAGTATTTAAAGCAAAGAAACCAAGAAAAGTAACGATATTTCTTTGACAGAATTTAGAAATAATACCTTTAGTAAAATCTGTCTATGAAAAGTTTACAGAACAGTTAAAAAACCTTAATCTACAACAACAATGATCATTTTTCTTAAATTTTAGAGGAGGTGAAAATATAGTATATGTTGTTGTTATGGAGAACGGGCCACATTGCTTCTTTCACCTGTGCATCCTTATCATGGGGAATTTCTAGCCTAAAAAGCTGACTGAGGAAAGCAATTTTGTTTGCATCTTGGTCCCTGATTCAAATTCTCAGCCCCACTGCTTCTCCTTGTTTAGTATTCTCTAGCATGTGGACCAGATTAATCCTGGGACAAACGAGAACTTTTGCTTCCAGTATTGTTTTCATTTTTATATTTCTATGAGAGTTCCTTAGTGATAAAAGTAGCAGTGTTATTATTTTGGTAATCTAATAGGTAATTTTATTACCTTAATTCCTAACACAATTGTTTAGCCTTTAGTCATGACTGTGTCCTTATTATATAACTAGAAATGAAAACAACACTGCTGTTAATGTTTAATTTTTTTTCTTCTGGGATAATTCTTTGTTTTTATTTGTTGAATGAGTTTTTCATGTGCATCTGTTCCAAAATTTTTGGGCTGTATGGGAAGAATTATATATCTAACATGGTATACTCCTATCTTTTACCCTCCCTTTCCATACCCCAATGGCAAATAGGTTAGAAAAGGTCTTAGGGGGGGAAATGTTCCTTTAGGATTTTAATACCAAAAATAGACTGGATCAGGTGAGTATTTGGTCAGTCAGAACCTAAGGTTTTGGTAGAATAGGTAGATCCCAGGATATTTTAATATATCCTGAAGTATTAATGATGGTACCTTTATTTGGAATGAGTAGTAGAATGCTTGGTAAGGGAGGTAGAAGAAAAAAGGAAGCAAAAGAAGAAACAGAGGGAAAGGAAATTAGACCCTCATTTGTGGCATTCACCTTTTAGGTAGGATTATTTAAATATTTAGTACAGGAAGAGTTAGGAAGGAGAAATGTGAAAGTAAATACGATTTTGTACATTTAAATTCTATTGAAAGTATATATCTGTATAGCTGCTGTATATAGTAATCCAGACTTTATAAGAAACAGATATTATTGTGCTACATTTTCTGATACCCATTTAAAATTATTACCTGAAATAATTGAACTCATGAGTCTAAAGTGCCTATATTTCCTGTTATCATTGTTTACCATAGTAAATAAATAGAACATTATTATTTTTGAAATCTTTTTAAATGAAAGTTTACCTTAATGTCTTTTGCTATTTCCCAATGTAGACTTTGGGACCACCTAATATTACTGTTCTGTTGCTTGGTGTTGAAATTGTTCATGAGACACAAATCTGTTATTTCACCCCGTTTTTTAAAAAAATCTTTTCAGGAAGGACAGAACCCAGGCCCCCCACCCTTGATACCAGGACTAGGGCAGCAGGGATCACAAGGTCGAATCCCCCCTCTTAATCCGGGACAAGGACCTGGCCCTAATAAAGGTAAATATCTGTTTGGCTTAATTAAAAAGACCATACTCGACCACTCTGACAATAAGCAGAATTGAAAAATACTTGGTTCTTTTGGTAAGTAAATAAAATGAACATTTGAACCTCCTAGAAAAGAAACACAGGACAGCCACTTGAGGTAATTGCTATGTCCAGTTTTGTTTTCTTATTAAATTTGATTTAGTAACTCATAAATATGGGGAAAAAATAATTTGGCTTTTTATCAGTAGGAGTTAGAAATCACTTGGTAACCATAGTTAGCCAGGTTGATGTTTTGCAGTGTTCATGGCCTAATTTATTCAGGAGAGGCAGCTTGGCATTTGGATAGAGTGCTGGACTTGGAATCAGAAAGAACTGTGTTCAGATCCTGTATCTGGCGCACAGCCAAGCTGTGTGACCATTGGAAGGCACTTAACTTGTCAGTCTCAGTTTCCTCATCTGTAAAAATGGGGATAATTTCTATAGTAACCTACCTCACAGGGTACTGCAAACTTTAAAACAGCACATAAATATTAGTTATTATTGCTCATTTATTTTGAAAGTTTATGGTCTTTAAAAGTGTCTTCCATTCTAGATGATCATAAATGAGTGCTTTTAGTCACATTTGGAGGACCAAAGTGAGCACTGAAGTTCAGATTTTTTCCATGGAGAGAAACAAAACAGAAATTTCAACTGACTTTTAAAAATAATTGTGTCAGTTGTTGGGTCCCAATTCCATGATAAATTACATTTAACTATACCATTGGAAATGAGAAAATACGCAACAGTGTCAGCATTATGCATTATGTTTAGGAAGTTTGAAATTTTATAAGGAGGATTATAGGCAAAATTATGGTGAACTGTATTTAGTATTTGAAGTAAGAGCACATGGAAATCATAATCATAGATTTGGAAGGGACTTTGAGAAAGACCTCCTAGGATGGTCAATATGTGACTTACATCAGTGGTCATTTCTATGTTTTATCTTTCAGTCACAATGAAAAGTTAACTCATGATATAGTGTTTCACCAGTAGTGAAAAAAAAAATTTGCAGACATTTTTTAAGTAAAGAGAGTAACTATTCAATGTATAAAGTGTTAAGACTATTGGGTAGTCTGAATTCAGGGGAGAAGTAAGCAGTGGATTTGTATCTAAATCTCTATTCAGTCCTCATAAGAGGTAGCTAAAATAGATAATTTTGGTGATTATTTTGCAATTCATTTATGAAGAATTTCACAATTCTTCTAAACATTTTATTAGATAAATCCCACACCAATTAGAGATATATTACCCATATTTTACCAGATGTAGAAATAAAGGGGTGGTCCCAAGATTTCGGTGTCCTCATTAACATTAGAATCCCCAAATCCATTGTTGATCACTAGAATTTTTTAATTTGAAGGACTTTAAAATTTATAGGTTTATGTACTTATTTTAGGCATAAAGTGTGGACAGGGAAAAATTGTTGGAGGAATTTATCTTAGTCCCATCAGCATGAAAAGTAATAGTTAAAGTTATATAGAAAGAAGTTGACCGAGGGAAAATATGGAAGAAAAGATTCAAAAGCTAAGCCTTTAAATTATTGGGACCTCCATAGAGGAAGAGTTTTGCCCGGAGGTGGAGCCATCACCAAACTGAGAGCCCCTCCTCTCTCTTCCTCTCCCCTACCCTCTGTGTCTGTCTCCATCTGTTTCCTTTTCCTTCTTTCTTTCTCTTTTTCTTTCTCTTTCTCTCTCCCTCTCTCTCTCTTTCTCTCTCCCTCCTCTCTTTCTCCTCCCAGGGACCAAAGGGAGAAGGGAGAGCCGAGAAAGTGGCCCCGCCATCCCCTACTGGATTAATCAACGCCGCCGCCCCCACCACCGGTGGCCACATCCCTTCTAATTTATAGTGGTGGGTTTGTTTCCTTGGAGGAACAGGGTGTGGGTGAGACTGAATATTTTTTAAACAGTTAGGAATGATAGGAGGAATAATACCCATTAGGTAAGTCATAGTAGTGTGCCTTGAACCTCCTCAGATAAAGGTCTGCTCTGTCAGAGGCTGCACCAAGTTCAAGAATCAAAAGGTGAGAGAAGCTGCTTTTTAGCTGCATCTGTTTGAAGAATGTGGGCCAAGTTGAAATATAGGTTTAGGATGTTTGAAAACCAGCTGGATGATTTATGAGGGCACTTCTTTTTCAGGTATTTTCCTAAGCAAAGATGGCCTAAAAGTGATGTAGTTAATGTAACTTAAAAGGAAGATGTGATATGATAATGAAAAGGTTACAAAGGAAGGAAATATTTCTCTAAATGTTGTCTTTGTCCTAAGAACCATAAATTTTCATATACTTTCAGTTTTGGGGAGAGGAAGAAAAGTGAATGAAAAGAAAGTGATAGAGTTATGTTGAAATGATAAGAACTAGAATTAGTCTTAAATGCATGAGAGAAAAGCTTTGGATATGTGACAAGCTTAAATTGTATCCTTTTACTTTTTCAACAGTGCTTCAGTTGCTATATGTGTTGACTGAATTTTATATAATGAAGGTAATATGTTCAATAGCTGAGGAAATCACACATTGAAAAATTAGTAATTATAACTGTAAATATGCCAGAACAAATTTAATTGGCCACACAATATTTTTTATTCCTTACTTTGTACAAATTTTAAAATGTACTCAGATATTTTCAGAAGAGCCCAGTTGTTTATGAATTCTTATTGCTGGGGGAAAATATGTATCTTATTGTACTTTGGAGATATTGATAGAAGAATAACATCCAGTAGAAAGGGCTTAAAGAAAGTGTTTCTATAAATAAAGAAGTATAACTTAGGGGCAGTTACTAAAGTCAACAAAGACCTAGTAGAAAGAATCTCAGTTCTCAAGTAACTCATTGTATTTTAGGAAGAAATCTCTGTTTTGCAAGAAACATACAGGAATAAATCTGTTTATAGGTACCTTTTTTAAAAAAAAAATCATTAATTAAGTTATAATAAGCTATTGAATGAAGAGTTGAGTTAAAGTAGTAATATTGGTGACAATAAATTGGACTTAGTCACAAATTGCTGGTATGCTTTCTTGGGCTATGATATTAAGTGCACGATTGAATTCCTGGTCTTTTTCTTCTGGCATGCACTATGAATTCTACCTACTGTCTCTTTATGAGCTTTTCTGTAGCATATGGATCGTCATTGACTGGCCTTAAGGAAAACACTCTTTAGCTATTACTGAAAAGATTGGGAGCAATGACATGTTTTAGAAAACATGTTCTTCTTAAAAGAACTCTGACAGAACAAAGAGATAATTTGATAAATAAAAAATACTGTGTATTTTGTAACTTTTTACTTACCTGACAATGAGAAATTTCTTGGAAGGTTTTCTAGAAGACATCATAAAAGTCAGATGTGTTCTCCTTTAGGTGATTCTCGTGGCCCTCCAAACCATCACATGGGCCCAATGTCAGAGAGGAGGCATGATCAGAACAGTGGTCCAGAGCATGGTCCTGAGAGAGGGCCATTCCGAGCTGGCCAGGACTGTAGGGGTCCCCCTGATAGACGTGGGCCTCACCCTGATTTTCCTGATGATTTCAACCGACCAGAAGACTTTCACCCTGACAAGCGATTTGGCCATAGATTACGTGAATTTGAGGGAAGAGGAGGACCTTTGCCACAGGAGGAGAAATGGAGGCGAGGAGGCCCAGGTCCTCCGTATCCTCCAGATCACCGAGAATTCAATGAGGGAGATGGCCGGGGAGCAAATCGTGGCCCCCCAGGTGCTTGGGAGGGACGAAGACCTGCAGATGAGAGATTTCCAAGGGATCCAGATGACCCACGTTTTAGAGGAAGACGGGAAGAAAGGTAGGTGGTTACGTTTAGGTCTAAGTCGGATTGGCCTTCAGAATTACTTAAAGCCTCTTCCATGTAAAAATTTGTTTTGCATTTTTCCTGGGGACATCATTGGATTTGAAAACATTGAAAGGAAATTGTGAAGAGACAGCACTATACTTAATAATGACCTTTTCTTCTTAGTTCTCACACATTCAGGATAGTCTCCTATCTTCACTTTTAATCTTCCATGTTTATTTCTTTTACTTGCAGAAGTCTTAGAAACTTGGGAGTTTCTCTTCAGCCTTTTTGCCTCTTAGTGTGCTTTTTTTTTCTTTTTGGAGGGAGGATGGCAGGGCAGTTGGGGTTAAGTGACTTGTCCAGGGTCACACAACTAGTAAGTGTTAAGTGTCTGAGGCCGGATTTGATCTCAGTCCTCCTGACTCCAGGACTGGTGCTCTATTCACTGTGCCACCTAGCCGCCCCATCTTAGTGTATTTTTAAAACTTACGATTGTCATTCTGAATTGAGCTTCTTAAAACTGGTAGAATTTTCCATATTATTCATTTGCTTATTACTGGCATACATATTTTTATCTTACATATATGCCATAAATGCACTTCATATATGTTACATATATTACACACATGTTACATGCTCATAGTTAACTGATTTGAGTTGCTCTTTTTCCTTTCCCTCAGATTACATGTGGTTAAAGTGGTCAGAAATGTGAAAGACAGAGGCAGACAGACATGTAACAGTCAGTGACAGTGAGGATTTCATAATCTGGAGAATCACCACTTAAGTATTTCTTTACAAAAAGATTCCTTTAAAAGAATCAGTATTATATTTTAGTATTTAAGTTTATTTGAACCTTGTTCAAGAAAAAAAATTTACTCAAAAGAAAGCTTTTTTCTTTACACTTTTTTTTCTCTTTTGGGGGCTTATGCCTTTAAAGTAATAAGGATATTTAGTCGGTAAGCACAATTCTCTTTTTGTTTTATAGCTTTAGAAGAGGAGGTGCACCCCAACGGCATGAGGGTCGGGGTCCCCCCCGAGGAAGGGAAGGTTTTCCTGGTCCTGAAGACTTTGGACCAGAGGAAAATTTTGATGCATCAGATGAGGCTACAAGAGGAAGAGATCTTAGAGGCCGAGGCCGAGGTACTCCACGAGGTATGAATGAAAGAGGAGAGGCCATTGAAAACCTTAAAGTCCTGGGAAATAATTTGTGTGTGTAGTATTTAAATAAATTTTTAATTACATAGGAGGACGGAAAGGCTTACTTCCCACACCAGATGAATTTCCTCGATTTGAAGGAGGACGGAAACCAGACTCATGGGATGCAAATAGAGAGCCAGGTAAAGAAATGAGAAATTGTGATTAGCATATAGGGACTATAAACAAGAGACAATGTAAATGTCAATATATAACCTAAGTATCTCTCTCCCCACAAGTACTATTAGTCGCTTTTCCTCTAGCTTTAATCTGAACCATCTAGTGGTTTGATATGTGCATTAATTTTGTGACTTAACTAGAATTTCTTTATGATACTACCTTTTTGCGTTCATTATAAGATCCATCTGCTTCTGCTCACTGTATTTTCCAAATCATGAAACTACAAGAATTTTCCTATTCACTGATATATGTGACAGAGTATTTTATTCCATGACCAGGCCATGAGCATTTCCGGGATGGTCCACGTCCTGATCACCCTCCTCATGATGGGCATTCTCCTGCCAGCAGAGAACGTTCTTCCTCTCTCCAAGGCATGGATATGGCTTCTTTACCCCCCCGAAAGCGTCCCTGGCATGATGGACCTGGAACATCTGACCACAGAGAAATGGAGGCTCCAGGTGGACCTACAGAGGATCGAGGCAAAGGTAAAAATTGCAATTTCAGACTCCTGGTGATAATGTGAAATGGCCTCACTACCAGAGTTATAGTGACAGTTAAAAATGTTGCCAGGAAATCCTCTCTCCAGGGTAACCTTTCTCATTTCCAGCATATGCTGTTGCTCCCTATTGTGCCTTCCTATCCACCAAAATATTTGATGACACAGGCTCAGGTATCAATTTAATGTTTATTAACAAGCACCTCCTCTGTGCTAGGTAGTGTTAGTGCTTCACAAATATTATCTGATTTCATCATTTTAAATGTAGACCAATGATTGTAGGCCCTAGGTGGCCTTGCTCTCTCATGCTTACAACTTAACTTTATAGGAATGAGCATTATTTTGTAGGCACTAATTTGGTGTATTGGCTATTTGGGAGTAGTAATCACTGAATTATAAAAGATATTTTGGGATCAAGCTAATCTAATAGGTAGATTATATGGTCTGAGATAAAGGTCTCTGTGTTTGAAATACTTTGCATTGCCAAACTATCATAGTGCTTGAAATTGCACTTGCACTGTTAAAGATTCATCCCTTTGGATCCTTATGGTTTATTGGCCGAGTACTCCTTAGCTTCCTTTGAAAGGTTTCATCCAGGTCATGCCTATTAACCCTGGTTATCCCCCCAAGGCTCTTTCTGGGCTCTCTTCTCCCTATTATATTATTTTGCTTGGTGATCTAATCATCTCCTATAGATTCAATCATCTATCTATCTGGTTCTCAGGTAACATTTTTTTCATTAAATTTTATTTTTTCAGTTTCAGATTCTCTCTATCCCTCACCCACTTCCCTACCCACTCCAGTGAGAAATACAAAGCCCATTACAAATATGAAGT
This sequence comes from Petaurus breviceps papuanus, assembly GCF_028583685.1. NCBI lineage: Eukaryota > Metazoa > Chordata > Mammalia > Diprotodontia > Petauridae > Petaurus > Petaurus breviceps. The sequence continues at coordinate 260,445 of NW_027187273.1, read as the reverse complement.
CCTGCAAAACAAGTTTCTGTATTAGCCCTGTTCTCCCCTTTCTCATCCCCACCTGACAGGTGGGGAAAGGGAGAAAGAGAGATGGAGGGAGACAGAGAAAAATATGCTTCAGTGTGCATCGAGTCCTTCAGTTTTCTCTCTGGAGATGGAAAGCACATTTCTTTTTTTTATAGCACATTTCTTCATTATTCCTTGGGAATTCTGATATGCAGTTGTGTTGATTAGTTATTAGGTCTTTCACAGTTGATTATTTTTTTTCTGTTCATTTCACTTTGTATCAGTTCATGTAAGTCTTCCCAGGCTTTTCTGAAATCCCCTTCATCATGTTTTATAGTACAAAAGCATTCCATTTGTCTAACCCCAACCTCTCTCCTGACCTCCAGTCTCCCATCTCCAGCTGCTTATTAGACATCCTGGAGTGGATGGCTTGTTTAACATTTTTCCATTCAGTACATCCAAGACAGAACTCATCATCTCTCCCCATAAAATCTTTCCAAACTTCGCATCCTTGGCTTCTCTTTCTTACCTTTCATATCCAGTTAGTTGCCAAGTCTTGCTGTTTTTATCTTTCATAACATTTCACATATGCCCTGTTCTCTCCTCTGAAACTGCCACCACCCTGGTTTACACCCTCATCACCTCATTCCTGGAATGTTGCAGTAGCCTTGTATAAGTTTCCCTTCTTTCAAATGTTTCTCCACTCCAGTACATTCTCCCCTCAGCTGTCAGTGCCTGTGTGATCATGTCACCCCACCCTATCTCAATAAACTAATAGCTCCCTTATTACCTCCAGGATCAAATATAAAATGTTGTTTTGATTTTTAAATAGAGGCATAATTTTGCCTCTTGACGATTTTCATAGGCTGCCCTCTCTTTACACATCTGTCACCTGGCTTCCCTCAAATTGCAGCTAAAGCCCCACCTTCCCAGTCCTTTTTATGCAGTTCCTTTTCTTTGAGACTACTCCCCAATTTATTCTGTGTATATCTTGTTTGTACATAGTTTTTATGTTGTCTCTCCCCATTAAACTGTGAGCTTCTTGAGAGCAGGAATTCTTTGCATCCTCACTGTAGGTATTTAGTAAGATAAATGGTGGTTTAAATTACTTTTTAAAATTTATTTTTAGTTTTCAACATTCATTTCCACTTTTTTTTTTTAAGCAATTGGGGTTAAGTAACTTGCTCAAGGTTACACGGCCAGTTATTTTTGGGTGTGGTGCTAAGTATCTGAGCCCGGATTGGATCCCAGGTCATCTCTACACTGGGGTTGGTGCTCTTACTCGCTGCGCCACCTGGCCGCCCCTCCACAAGATTTTGAGTTACAATTTTTTCTCTCCCCATCTTTCCCCTACCCTCCACCTCCAAAATAGCAAGCCTACTGAATACCCCTTCCCCCAATCTGTTCTCTCTTATATCCTCCCCCTTCACTCCCCTACCTTTCTAGTAGGACAAGTTGAATGACTTTAATTAAACTTATTTTCAAAATTCTTCCATTAAAAGTAAAAGAAACTCTGCTTTGAGAGTTACACAAGACAGGGTACAGATGAAGGGAAGTATTGAAATGTCTGCTTCCTAATTTCTCCAAGGGCCAAGTCTAAGGAACATTCAGCTAACTCCAAATGCTATAATCTGGGTGAATTGCTTATCATAATCAGATTTATATAGTGCTTTGCAGTTTACAAAGCACTTTCCAATTCTGAGCATATTTTTTTTTTTTTTTGGAGGGGGAAGAGTAGGGCAATTGGGGTTAAGTGACTTGCCCAAGGTCACAGTGTGTGTGTGTGTGTGTGTGTGTGTGTGTGTGTGTGTGTGTGTGTAAGTGTGTGTAAGTGCCTGAGGCTGGATCCGAACCCAGGCCCTCCTGACTCCAGGGCCAGTGTTCTACTCACTGCGCCACCTAGCCGCCCCCAATTCTGAGAATATTTAATGTAAATGTTATCCTGTTTTAGAGACAAGGACACTAAAACACAGACAAGTGACTCACCCCCATTACATAGTTACTAAATGGCTGAGCTGGGACTTGACCCTGACTATGTAGCAAAAATTCAGATGAGAAATAAATTTACTGTTGTTTCAGGACGAGGTGGCCCAGGACCATCCCAGAGAGTGCCAAAATCTGGACGATCCAGTTCCTTGGATGGAGATCATCATGATGGATACCACAGAGATGAACCTTATGGGGGTCCTCAAAGCAGTGGTACCCCTTCCAGAGGAGGAAGGAGTGGAAGTAACTGGGGGAGAGGAACTAATATGAACTCTGGCCCACCAAGGCGAGGAGCATCAAGAGGTGGTGGAAGGGGCCGGTAGAAGAGGTTTTGGCTGGGAAGCCCCCAGTCTTAACTGGACAGTATTTAAATGGTTCTTGTGGACTCACTAAGAGAAACAAAAGGACTCCTGCACCACCACAGCACTGGTTGGACGCGGCACTGGGCTATTTCACACCCAGTAGCTCCCAATAAGGTCTTCTAGATCAATAGACTGCTACTGGCTACGTCATGGTGGCTGGCTTTGTTTTGTCCTGTCCACCTTTTTTCTCACCCCTGCATTGTTTTGTGGAGATAAAAGCTGGAATCTTTTTTTTAGTGTTGTGAGACATGGAGCCCCTCCACAAATTTGAGTTTGTGTCTAATTGGAAACTTGTTTCTATATGTACAGTTTGTCAGAAAAAAAGTTAAGTTGTTTTTGTATGAATACAGAATGTGATTTGCGTAAGAATTAACAGAACAATCATTGTGTCATGATTTTTATTTACAACTGCAGTTGTGAAATACATGCCTTAAACAAAACCCTGAACTTCTATAATATATTTCAATATCCCTAACCTTTTTAATTCTTGAGTTGTTAAAGAAATTCTGTTAGTGGAACAGTAAATAATAACTCCCAACTGAAGTTTGGTTATGAGATACCACGTGTGGTTGACATGCCAGATAGATTATCCTTCCATCATCTAAGCTTCTAAGAATTGATTATGAATTCATTTGAAGTCAGAAGCTCCTTATCATATGATAATGCTATATACAGTGATCTATTAAAATATCCTACAAGTGGAAATGAATTGATCACTATACATTAATAGTCTTTATTTCCTGGTGCCAGCCCCAAAACGGCTGTCCAGGAAAAGCTGATCACTTTCTGAATTTCATGACCAAATCACCTAATCCTGGATCCTATGACCCTGCTTCATGACTAAACTCTTTTTCTTCTCATCACCTGAGGCAGAGGTAGGGTTGAAGCTACTCACATATGCACTATTCATGACACCACAACTAGAAAAACATTGATAGTACCAATAACAACTGAAAGCATTTCTTTGAACTATCATTGTGTTTTCACCACTTAAAAGAAATTGTCATTTAAATTTTTTTTTACCTTATGTATTTCATAAAAGTTAAAAAGCAGCTCTTTTTCAGAATTGTCTTCTCCACCAATACATATCCTTGTAGATGGTAAATTAGTTTGAGAAGACTTATTTCACATAGGTCATCGTACGAAACTTTCTTCTTCTACCCCTAAAGCAATAAAATGTTCTATCTCATAAAGCAGAAACAGAAAATATCTACTGAGAATTCCTCGAAGATTATAGTATTGAACATAGTGTATATATATATATGGAAGGAATTTTTGTAAATGTACTTATGTATAAATGATGGCACTGTTTTCCCCCACAAATACATTCATTATACTAAAATGTCCTTTAATTACTGGCAGCTAGTGGCACAGGCTTCCTCTTAAATTGTAGTATCTGGGTAACAGTAAGCAATGAATGGAGTTTCACCATAGTATCATTATAACCAAACAAGTCATGAAAAAGAGTTGTGGATCATAGCGTGTTTTAAAAAAACATTATGCTTTTCATAGTTTTACTTCATATTTGAACAGACCTTTGAAGGTAAGCAAAATAGTAAGTACTCCTCTATTGGGTACAACTGTTTTGTGAAAATGATTAAGATCTGGACTTCAGTATATTGTGACTTTTCTCTGGATAGCAATCCAAAGCGTATGTGTAATTAAAACTTAAAAGTTTTTTATTTGGCAAAAAGTTATAAAGGGAACATGTTGAAACTGAAGATTATTTCAGAAAGGGAAGTGGATCATTTTCAAAGTTTAGGGCTATTTTACTAAATATCTGTTTCGAAACATTTTTTCTCTTGTGTTGGCTATTTACTGCTAGAGCTAGAAAAGAAATCAAGAGGTCAGTTTAGCTACTTCATTTGAAAGGACCCAGGACAAAGTAAAATTTTTTATTTAACTTCTACCACCAACTGGAAAACTAATATTTGGCAGTATTAACTTTCTGTGCCTCATAACAAAATTCAAGAAACATTTTATCATCTGGAGCTAGAACCTTATTGATCATCTATCTAGTCTAGAGCTCTCAACCTTTTTGATGTCATGGGCCCTTTCTCTGTTGGTCTTGTAAAACCTAGGGAGTCCACAGAGTCATGTTTTTAAATACATAAAGTACATTGGATTATAAAGGAAACCAATTCTATTGAAATAATTTTCAAAATATTTTTAAAAACAAGTTTATTAAGAAAGTCTGAGGGGCGGCCCGGTAGCACAGCAAGTAAGGTGCTCCGGTGTCGGGATGACCTGGGGATCAAATCCTGGGCTCAGACACTTAGCACCCACCTAGAAACACCTGGCCGTGTAACCTTGAGCAAGTTACTTAACCCCAATTGCTTTAAAAAAAAAAAAATTAAATCTGAAGAATCCAGGGTTTCTCATTTTCACAGATAAAGGTGATTTTGAGACCCAGAAAAGTTAAGTGATTTGCCCCAGGTCACAGGTTAGAATATCATTAAGGAATTCAAGTTTATTTCCAAGGGCCTATTTGGGAATGGTGGGGTAAATAAGAAAAACTCCCCAAAGTTGAAAATTAAAATTAATAATACTTTTTAGAAACCCAAGGGATGAAAACTTATGTAAAATAAAAGTCATCAATAAAACTTTATTTTATAAAAACCAAAAGCTAAATGCTCCAACTTATATTAGGCTGTTCTCCAGATTTATTAAAGCATTTCTTACAATTTTAAGTTTTATGCCTTGATCAAAAGCAGTCAAAGCTCAATCTATAGTGAACTGCATTGTTGACACACAATCCCTAGAGAATAGTCCATTTATTAAATGCATAGAATTCTGAACTGTAATGGTCACTGTACATATTAAATATTATGATTTTTTAGTTGTGTAAAAATTAGGTCTTTAATGAATATCTCAAGTCTCCATTAATGCTGTTTGATATAAGACAGGCATTGGGTCTCTTAAACCCTCTTAAAATTTTAAGTCAGCATTGACAAAGAAAAGCTTATAAATATTATATACCGTGAATATAAAGTCTTATTCAGCCAGTTACACTATGCTCATTCTAAAAAAACTGCTTAGAGGGGCGGCTAGGTGGCAGCAGTAAACAGAACACTGGCCCTGGAGTCAGGAGGACCTGAGTTCAAATTCAGCCTCAGACGCTTAACACAAAAACTAGCCATGTGACCTTGGGCAAGTCACTTAACCCCAATTGTCCCTCCAAAAAAGCCAAAATAATAATAGTAATAAAAAATAAAAAGACTGCTTACTCCAACATAATGGATTAGACAAGACACATTTCACGCAAAATGCTCATTAAGGATTCTTCACAAGGCAATCAGTGGTGCCAGTTTTTCTGATTTCAAAGTCGAAATTTATTGTAACCTAATACTAATATTAATACAGTATTATGATATTGTCTTTATTTGAGAGGTAGGTAGTTGTCCCCATTTTACAGATAGGGAAACTGAGGCAGGAAGTTATAACTTGCCCAAGTGCATATAGAATATTCAAAGAATTTTAGTGACAGCATTTGTACCAGACACAGCCTATTTATGGCACACTCAGGTTATCATACATCTCCACAAGGCAGTTTCTATCTCCTGTACGATGTGGAAGGTTACTCAACACTTCTGGGAATCGGGGAACGGTGACAGCACGCACCCAAGTTCAACCACCCAGCATTTCTGTTCCGGAATTCAAGCTGCAATCAGGTGCACTGCTTTCTACTGCGAGTACTGTACGTTATAATCTTGCCTAAAATCACAATGGTGAGGCCCATTATTCAAACTCCAAGTCTTATTCAAGATTTGCCATTTTTAAATATGTAACGGCATTATTGCACTTAGCTCCTGTTTCGATAAACTTTTCAGTAATTTTTAATCAGCAGACTCACAAGTTAAAAGTGCAAGATAAGCTTGTAAATAACAAGACGGTATTAAGTAAGAGCGTTGAAACCTCGGAATGATAACCAAGAACAAGGCGCTTTAGATACAGCCCTCTAATGGAAACGCCAACGGTACCTTAGTCCGTTTACAAAGTTGTATAGTACGGATTATATTAAGAGCTCTCACATCAGTTCTAACGGAAACCGCATCCGTCGCTCCTGGGGACACAATGTAACCAAGTTCTTTCCGGTTTCCCAGCCCCCGCCCCCGCCGTCCCGAGGCAGCCCCTGAAACTGACCAATCCCTTCCATCCTACAAGGCACTGCCACGGCAACTTCCCAAGGCAAACTCCTGAGAAAACAGCCTAAACTCACTCCTAGTGCAAAGGCAGACAGCGAGGCGAAGGAAGTGAGCGAGGGAAAAGGCTACTGCGGGGCAAGCCCCGGGAGCCTGCGATTACAGAAGGGGAGAGTCTAGGGCATCCGCAGCCCCGAACACCGACATGAAATAAACTGGCTAGGGAGACAAAAGCCCAAACGGAAGTCTCCTTCTTTTTCACCGGCCTCATTTTAATACAATGACAAGATAACACAACCCCCAAAGCCACTCCACAGGTAAAGTCAAAATTCACCGGAGAGAGTCGCGGTTAATCCACAAGCCATTTATTCACAGCAGGAAGGGGCCGACGTCCGGGCGCGCGGTCTCGGCTCCGCTTCCCGGGCCTGCGGGCTCCTTCACACCGGGCCGGGGCCGCGGGCGTCCTCGCTCCGCCGCAGTCTCCGAGCAGATCCCGGCGCTCCGCTCACACCGGCAGGGTCCGGGCCAGGCCGCCGCAGAGGCCCCCGAGCGCGTAGCGCAGGGCCGGGCCGCTGCCCCACGGCAGCAGGCCGAGCAGCGCGGCCAGCAGCGCGGCCACCTGCGAGGCGGCGCCCAGCGCCGTGAGCGCCGTGCTGCGCAGCACCAGCGCCGCGTAGAGTGTGCCGCCCAGCGCCGCCAGGTAGAGCAGCGCGCCCCGCGAAGGCCGTTCCTCGCAGCGCAGCAGCCGGAGGCAGGCGGGGCCCCCGCGCAGCAGGGCAGCGGCCGCCAGCGCGAACACGGAGCCCAGCGACCAGAGCAGGGCGAACTTGCGGGCGCGGAGCAGCAGCATCGGCGCGTAGAGCGCGGCCAGCCCGAAGCAGAGCGCCGCCAGCACCAGGCACAGCCCGCTCGCGGACAGGCGCTGCCAGCGCGACAGGCTCGGCAGGCACGGGGGCCCAGGGCTCGGCTCCGGGTCCTCAGGCGGCAGCGCCGGGCCCCGCAGCCAGGACCAGCCGACGCCGCCTCGGCCCGGGAAAGGGCTCACTCGGCCTAGCCATGCTCCCACCGAGGACGTCCTCCCGTCTTCTGCCGCGTCCTTTCCCTCCGCGGGCAGCAGGGGGACTGTATCCGCGGCGCCGGCGCCTTTGGACTGGGCCAAGTATTCCTGCAGCTGCCGGTTGAGGTCCGCCATGCTAGAGGGGGCGGGAGTCGTCGCCAGTACATCCGGGTCACCCGTAGTCGCCCACGAGAAGCCGCCTAGTGAGTTTCGCCAGGGGGCGGGCACGTGCAAGGCAGGAAGGGCGGGGCAGGCAGCCCCATCCTCCACGCCCCCCCATCCCCAACCCTGTGAGCTTAGGTCTAACCACGCCCCTGCTCCGTAGGGATGCTTGGGGATGTGATGTCAAATTATGTCTGGGGTGCACACAGACTGAGATAGGACCTGAAAGTTTGATAAGGTGTTGAGGCACCCACACAAGTCTTTAAAATGGACATTAATACAAGGAAAGCACAATACTTCTGAAGGACTTAGAAGTCCTGTCCTCAGGGAGCCTGTAGTTTGATTAGGGTTTGTGATACCAGCAAGATAAAGAGATTTGGAAGGGCAGACCCAAAACAATGGAAAGTACCTACAAGTCCAGAGATGGATTACATTTATAACTGGAAGTCAGTTTTCCAGAAATTCAGTTTAGACAAATATCCAACCACATATCTGACTGCACCAACATAACAAAGTCAGCTCAAAATACCTATGTGCTCTGGTCATTTAAAGTTCATATTTGCATTCTCTCCATCCTTCCTCCTTCTACCCACCACATTGAGAAAGAGAAGCAAAACCTGTTATAGACATGCAGCATCAAGCAAAACAAATTTTCTCCATTTGCTGTGTGCAAAAAAAAACCAAAAACAAAACCTTTCAGGAGATGGGTAACAGGTTTCTGCTTGAGTCCTGTGGAATTGTGGTTGATCTTTGAGTCATATTTTAAAAAGTAGAAAAGAACCAAATATGGTACTTTTCACAAGGTGTAGTCCAGAGAATTCTCCACCAAAAAAGTGACAGAAATGTAAGAAAAATAGACAATTCACATATATGAAATTAAAAGGCTTTTGCATTAATAAAATCATTACAACTAGAATGAGAAGTGCTCCTAAGGGAAAAAAAAAGTTGCATCGGATATCTGGTACCAGTTAAATGTCCCAGAGCGACAGAGAACTAACACCAATATATGTGCCAGAGGGATTCTCTAACAGATAATCAAAGATTATGAATGGTCTCAAAAGAAGAACTGCATACCATTAACAGTTATAACAAGGAAAATATAAATCAAAACATCCTACTTTTTTCACACCCAAGAAATTGGCAAAAATGACAAAACCAGTTGGAATGGTCAATGTTGGAAGAGTGGGAAACATTAAAAACGCTAGTAATACACTGTTTCTGGAGCTGTGAATTGGTCCAACCACTCTGTAATCACGGAAAGAAAATGACCAAAAAGACCATACCCTTTGACCTAGACATCCCACTGCTAAGCATAATACTCAGAGGGAGGTCAACTATTAAAAGGTCCCATACACTCCCAAATATTTATAGCAGCACATTTTCTTTCTAGTAGAAAAGAACTGGGAACAAAGTAGATGCCTATCTATTGGGAAACAGCTAAATAAATTCTATTAAATGAATGGAATACTACTGTATTGTAAAGAATGGTGACTATGAAGAAAGCAGAAAGGAATGGAAAGCTTATGTGAGCTGATATAAAATGCAGTAAACAACCAGGAAAACAATGTACATGATGACTATAACAATGTAAATAGAAAAAAACAGCAACAAGAGAAGAGAAAATGAGTGCTTTGAAATTATAATGACCAAGCTAAATCCCCAAAAAACAGATCTGAAGAGACAGGGAACAAATACTGGACAACTTGGCTACTTGTTGATTTCTTTGAACTTAAAATTTTTTTTTTTTAAATTAGCTCTTTGGGAGTAGGGAGCATGGAGAGATAAATTGGAAAATTAAAGTGATTTTAAAATGGAAGGAATCCATTTTTAAAATTCGAAAAAAAAAAAAAAGGAAAAAAGAGGCCTTAATTATCAGGGGGAAATAACCCATATCTATCAAAGTTTGCCTTGAAGTTCACTGGCTAACCTGCTCAATTCATTTCCAGCTCCCTTTCTCTGATATGCTCCAGCTCCCCACCAGCTGCCTTTCCTGGTTAACTTCCCTTCCTCCCCTCCCCCACCTTATGTTTCTCTTCCCCTGTTAAAATGTCAGCTCTTAGAGAGCAGGGACTTTTTTTTTTAAACCTCCCACACAGTCTCGTACATAGCAAGCACTTAATAAATGCTATGTCATCTATCCATTTTAGAATCTCCAAGTTGGTCTCTCAGAGGCTTCACCATCCAATCCAAATCTTGGACAAAAATCCCTTGTACCATATACTTTTTACAAGTTATTATTCAACCTTTATTTGAATACCTCCAGGGAGGGATAAATTTTCTACCTTAAGGAGCAGTCCATTCCACTTTTTAATAATCTCTGTTTATTAGGAGACTTTTCCTTACATTGAACCCAAATTAATTGTCTTCAGCTTCTGCCCAGTATTGACTAGTTTTGCCCTCTGAGAAAATGTAAACCCTTTCTCTCCTAATAATCCTTCAAATACTTAGGAACAGCTATGTCACCCAAGCTTTTGTTTCTAGAGGGTAAGTGTCCTGAACTCCTTCAACCAATCCAATATTGAGGCCCTTACCTTTTCTGACTCAGCTTAATATAAATGGTAAGATTGCTGGATTTTCAGTCAGGACCTGGCTTCAAACTCCAGGTCTGCCACTTAATTCCTGTATGACCTTAGACAAATTGCTTCACCTCTCTAGGCCTTAGTTCTTTTATCTGTGAAATGATTGGATAAGATAGGCATTGGACTAGATGGCCTCTAAGTTCCCTTCTGGCTTAAAATTTATCTTCTTGTGACCTGACCATCCTGGTTTTCCTTTGTGTATCTTACAACTTATTCCTGGCTTTGCTAAAATAGGATGTCAAGAACCGAGCCCAGTATGCTGTGATGTCGTCTGAATATGGTAGAGGACAGACGGTCATCTTCCTATCATATATTTACTCCTTTACTGAAAATCATACTCCAGTGCCTTCTCTTGGTATAAAGTGTCAAAGACTCTGCCTGGAGTTTGAGCACATACTCTGACAGCTCCTAATAATCTGGAAAGACTCTCAATTGGGCAATGCCAAGTGTGAAAAAGCTATCACAAAGGGTTGGTCAACAGGTGAGAGATAATGTGTTGGTTTTTTTTCCCAAACGGCAAATCCTGAAGATTCTTTGCTAGGGTATGGGGAAGTTACAGTGTATGAAATTATGGATCTTTTGAAGAACTGCCATATACTTCAAGTCAGTTCAGTTTAACGCATACTACTGTATGTGCAAGACTCTGTGCTCAGTGCTGGAAATAGAAGGGCAAAAATGAAACAGCACCCATCCTTAAGGAGCTTCCATTCTACTGCATGTGGTGGTGTTACAGCATTTGGAGATCAGGAAACGCCTTGTGTAGTGGCCATGCTTTGACAGAAGGGAGGAATTACAGGAGACCATCTGTATAAAGGTGCTGAGGTGGAAGATGGATTGTTGTGTGCAGCAAACAGCAGCTGGTGAGGGGGATTATTAAGTCTGGAATGATAGGCGGGAGCCATGTTGTGGAAGGCTTGAAATGCCAGGCTGAGGAGTTAAATGTTCTGTCCTGGAGTGCTGCAGCTCCTTGAGACCTGTGCTGTAGGAGTATCAATTTGGCAACCTTGTGGAGGGTGGCTTGGAAGGGGCCGGGACTTGAGGCAGGGACGACTCTTTTGAAAATTTTCAGGTGAGTTGCTTAGGGCCCGAAATGGGGCAGTGGCTGTTTGAGTAAAAAGAAGGGCGTGGATACGAGAGGTGTTACAGAGGTAGATTTGGACAGGCCTGATGGGAGAGAAGTAGAGAAGAAAGAGTCAGGTTCTGAGATTAGAAAACTGGTTGACTGGAAAGGTATTGGTAGGTAACCTTAGCAGAAAGAGAAAAATTTGGCACAGTGGCGAATTTTGGGAGAAATATAATCAATGCCATTTTAGATATATTGAATTTGAGATAGTAATAACTAGACACAGAGGATAAATGTTTGTCTTCATCAAGTAGTTGTTGAATCATTTCTGACTCTGTGACCTGGTGGAGCATAGCATGCCAATGCTGTCCAAGGGGGTTTCTTGGCAAGACATTTCCTTCTCCAGTAGATTAAGACAAACAGAAGTTAAGTGACTTTTCCAGGATCACACAGCTCCTAAGTGTCTGAGGCTGAATTTGAACTCGGGTCTTCCTGATTCCAGGCCTCTCCACTCTGTTCACTGAGCCACCTAATGTGATTTATACCCTCTGAGCTTCAGTTTTGTATTTCTAATTGCTAGGTTTATATCTCCACATGAATGTTCTACCTGCATGTTGAACTCAACTTGTACAATCTGTAAAAAAACTGAATTAATCAACACCTTCAAAACTACCTTTGTAATTTCCCTTTTCTAGTTCTCTTAGTGATGTCAACATCTTCCCAATTACCACAGGTTTAAAACCTAAGACTTTAGACTCTTCCTTCTTTTTCCTGTCATCTTTCCTATCAGTTATGCCCTGTCCTGTCTCTGCAATCTCTCTCCCATCCGTTCCTTTTTTTTAATTCAATTTTTAATTTATTAATTTGTTTCCTTTTAGTTTACAGGATTCAATTCCACAATTCCTTGAATTTCACATTTTGTCCCCCTCCTTTCCCTTCCCCCCCCCCATGGCGTCTTATAATCAAGTAAAGGATCTGTAAATACTTTCACATTATACAATGGTCAGGTTATAAGGATGGATTATACCAGCTGGAATGAAAAATGGTAAAGAGTACATAAAATCAAATAAGAGAACGAAAAAGATCAGGTATTTTGCTTCCACCTGGATATAAATTTAGTTCTTTCTAGTTCTTTCTCTGGATGCACGTTTTTCTCTCCGTCATGCGTCTTTTGGGATTGACTTATATCCCTGCATTGTTGAGAAGAGTCCAGTCTATCAAAGTTGGTCATCACACATACGTTGTGTCTGTAATTGTGTACAAATTCCTCCTGGTTCTACTCTTCTCACTCAGCATCAGTTCTTTTAAGCCTCTCCAAGTAAATATGAAGACCACCTGCTCCCCGTTTCTTATAGCGCAATAATATTCCATAACATGCTTGAAAGTATTCTAGTTCACACTCCTATTTCTTCTCTCGCTTAGTGTAATAGTCTCCTAAATGAAATATTCAAGTCTGTCCCCTTCCCATCACTGAATTACAGGCGGTCTTATGGAATGGCCCAGGAATTATCTGTGCTTGGCCCTATGCTGGAGAATGTTTTGATCAGTGATTAGATAAAGGCACTGAGAACATACTCATCCCATTTGCAGATGACACAAAGTAAGGAGGGACGGCTGATACTGTGGATTGTAGAATCAGGATCTAAAAATATCTTGACAGGATAGAACATTGGGCCAAATCTAATAACATGAAATTTAAATGGGTTAAGTGCAAAGTTTTACACTTGTACAAAAAAAAAAATAGTTTCTCATCTCTAAGATGGGGAAAGTATAGCTTGACAGCAGTTTATCTGAAACAGAGCTGACTGTTTGAAGGGACTGAAAGATCGATGTAAGTCAGTAGTGTGTCCACAAAGCGAATACAATCTTAGGTGTATTACAGGAAACATCCCGGCCAGGATAAGGACAGTAATCTGCTCGGCACTTTGTCTCGGACCAGCCACACGAGTAGTAGTATTTTCAGTTCAGAGCACCACATTTTAGGAAGACATTGATAAGCTGAACAGCATCCGGGAAGGACCTTGAAATCGTGCCAGATGGCAATCAGTTGAAAGAAGCAGGGATGTTTATCATGGAGAGAAGAGAGGATGGGGGAAGGAGGGAGCAGGTGACAATGGCCACCTTCCAGTATGTAAGTGACCGTTACATGAAGAAGAAATCAGGCTTGCTCTGCTTCGCTGTGGAGAGCAGAAGTAAGAACAATGGGTGGAAGTTGCAGAGAAACAGATGTAGATTTGATATTAAGGAAAAACTTCCTAAGAACTGGAGCTGTCCAAAAGAGGAAGGAGCTACCTCAGGAAGGAGTGGGGGTCCTTCTCTTTTGAAAAACAAAGCTATTTTGATGGTAAAGGAACACCAACTAAAATGAGCAGTCCCACAGAGACAGAACTGGGGGAAAAGAGGCTCGTTTATGAAACTGCGATTACGCACAGTTGTTTTGATTCCCTCCTCGCTAGATGTCCTCCAGTAGAGGCCAGAGGACTGTGTGTGCGTGTGGCAGAGCTGAACTAGGCAGTCTTTGAGAATCCTACCTCTGAGGTTTTGTGATTCTACCTGCTAGGTGTAATGGGGGAGGGACAGGAAGAGGGAGAGTGACTGGCTCAGGGTGAGGGAACCTTTGACCGTGAGGCCAATGTGGCCCTCTAGGTCCTCAAGTGCAACCCTTTGACTGAATCCAAATTTCACAGAACAAATCCCCTTGATAAAAGTATTTGTTCTGTAAAACCCAAGGATCTAGTTGGCTGTGTGTGGCCTCGGGGCCACAGGTTCCCCACCCCTGGACTGGCCAATAAGGGCCCAGTCCTTAGAAAATGGGTGATATCCTCTGCCTGCTGTATATTCATGTGGACACTTGGTGAGCCTGCTTCCAGAGAGGGATGATGGAGGGGCACTTTCCCTCCCTGCTGTCAGAACCTGTGTGGGTATTCCTTGTTTCCTATTGTCTTCTGATGTGGGGGGAATAAAAAACAACAAAAACCCCAACCTTGTAATTAGCTAATGAGCTGAATCTGAACATGCATACATAAATCTGGAACAAACTAACTCTCCCTTCCCAAGTCTGAAGCGACACAAAAGCCACTGTAAGCCTTTGGGTGGGGGCAGAGGTAACAGTGGCATTGGCTGCCTTATCTCCTCACCAAGCGACCCTGGATTATTAACACACACTGCTTTTGTGTCCTCTGTCACTGCTGTGTTTCACTCTTAACTGATCTTAGCTAAACGTGTGTTAGAGGCGGGTGCTTTCAGAGCTCGAGAGAGCCGCTAGTGGTTCCCTTGGCGACTGGAGCTGGTGGCAGCCAGAGCCCAGCCCAGTGGGTAGACAGCCCTAAGGAGGGACCTACTCGACTCAGTCCAGCAGCAAATGAACTCTGCAGCACAGTGTCCTAGTGTCTCCTGAGCAAGGGAGCTGGTGTCTCTTGGCTATGCCCCACCCACAAGTGAACTTGGAATGCTTGGCAGCAGCCTTCCTTTTAAGTTTGAGCACACTCTCCCTAGGGACCGAGGTGGTCGAGGAGAGTGTACTCCCAGTCTGGGATGCTCCTTCTACCTTTAATTATTGTGATACCGTCTTTGTAAAGGCTCGTTGATGATAAATGATTTTGGGGAGATACTAACTGGCAATTGTTTATATGGGGAACCCGTTAGATGGGGGATTGTGTGTGATAACCTCCTTTTCAGTGACCTTTTAGAACATTTTTTGCATTGGAGTATACCACCCCCCACATGGTGGAAGAGGGGAGAGAGACAAAGGAGTGGGGAGGGAAAGCAGGGAGAATTCTGTAGGGATTAAACTGACCATTTGCACTGTTTGTGGGATAGGGAAGATTTGGGGATGGATAAACTAAGGCAGGAGGTAAAACAGACAGTACCATGGCAAAAGAAGAGACCAAGTCCTTAGAAAAGAGAAAGCTCCATCTAGATCTACTGGGTTAGGTAGGAGGGGAAGAGGAGGGGCTGGGCTGGGCAGTCAGATTGGAGAGGAGTGTTCCACAGGGCAGCAGGCTCGAAGGTTGGACTTCCACTTCTGAGGTGGGTCCTCACCCCTGCTCACCCCATCTTGGATGAGTATTTGTATCCATAGAGTTGGAGGAAGCGGGAGAGAGCTTCCATAGGGGCTATGAATCCCCAAATCAAGGATTGGAAGGAGAGCCACAGAGGAAGCTTCCACTTGGCAGTCACTGTGGGGTGGGGTAGTACTCTTTCCCAGTGGCACACACTCCTCAGAAGGTGAAGGGAGTGGAATGTGTGCCACAGAAAAGATCAGAAGCCTGGGAGGGCAGTGTTTCTGTTTTTGTTGGGCAGATGGGTCATTCATGGCCTACTTAGTGACCCTATTTGGGGTTTTCTTGGCAGAGATATTGGAGTGGTTTTGCATTTCCTTTTCCAACTCATTTTACAGTTGAGAAATTGAGGCGAATAGGGTTAAGTGACTTGCCCAGGGACATACAGCTGGTAAGTGTCTGAGGCCACATTTGAAGTCAGGTCTTCCTGACTCCAGGCCCGGTAGGCTGCACCAAGATACTTGGAAAACGCTGATCTTTCTTGGTGTAGAAATAGGAAGATGACAATGGAGACAATGGGGACCTGAACCTGGACAGTGGAGTGGGAGGCCTTGTGGTTCTGGAAAATCCTCATGGAAAACCCAGACTCTGACATTCTGGCTGAGCCGCCATGACACTGAGAGTGTCCCCACTACTCTTCTAGGTCAATGAAGGTATTAGTGACAGTGCCTACAGCAGCTCCCACTTGGCAGTGGGAGCCCTAGTGATTGCAGGGGGCAGTGAAGAAAATGATGAGCCTCAGCCTTCAGCCACATACCACATGGGCACCTGAATGCTGTAGTAGCAGCAGCAGCAGCAGCAATCAAAGGGTCTTCATATTCTCTGCCTTTCACCCTCAAAGAATACACTGCCAGGAGAGGATCCAGCCATTGTCCAGTGTGCATAGTACTTGGTATTGGTGCTGTAACCCCGGAACACAGGCACCAGCAGCAAGATTAGCATCATTGTCAATGGCACTGCTTGCACAGCTCTGTGCTGGGTACCTGGTGGGAGGGGGCTGGCAGCTGTGGCAGTGTCTGTGTCTCTGAGTGCCAGGGGCTCCTGGGGTGGGCATGAGGGGCTGGGGGAAGTGGAGATCTAACCAGCTAGACACTGGGGCCACTCAGGGTTGAGCAGGTGAGCCCAGAGCCTGTGTTATGTGAATAAAGTATATACTCCCTAAATTGGCACTCAAGGCTCTCCAACAATCTGGATCTGACTTGCCAGCTTTATATCTGAATTATTTCCCTTCATGCCTTATAAATTTCTTTCAAGGTGGTCTATTCTTTGTTTCCTTTTCTCAGTCTGGCCTCTACATGCCTTTGCTTACACCATCCCTCATACCAGGAATGGACACTGCTCTCCCTCTTCTCAGCTTGTTGAAGTCTTTCCTTTGCCTTCTGTGGGAAGTCTTCCCTTCCTTTCCCCCACCAGCCGCTAGGTCAAAGTGATTTTTCCCTCCTCAAATATCTCAGCATTCTCCCCTTGCATTCATGTCATCCTCTGTTGTATCATGGTTATTTATGTACCTGCCCCCTTCTGTTAGATTATGTACCCCTTGAGGACAGGGTCTGTGTCTCTCTGCTTTTGTATTCCAGTGCCTTACGCATAGAAAATGCTTAATAAATGCTTGTTTAATTGAGTTGAGTCTGTTTGTCAAAAGGAAAGGAACAGTGAGGGCCAAGGTCATTTACAAAACACTATTGAGGAGGGTGGAAGATTATCACTGGACCAAAAAAAGGGAAAAGCCACCGGGGAGAAAACAGGCCCAAAGAAAACCTGGGGTGAAGAGTGGGGAAGGGAATCCAGCTATGGTAGATCATCCTGAGGCTAGGCAGTATGGCAGTGCTAATGATGAGCAGACTCACAGTGAGAAAGAGCTGTGTTTACTCCTTCCTTCTAGCATGTGCTGGCTCTGTGGCCCTGATCAAGTCACTGAAACAAAAACTAGAAACAAATCAACAAAAGGCAAAGGGGAACATATCGGTTAGTTTTTATAGCGATCCATTCTTTTAAAAAGTATCGCTATCTTTCATTTTTTTGTTTTTCAGTTGTGCAGATGGAGAAGTTTTGAATGCTGTGGATAGGCTCACTTGCCTTGGCAGGGTTCTGCCGGGTGTGGCCAATGTGGAAATCTGTTTCTCTTGAATATAGGTGTTTTTAACAAGGATTTTGTTTTTCTTTTATTCTCCATTGGAGGGGGGGGGAGAGGTAGGAGGGAGAAAAGGTAGATTTTTGAGGGTTGAAAAAATAAAATTTCATTAAAAAGACAAATTTTGAACAATTTTTCAGTTGTGTCTGACTCTTTGAGACTCCTTTGGGGTTTTCTTGGCAAAGAAACTGGAATAGTTTGCCATTTCTGTGTTGTTTTTTTTTTTTGCTTTTTTTTGGAGGGCAGTTGGGGTTAAGTGACCTGCCCAAGGTCACACGGCTAGTTTTTGTGTTAGGTGTGTGAGGCCGGATTTGAACTCAGGTTCTCCTGACTCTAGGGCCAGTGCTCTATTCACTGTGCCACTTAGCTGCCCCAAGGTTTGCCATTTCTTTTCTAGCTCATTTTACAGATGAATAACTAAGGCAAACAGGGTTAAGTGACTTGATTAGGGTCACACAGCTAGTAAGTATTTGAGGCCAGATTTGAACTAAGGAAGAGGAATCCTCCTGACTCCAGGCCCAGTACTCCATCCATTATGCCACCTAGCTGCCCATAAAGAGTTGTGCTTGCCCCTATCGAAAAAGTCATTCCTCATAACAAAAAATGAAAAAGGAGAAGAAAAAAAGGGATTTGACAAAACTAACCCATCATCAACTGAATTTGGTGACATATGTAATGTTCCATACCTATAGTCCTTCACCTCTGCAAAGAGAGATACTGGCATTTTCTTTTTTTTTTTCATTTCCTTTTACTTTTCAGATAACAAACATTTATTTTCTTTCCCAAATCCCCTCATTCTAAAAGAAAATCTTTTTAAAACAAAAATACAATACTAGTTCCCACAATGTCTTTGTCCAAAAATGGATGATGTCTCATTCTATATCTTGAGTCTTTCACCTATCTGTAAGGACATGGGTAGTATATAGTTCATGAGTCCCCTGGAATCATGGCTGATAATTGCATTGTTTGTAGATCTTAAAGTTTTTCAAAGTTGTTTGTCTTAACTCTGAAAGACTTAGGAACTCTGAGCAGTGTTTATGACCAACCACAATTCTGGAGGCCCAGTGGGGAAACATGCTACCCACATCCTGACAGAGGTAAAAGACTCAGAGTCTAGACTGACACACCACAGAGGCATATATATTTATATCTATAGATCTATATCTACCTTTTCTACTTTCTACCACAGACATAAGTATGTCTGTGTGTGTCTCTTTGTATATGTATATATGTATATAGACAGACACATATATATATATGTATATAGACACACACACACCTCATGTGTGTTCTGTTGTATGGTTGCTGTCCTTTGGTTGTCAAAGAGGGCTGAAATGACATCACCATGCTAGAGTCAAATTACGGTGTGTCAGACTGACTGATCTAACCAATGTGAGCTCAGACTGCTTTACCACAGGTTGGCCACAAATAGTCCATGTGAACATTTGAGGTGGATCCTCTAAATTTGTATCTTTCCAGTTTCTTTTGAACTGTCAATTTTGCTTTGTTCATAGAGCACCTTCTCTGGTGAGGGCATGTATCCGATTAAGGAGGTTCAGGATTCGCTAAACAGAACACTCGGCACTTCAAAAGATCCAGTATAGTTTATTTAGAATATAGGTGAATGGGAAGGAAACTGGAGATAACAGAGTAAAAGGCTTAGGAATAGTAAAATAAGAGCAATTATGATTAACATATATATATATATATATATATATATATACACACACATACATATTTACAATCATCACTGACTCAGGAAAGCACCAACACCTGACCACACAAGCTGGGGAATCCTGGGTACAGCCGTCAGGGTCCCGAACAGGAGGGTCCCAGGCAGGACATCTCCTCCATGGGTGAGATTCCAATTTGGGGTCTGAATCTTACAGTTTAAGTAGTGCTGAGAACAAAGAAGGCATACTGCCAGGTGTTTTTTTAGCAAGCATCGTATCTTGTGTGAGGCCTGCAATGGAGGCCAATCCCTCCAAGGCCCCCCCCAAGAATGATGTTTCCTTGGAATAGCTAGTTCCAGGAGTTGGACAGTCATCATATCTCTTCTCATGGACGTAGCTGGGGTCCTAGGAGAGGAGCAGCCCTCATGTTCTCAGGATTCTCTGTGCCCAAACAATAATAGAATAATAATAATAGAAAGGTCATATTGAGTTGGGTTCTTGGTTTGTATAATCTTATTCCTCACAGAGGAGCTTACCTTGCCCCTTCACCATGCCATGCTGGGCAGTCCTGTGCCAGTGTCTCCAATGTCACAGTCGGTTCCAAAGTTCCCAAGAGAGACCTTGAGAGTGCCTTGTATCACTTTTTGACCACCATGTGACTACTTGCCCTGTGTGAGTTCTCTATAACCTAAGGTTAGAGTCAGTTGGCTGGAGAAATTCACCATGCATCAGTTTCATAATGACATGCTTTCCCGGGTTCTGGATAATGGACCATAGATAATGGATGACACTCTATCAATTTCCCAGGCACCAATGAAGTGAAACAAGGCTGTGTGCTTACTCCCATGCTTTTTAGCATGATGTTTTCAGCCATGTTGTCAGATGCCTTCAATGAGGATGAACTCGGCATCCAGGTCAGCTACTACACTGATGGTAAATTCTTCAACTTGAAAAGGCTACAAGCCAAGACCAAAGTGGAGGGAGTGTTGGTGCATGATTTTCTGTTTGCAGATGATTGTGCGTTCAATGCTGTCTCTGAAGCTGAGATGCAACAAAGTATGGATCAATTCTCTGCTGCTTGTGCTAATTTTGGTCTAACTATTAATACCAAGAAAACATAGGTGCTCCATCAGCCAGCACCATATCCATATACAGAACCATTGATTACAGTAAATGGAGAAGTTTTGAATGCTGTGGATAAATTCATTTACCTTGGCAGTATTCTGTTGGGTATGGCCAATGTGGAAATCTGTTTCTCTTGAATATGTATGTTTTTTTTTCCATGTAATAGATTTTACAGTATTGTTTACATCTGATAATTCTTTCCTGTACAATATAATAACAGCCAATGATAGACTAAATTTAATCAATTTTTCTCCTCTTAATTTTCGTAGATTTATTTTCTTGACTATCAGTTAACTTTTCTGCAGGTCTTTTCTTCAACCCCTTCATCTTCCTTGTTTGTAATTTACTCAGATCTTGTTTCTGCATGTGAATTCTTCCATAAGTTGTACCAAAAGTATCATGGGAGATATTTTTCTTCTTCTTTGGCTTCAGGGCTTTAGGCAATTTCATGGATAACTTATAAAGATCATCTGATGCCAAATAGGTTCTCCTCATGATCATATCCAGTGACGGGCCCATTTCTTCCAATTCAGTTCGTGGTGTTCTGCAACCCGATTTCTTCAACAATAATTTATAGGTCCGAAAGTAAATCTTCCCATCCAGTGCAGTGAAATGTAAGACATACTCTAAACCAGCAAGATGAATATTTGGTACTGTAGGGCCTCTGAAGAAATCAATGAGAAGACTTTTCAATCTCCTATAGTCTTCACTTACATCAAAAGCATCACCAGCAAATATCAACATGGGTTTTGTTCCCTCAGGGCACTTGCTGTTCTTAATATCTTTAAGTGAGACAAACTTCTCAATACCTAGTTCAATCATATCCAGGATGTGATAATTATACATACGACCTACTATGAGATTATTTGGTCGCTTCTTATTATGAGACCCAAACATGAATAAGGAGCAATCTGACTTCTTTGAAAAAAGTTCCAGTGATGTCTGATCCTCAAAAGGTCTAGTGATTTTTTTTTTTTATATAAAACACTGTAAGGTTTCTTCAAAGCATACATATCTCTGAGTACTTGAGTAATTGTTGCATTTGCATTTCCTCCTTTAATAAGCATGGCATTTTTAACATTTTCATTGAGTTTAGGCTCTCTCTTCTCAAGGAATCTCTTCGCCCTTTTTGTTTTAGGCTTTATTACACGGTCCAACTCGGCCATAGCCCCAGCAAACAGGACGCAAAGATCCACGTGCGCCGTGCGGATAGGAGTCAAACTACCATAGTTCTTCCTACCTCGGACTTCTACAGGCGGAACCGGAAAATCAAAATGCATGTTTTTAACGAAGGTTCTGTTTTTCTTTTGTTCTCCATTGTGGGGAGGGGGTAGGAGGGAGAAAAGGTAGATTTTTGATGGTTGAAAAAATAAAATTTAACTAAAAAGAAAAATTTTTAAAAATTTGTCTTTAGATGTTTTTCTTTTGTAAATTATTATCCTTTTTTGGTTCATTTTGCTCTGTATACAAATTTTTCCAGGTTTCTCAGAACTAACTCATCTTCTTTTGTCATTTCTTATGTTGTTGTATTTGTTCTTTATTATTGAAGAGGACCATGACATCAGGGAATGATGACATGACTTGTAGTTGACTTGGATTTGAGGGAGGGAGGGCTGTGAAAGGTCACCACCCTCACTTCCTCCTCCAGAGCCCTCTGGGTCCAGTGGCCTGATATTCATCGGGGACAATTGGAGATGGCCCAGGATGCCACGGGAGACCCTAGCCTTTTTAGGCTAAGGCCTTTTCAGATTCTCACTTTGAGTGAGGTAATGCCCATTCAGTGAGTAGGCCTCTTTAAGAAGTGAGTCAAGGGATGGGCCCTTTAATAAAAAAAATCTCAAACTGGGAAGGGAAGACCCTCAGAGTTGCTGGTCAAAAGAGAAACAGTTACTATACGATTTACATTCACTCTGCTAGGAGGACAGGGACCTGTTGTCCAATCTATGAGCTCCAGGGTGAATTGGGTAGTAAATAGTAAAATATATTACAATAGTATTTTATTGATATGCCATAAAATGTTTAGCTATTCCTCAACTGATGGCCACCCCTGTAGTTTCCAGTTCTTTGTTACTACCAAAAGACCGCAATGAGTATTTTTGTACTTATAGGTCTCTTTCCTCTTTCTTTGATCTCTTTAGGTCTTAAGGCTAGCAAAAAAAAGTATTGCTGGATCAAAAGATATAGACAGTGTAGTGACGTTTTGGGCTTAGTTCCAAATTGTTTTCCAGAATGGATTGTACTTTAACAGCTTAGTGGTGGAAAATGTAGCATGTTATCAGAGAAGAGACAACAAAACTGAGGACAGGTAGTTATAGACAGATAGACAGATAGATAGATGGATAGATAGATAGATAGATAGATAGATAGATAGATAGATAGATAGATAGATAGATAGATAGATAGACAGATAGATAGATAGATAGATGGATGGATGGATGGATGGATGGATGGATGGATGGATAGATAGATGAATGGGTAGATGGATGGATAGATAGATGATAGATAGATGATAGATGGATGGATGGGTAGATAGGTGGATAGATGGATGGATGGATAGATGATGGATAGATAAGTAGGTAGATAAACCTTTGTGCTAGGAACTGTGCTGGAGATACAGTAACAACAATAACAGCAATAGAGTTTATGTAGTACTTTATGGTTTGCAAAGCATTTTTCACATGTCATTTGATCCTTACAATAACCCTAGGGGGTAGGTTACCATCCCCACTTTACAGATGAGAAAACTGAGCCTGAGGTTAAGTGACTTGCCCAGGGTCATATAACTAGTAAGTTTCTGAGGCAGATTTGAATTCCATTCTTCCTGAACATATTCTTATGTGGCGCCACACCGGATTCCCTTCAACGACTAGTCCCTTTACAGGAGAACCTGCTGTCCTGCAGTGATATAACTCCCCCTTCATAATCACTGCCCCCTCATCACCCCAGTACCCTTGAGGGTGGGAACGTCAAACAACTGGTAATTCTGACCTATTTTTATTATGAAACTCTCCTATATCCTCTACTCTAATCCCTATGATTTAGAGTCAACATCTGCAGGTGCCGCACCTCACTCTGCTGCCATTCTTTGCTCTCATCCTGAATCTCCTCAGCCCTTTTAATCTGTCCACCTTCTAAATTATACCTTTTGAAACCTCTGTTCTATCTTTAACAAACTTTCCTTCATCCTAGACCTATTCTACTCACACTTCCCATCTTCTTGAACTCACAGAAATCTGGCTTCCTCTGAAAGACACTGAATTCCTGGCCAACTTTTTCATGACTAGATTCATCTCTTACCTACTCCCTTTAACCCTATTCTTCCTGGACCATTAGGTATACTCATTGCTTCTCACTGCTATATACAGGTGAAACCCTTTTCACCATCTTTTTTTTTTAAGCAGTTGGGGTTAAGTTACTTGCTCAAGGTTACATGGCCAGTTCTTTTTTTGTGTGTGTGGGTGTTAAGTATCTGAGGCCAGAACTGATCCCGGGTCTCCCGATGCCCGGGGCCGGCGCTGGCGCTCTTACTCACTGTGCCACCTGGCCGCCCCTTTCACCATCTTTCAATGACACCTCTTCCCATTCATTTATATCTCACCTTTCAGATTCTTGTTGAAATTATCCACTAGCCTCCAGGTCATTCACACTGTTTTCTGAGAGTTCAGCACCTGGTTCACAGTCTTTCACTCTCCCCCAATGTCAAGCTTACATGTTGGTGTCCCTTTAAATACCCTATCTTCTTAGTTCATCAATTTCCTTAACTTTCATGACCTACATCTTTCTCTACTTTACCCACAAGGATGGTTGTACTTTTGATCAAACCTTTACAAAGTACTATCTCCACGATCTGAATTTCCTTTCTGACTCAGATATAATCCTGGACTTAACCTTTGTCCTCCCCAGGACTTCCAGATTCACCACCTCCCTCTGTTCTTCCAGACTATCATTACTGGCTTGGTGTTACTTTCTTCCCTTAACAACCTTGGCCCTATAATTTAACCAGTTCAACTATCTACTATCTTAATTCATTGTTCCCTTTTCTTTATTTTTAAAATATTTTTTAAAATTTTGAGTTCAAATTTCCCTCCATCTCTCCCTCCAGTCCCTCCCCGACCCATTGAGGAGGGAAGCAATATGATACCCATTATCCATATGAAGTAATTTTGCTCCCTTTTCCTATTGCTGCTGCCAAAACTGAATCCTGGATTATCCCCATCATCTGCTTTCTCTGCTGTTTTGCTTAAATTCCTAAACACTGCTAGAGAAAGTCACACACCTATGCTGACTAGATCCATTACAAATTTATATTACCTCCTCTCAACTGAACCCTCAAAACTACAGGATAGTTCCAGTTCTTTCATTCTTCCATGAATGAGTATCCCCATAACAGCAGCCCCAAACCTTCTCTTCTGTCATCAAGCTCCTTCCTCCTCCACATCATCCATTACTGAAAACACTAAGATGCTTTTCTTCTCTCTGTTGTGTACCTGAAGCCCCCTCTCCACCCTCCTCCTTTCTTTCCTCTTCTGCTTCAGTCTTTGAAGAAGAGGTAGCCCTTCTCTGCCTTGCCGTTGATCCCATGTCCTCCTGTCTTCCCCAAGAGCTTTCCCTTTCGGTTATTCCTTTCTCTCTTTCATCTTCAAGCTCTCCTTACCTACTAGTTCTTTATTTGCTGCCTATAAACACACTCAATTCTTCTCTATCCTTTAAAAAATTAAACTCTTCATTAGCCCCTTCCCTTTCCTTAAGCTATCATTTTACATTTCTTTTCTTTCATAGCCAAACTCATTGAAAATGTCTTCTACACTTCTTGTCTCTACTTTCTCTCCTCCCACTTCTGAATGCTTTGAATTCTAGCTTCTCATTCCATCCCTTAACCGAAACTCTTCTCTTCAAGGTTACCAGTGCTCTCCTTACTGCTAAACCCGTTGTTCTTATCTAAAAAGCCTCTTTGACCTTTATGACGTTTTTTTTTTTTTTTAACTTGTCCATCCCTTCCTCCTCTGTCTTCCCTTGGCTTTTGTGACAACGGTCTTTCCTGATTCTCCTTCTTTGTTTCCTTTGCTGGATAATCCTCCATCTCCTATCTCTTTAGTATAGAGGTTCCTAAAGGCCATGTTCCAGACCTTCTTCTATTCTGTTTTCTGTCTCTTAATAATCTCATCATCTCCCTTGGCTATGATCTTTATGCTGCTACTTAAAAATCTAGGCCTAATCTTTCTTCTGCATCACCAGCCCTATATAGAAAATTACCTGCTGGCCATCTCCGCCTGTTTGTCTCATCAGCATCCTAAGCCCAAGCTGTCTGAAATGGAGCCCTCCCTATATTCATGCCTCCTCAAAGCTTTGCTGTTTGTGTTGAGAGCCCACCATCCTTCCATTTGCTCCAGTTTGCAACCTTGGAACCATCCGTAACTTTTCCCTTTTCCTCACCTAGAGCTAAAACTTGTATTATACCCACCCACAGAGCCTTAGGCAGGAGCACAGATTGACTGAGGCAGCCAAGGACAGGGGGAAATTCTAAAAAGGAGAATGCATGTACCTGTTAAACAGACTTTTCCAAGGGGAGATTTGAAGAACAGGGGAGGAGTGAAGGTGAAAGAGACAGCATCGTCCTTGAACCACACCAGTTTTTTTTTCTGCTGCGGTGGACCCTAGATTCTTGACTGTCCAGTTTAGCTATATGGGAACAGCGTGGATCCTTTTTACCTACACCCAGGGAAAATTGACTGAATAGAATAAATCCAAGTGGAAATTTAGCAAGTAGCAGCAACTGGAGTTTGCAGTTATCCTGATGAGAGTTAGTGCCAAATATGGCTGACCTGATGAGTCTGCACAACCTCCAGAGAGACCAGAGGAGCCCTAAAGACTCTACAGTGCCACACATGGGAAAACCCTAGAGCAAACTACTACTTAACTCCCCCCTGGGAGCAACTTGGAGGAGAAACAGCATCTGAGTTTTTGCCTTACCCGCTAGAAGAAGATTTGCTCCATGGGCTGAGGACCATTATAGTCTTGGGGAGATGCCAATGTTGGGAGTATTAACATCAAGTGCTTATTCATTTCTACTATTATTTTTTAATGTTTTAAATCAAATGATTTATGTGAATTTGTGGAGAAAACAACTTGTGATATAATGAATGGAAAAAGTCAAAAGGATGCTGCTGCTGCTGCTGGTGTTAGCGGTTATATTATGCTTTAGTGTTTCCAGAGTGCTTTACTTATGTTATCTCATTTGATAGGGGCATAGAGAGACATGATCACGTTGGATAAATCCACAACAAGCCCTGCATCTAAGGAGACAAGTGCTGCTCCCCAGAAAGGGGCAGCACTAAAAAAATAGAAATGGTCAGCTCCGAGAGTCAAGGAGAGTTTGGCAATTACCCTTCCAAGGCATGTACCCTAGTACACACTTTGTCTTATCTCCATCATACTCTTTAGGGTAGAATGCCAGAGATAATTACCTGGCAGTGGCAGCTTGCTTCTGTTGAATTAGAGGAGACATGGCCTCAGTGTTGTGGAGACAGAGACCAGCTTGGAGTCAGAAGATCTGGGTGTGAATTTTGCTTTAGATGCTTCTTATAGATGAGACAGTAGATCAATGACCTTTAATCCTATAATTCTGTGATTTAGTAATTGTCAATTCATGATCCAAAGGACCTTTCCAACTCAGTTTCCATGGACTTTTCTTGGACTTGGCCTGTTATTTCATCAGTATAGGCAACATTGGATGAGGAACTTCATCTATTAATGCAGACTGACACCAGCCCAGCAATTTATTGTCTTAGAAAATTGCCTTGGGGCACTTAGAAGTTAAGTAACTTGCCCAGGGTCACTGAAGTCTATGTGGGTACTTGAACATAGGTCTTTCTAACTTGGAGACTAGCTCTTTATCCACTACACCAGTATAGATTACTCTACAGTCATATTATCATAAATAATTAGCCATGTTCTGAAATAGAATTTACTTCTGCTGTTATTAATTCAATTCAACAAATATTTATTGAGTACATACTTTGTCTTGGGGGACCTTTAAGGAACTTATGATTCATTTGAGTTTGAGAAGATAAGACACAGACCATCTAGAATAATTTAGAAAACAGCATTCATACAAGACAAGTGAATCCAGTCAACATATGGGGTGTAGACATAAATGCCATTCTTATTCATCGTGTACTTGTTAAGGATTCACCAAAACTCATGTAAAATTCTTAGTATAATCCAACCTCTTGAGTAATTTGGCAGCACAATCCATTCTAGTAGCAGCTGTCCATCCCTCTGTTTTTTTCTCTTCCTAGACTCTATGATCTCACACGAGTTGAGGGGAATGGTGTCACACACAACACAGCTAGCAAGGCAGTGCCTCTCAGAGCAACACGATTTCCCCTGTCACCTACGTTGCAGTTCCCAAGGGGAGGCTGTCAAGTTCCTTCCTCTGCTTCCTACATCTCCTTCTGCCTAAGTGGGTGTATCTTGGTTCCGTTACTTGACTCACTGGACTCAGCCCCCCAAGAAACTCCTGAAAAGGGGGAAGACTGCCTGGTTAGCCGTGAAAATTTCAGTAGCTGGGAGTTTCTCCAGTTGCTTCTTAATCCTGATCTTCACCCACCATGCCAAAGTGCAGGGCCTGAAAGCAGCTGTGATTTCTCTTGGAGGAGCTGCTGGCAGTGTTTGTGGAAGGAAGTAGCGGGTGGAGTCCCTTCACCAGGAGCAGCCTGGACCAAGCTGCAGGAGAGAAGCAGCGTGGAATCTGTGTGAGACATTGAGTTCTATTTGTGTGACATTTATGCCAACTTTGTGGGGTTTCTTCATGTCTTGTCTTTGGGCCCTTATCTCGCTTTTGTTCTGGTGTTCTTTGTGCTGTCCTTGGACTGGTCACTTTGGTTTCTAACTTTGGGGAACTAGAACAATAGAGTGAGATGTTCTCTATATATAATTTAGTCATATAATCTTAGGAAAGATCATCAAGGGGATTTCAAACCAAGACTCTTAGGTGTATCATTTATCCAAAAGGACAGAGCATTTGACTGGAAGAGAATCCGTTTAGACATAGGTCAGATCCATGACTGACCGTAACATAAAACAATTGATTTTTATTTCATGGGCAGGAGTTTACATGGTAAGATGAATTGTCTAAAGAATATAGGAAAGAGTGCGAGAAAACTGTAGCATTTTTAAAAGTTCTACTTAGAAGCAGAGAGAGAAGGAGAGAGAGACAAAGAGAGAGAGAGAGACAGAGATAGAGACAGAGAGAGACAGAGCAGAGAGACAGAGACAGAGAGAGAGACAGAGAGAAAGAGAGAGAGAGGGAAGGAGGGAGGGAGAGGGAAAGAGAGTCATGCCACCTGAGAGATAGATTGTTTATGCCACCCGTGAGACAGATTGTTTTATCAGCTAGACAATAAAGGTTTGGTTGAGAATCTTTATTGATAGTCATTGGTTTTCAAAGGAACTGCAGCAAATAAGGCTTGCAAGTCTATGGAGTGTATTTACAATGAACTAAGGGCTTTTAATGGAAAGGTAGCAAAAATAAGAGCTGAAAACATTTGACACCCCTCTGGGCCTATGTGTAACTGACTTTTGTCAAAAGTTCCTGTGTCATTGGGAAGCAAAGGAAAAATGCAAAGACTAATCTTCCACACACATCTGTAAGATCTGCTCCTGTCCATTGCTTGCTGTCACAGGTGGGGAAAAGACTCTAGTCCCAGAGACAGGGAAGACCCCTTAGGAAGCTTTTTGAAATGCCAAATGCCAAAGTTTCCCACCACCACAACCGTAGACAGATAGTTGTCTCTGAAAACGGGCCTCTTTGTCCAGAGTCATAACTAATGTTTTAAAAATAAAACATAATAAGACAAGCAACAAGAAACGTGCCTAGACATTAGTACCCTCAGCAGAGACCCTGGGGCACTGGGGACACTGTCAGGCTGCTCTGCCTGGGCGGGATGGGGTGGGGGTAGAGGTGGAGTTCTCCAGGTGTATGCCATTGAGACAAGGAAGGAAGAGGGAATGCAAACTCCACGTGATCTCTTTCTATTATAATTAGTTATTCTTTGTAACAAGCTGCTTAGCTGATTTTTTAAAAATAATTTTTGAAAGAATGTAAGTGCTGCCAATACCCTCTAAATTTTGGGCAAAGCACTGATCATCACCCCTTAGTTATAGCTCTGCCTCCACGCACATCCCAGCCCACACCCTATAACTTTGTATCTTCTAGGACAGATAAAGCTATGAAGTAAATTATTCCAGAACTGATTCAGGGTTTGGCAGTCTGTATGGGATAAAGTGAGGAGTCCCATAGCATAATGCTGCCAACTACAGAGGAATGGAATAGTAGCAAAAACCCTGGACTTTGGAGTTAGAGGACCCAGGTTCAAATATTATCTGTGCAACTTACAACAGGTGGGACTTTGGGTGAGTCACTTTACTGCTTTCTGCCTCAGTTTCCTCATTTTTAAAAATGAAGGTGTTGGATCAGATGACCAATAAAGTCCCTACCATTCTAGAACCTCTGATGCCTGCCATGAGTAGCTTGCATCATCACTCTTGATCCCACTGGTAGATGGTTATATACTGGTCCAATGAAACTCAGTAACTTAGTATGGAGGCAGAATGGTTTAGTGGTTAGAGCACTGGATTTATAGTTAGGAAGACATACATTTAAACTATCTTAGATATTTGCTAGCTGTGTACCTCTGGCCAAATCACCTACCTTTTGTGTAAATCAATTTCCTTATCTGTTAAACTGGGGGCTGGACTCAGTGGCTTCTGAGGTCCTTTTAGCCCTAAATTTGTGATTCTTCTAAGAGAATTTATGTTGCTTCTGTTCATCTGCTGAACAGTTGGTATTTACACCTTTTGGAAGGTCAGGTACCCTGAGCCCAAGCCAATGATAAGGAAGTACACTAGGCATAAAGGGAATAATATTTGAATTGGATTCTCCCTAATCCTTTCAAAGGTTTTCTTCTGTTCCCTGAGTTATTTATTGTACCCATTTTGTGAGTTCTTTTTCCTGGCAAGAGTCAAAGGAATTTTCTTTGCTGAAGCACTCTCTCTAGCCTGCCATCTCAGACTACCTATTAACACATTCAGAGTATGATACACAAAAGAAAATAAAGCAAAACCTGTCACTGAACTTTCAGTTCGTGTTTATTAAGAAAGTGGTAACACTACTAGGCAGTGCCCAGCCCCTTCTTCTAGAACCCAACTTTGATGCATGTTTAATGATCAACAACTTTTACCTCATGTATCACCTGTAGGCTCAGGGATGCCTATGGGAATATAGAGTACTCCCTTTAGGATAGGGCAGGGAACCTGGGGCCTCGAGGCCACATTTGGTCCTCTATGTCCTCCAGGATGGCTCTTTCGCTGGATCCAAATTTCACAGAACAAATCCCTTTAATAAAAGAATTTGTTTTGTAAAATTTGGACTCAGTCAAAAGGCTGCACCAAGAACTTAGAAGGCCACATGTGCCCTGGACATTACAGGTTCCTCACCCCTGCTCTAGGAACTCCAATGAACTGGTTCCTCCGCTGGTTTATGAGAATTAGACATCGGAGAAGAGGCAAGTCAAGGATTTCAGTGTCAGGCTTGCTAGGTTAAGCAGAAGCACTGGTGGCCCTGGGCCAATTTAGCATTTCCTGGAAAATGAGGGCAGGGCCACAAAGGGGTTATGGGACACTCCCTGTGTAGCAGCTCTTTGTATAAAGGAGAACATGTTGATACTTAACGGTTTTCTGAAAATGAAATTAATGGGCTTAGTACATAGAGTTCCTCATCACTGAAGGTGTTCTAGCACAGTCTGGATGACTATCTGATAACTGATTCATCTGTAAAATAAAGGGGTTAGATTCAATAATAATAATAGCTAACTAGCATTTATATGATACCTACTTATGTTCCAGCACTGCTAAATGCTTTACAAATATGATCTCAGTCTTCAAAGACAACTCTGGGAGATAGGGGATGTTATTATCTCCCTTTTACAGCTGAGGAAAGGGAAAGTTTGGTGGCAAAGTGGGTAGAATGCTGGGCCTGAAGTCAGGAAGACCCAAGTTCAAATCCAGCCTCAGACACTATCCGTGTGTCACTTATGCTAGTTTGCCTCAGTTTCCTCATCTGTAAAATGAGCTGGAGAAGGAAATGGCAAAGCACTCGAGTATCTTTGCCAAGAAAACCCTAAATGGGGTCATGGAGAGGTGGACACAACTGAAAAAGACTGAACAATAATGACAGCTGAAGAAACCGAGGCAGACAGAGGCTAAGTGACTTGCCCAGGATCACCTAACTAGTTAGTTTCTGAGGCTAGATTTGAACTTGGATCTTCCTGAGTCTAGGCACAGAGCTCTATCCACTTTACTTTAACTGCCTCTAAGGATTCAATAATCCCTGAGGGTCCTACAACCCTCTGAAGTTTCAGAGGGAATTAATGAATTGGGCAGAGGAGGATGAACCAAATTAGCTGTGATTCCTTCAGGGTATTGTGAGGTTCAGATGAGATAATGGGTGTAAAGCACTTTGCAAACATGTCAGTTATTATCATTATTAGTATAAACTCACAGTTAACTGCACTCCTGCTGAGCTTGAGTACAGTTTATAGAGCAGTACAAGGATTTGCTGTTAAATGTTAAACAATGGGGAAGGAGGGAATGGATATTTGTATGTGCTTTAAAGTTTATTTTTTTATTTTTTTAATGCTTTATTAACCTCTGATTTACATCATTTGTTTCCGCCAGATTTTGAGTTACAAATTTTCTCCCCGTTTTTCCCCCACCCATCCCCCCAAAACAGCAGTCCCACATGATATCCCCACCTCCAACCTGCTCTCTCCCATATTTTCTCCCATACCCGTTTCAACTTTTCCAGTGGATCTCTATGCCTCAGTGCCTGTATATCTTTTTTTCTTAATAACATGTAAGATGGTATTAATAATAGTATATATATATATATATACACACACATATATATATTTGAATATTTGATTTTAAAACTTTCAATTCCAGATTCATTCCCTCCCCCCCAGCCTGCCCTCCCTTCCATCATCCCCCCTCACATCCCCTTCCCCCCTATTCTCCTGGAGGGTGAGATCCCCTATTTAGTGTGTATTTCCCTCCCTCCTCAAGCCAGATTCAATAGGAGTAAGGTTGACCCATTCCCTTTTGCCTTCCTATTCTTCCCCTCCATTGTAACCATTTTCCCTTGCCTCTTCTGTATGAGATAGCTGCCCCACTCTGTCTCTCCCCATCTTCTCTCATTATATTCCTCTCACCTCTTAATTTCACCTTTTAAGTATCATCCCTTCCTGTTAAATTGGTCCCGTGCCCTCTATCTATGTATACCTGTAAATGTATATACACACATTCACATATGTATTCATATGCCCATATACCCTCATATATAGACAAATATATATATTTCTTATTCCTTCAACTACTGAGAAAAGTTTCATAAGTTACAATTATTGTTTTTCCATGTAGGAATGTTAATAGTTCAACTTTGGCCAGGTGGCTCAGCAAGCAAGAGCACCGGCCCCAGTGCTGGGACGACCCGGATCAAATCCGGGCCCAGACACCCAGCACCACACCCAGAAACAACAACTGGCCGTGCAACCCGGAGCAAGCCACTCAACCCCGATTGCTTAAAAAAAAAAAAAGTTCAACTTTGATAAGTTCCTTATGATTTCTTTTCCCTATTTACCTTCTCATGCTTCTCTTGCTTCTTGTATCTGAATGTCAAATTTTCTATTCAACTCTGGTTTTTTCTGCAAGAATGCTTGAAAGTCCTGTATTCCACTGAATGACCATATTTTCCCCTGAAACATGATACTCAATTTTGCTGTGTAGGTGACTCTTGGTTTTAATCCCAGCTTCCTTGACCTCCGGAATATCACATTCCAGGCCCTTCAATCCCTCAGTGTAGAAGCTGCCAGATCCTGGGTTATCCTGATTGTGTTTCCACAATATTCAAATTGTTTCTTCCTGGCTGCTTGTAATATTCTCTCCTTAATCTGGGAATTCTGGAACCTGGCTATAATATTCCTAGGAGTTTTCTTTTTGGGATCTTTTTCAGGAGGTGATCGGTGGATTCTTTCAACCTCTATTTTGCCCTCTGGTTCTAAAACATCAGGGCAGTTTTCTTTGAGAACTTCCTGGAGGATGCTTTCCAGGCTCTTACTTTGGTCATGGCTCTCAGGCAGTCCAATAATTTTTAAATTATCTCTCCTGGATCTATTTTCCAGGTCAGTGGTTTTTCCCATGAGATATTTCACATTGCCTTCTATTCTTTCATTTGTTTGGATCTGTTTAACAGCATCTTGATTTCTCATAAAGTCATTAGCTTCCATTTGCTCCAATCTAATTCTGAAGCAATGATTCTCCTCAGTGAGCTTTTGAGATTCTTTTTCCATCTGGCAAATTCGACTTTTTAAGGCATTCTTCTCCTCGTTGCCTTTTTGAGCCTCCTTTGCCATTTGAGTCAGTCTGTTTTTTAAGGTGTTATTTTCTTCAGTCAGGCTGTTGACTCTCATTTCATAATTTTCTTTCATTGTTCTCATTTCTCTTCCCAATTTTTCCTCCACTTCTCTTATCTACTTCTTAAGGTCCTCTATGGCCTGTAACCAGCTTGTATTTTCCTTTGAAGCTTTTGGTGCAGGAGTTCTGACTTCACTGATTTCCTCCTGTTCCATGCCTTGCTCCTTCTTATCCCCAAAATAGGAGTGTAATGTTGGAATCTTCTGTCTGCTTTGTTTCCTTTGCCTGCTCATTTTGCCACTCAATGATTTGACTTTTGGGCTTTTTGCCACAGTAGGACTCTGCTACCAGACAGGGGAGTTTTCGTCCCAAACGCTGGGGTTTTCTCAGCTGCCGGAGGTATTAGATGGGTACCCTCTCTGAGGTCTCCACATGCTCTGGCAAGCTGGACACACACCCCAGGACCTCCACCCTAGACTACAATCCAGATCCAAGCAGGTTAAAGCAAGAGCGATTACCCCTCAGACTGGTGCTTGGTCCCCCTACACTCTGCAGGCCAGGGGCTGAAGCCTCCAGGTGGCACTGGCAGGCTGTGCCAGCGTCTCGGCGGTTTCTTGCCCCGGGGGTAAAAGCCACGCACTCCCACTTATTGGATCCCAAAGTCCAGACTGCACTGGCCTCTCACCTTGTCCTTCGCATCTATGTATTGATAAATCTGGAAACGGCCACAGCTGCTGCTGATCTGGAGTCCCTCTGGCTGGTGGCTGGTCAGGCCCGCCCTGGGGCTAAAGCCTCGGGCATGGCGCTGGGCTCGGCTCCCAGAGCGTTTCGCTGGCCGATTCCTGCCGGCCTGCCGGGCTGTTCTCAGCGGGAGGTTAGCTTCTCTGTGTCATTTTGTGGGTTCCGCAGCTCCAAAGTTTGTTTAGAGTCCCCTTTTTACATGGATTGGGGAGGGTGGAAGCCGGAGCCGCGGGAGGGTCGTGCTTCTACTCCGCCATCTTGGCTCTGCCCCTGTGCTTTAAAGTTTAATCTACATTATTAATGTTTTCTTAAATCTAGACAATCAACATCACAATAAATCAAACCCTAATCTGTACAGACTGCTGATTTCTGAGGTATAACTGCTAATACTGAAAATTTAACATTCAGCTCTCCAGTCACTTATAGCTCGCTCCAGCACACCCCTGGACGCCTTCCATCTCAAAGATTCCACATTTCAGAAACACAGCATGTTAGAGCTTAAAGGGAACTTAAAGACCATCTATTTCAACCTCCTCATTTTACTGCTGAGGAAACTGAGACCCAGAAGAATGGCATTATTTGTCCACTCAGCTGCTGAGTTGTCAGAGCTACCGTGTTTCCCCGATAATAAGACCTATCCCAAAAATAAGCCCTCCCCTTACTGTGTAAGATTCCTTTAAAATAAGCCCTCCCCCGAAAATAAGCCCTATTGAGATTGCTACTGTAGTGAAGGTGATCCCCTGTGCTACACGCTACATTACGGTACCCTCTGTATGCACCATCCCCCCCCCTGTGAAATGCACGCCGAGCTCCAAGCTGCATCCAATCAGAGCTGCAGCAGTGAGCGTGTCATCCTGTTCTTCCCCAGTGATTTGCTTGCTGGCGCCATTGAGAGCAGTGCCGTGGAGGAGAGCTGAGGCAGGACAACATAAGCCCTCCCCTGAAAATAAGCCCTCTGGTGTTTTTCTTTCCAAAAAAAATAATAAGACAGTGTCTTATTATCGGGGAAACACGGTAGAACTCAGACTAAGTTCTTTCTCTAAATCCAGGGTTCTTTCCACTGGTACCACTTACTCCTCTTCCTTTCTTTTCTTTAAAAAAATTTATTTGGATCTTTTGCTTTCATATCACCTACATTTCCCAATTTTCTCCCTTATTTTCCCTCTGAAAATGCTACAGAAAATTAAAAAAAAAAAAGGGAAAGAGAAAATTCAGTTCAGCTAAACTAACCAGCACATCAAAAAAAATCTTAATATTACCTGTAGCAGTGCATACCCATAGTCCTCTGCTGCCTCTTCTCTGGGGCCCTCTGCCCCTTTCTAAAGAGCTGCTGGGAGCCCTCAGAAAGGCAATCCCCAACAGACATCAGAGCATGTGGTACATGTTACAAGTCCTGGGACTACAGCTGTTATTTCAGGCTATCATCAGCTCCATGCTTGCCAAAGTTTCTTGGATTCTGATCTAAGCCTCTTTACATTTCAGTTTATCAGGGAAATATTTCACTTAGTATTGCTATTCATGAGTAATTTAATAAGATCAGATTTAGAGTAGAAAGGGGCCTCAGAGGTCATCTAGTTCAACCCCTTTATTTTACAGATGAGGAAACTGGGGTTAAATGTCTTGCCAGAAGTCAGACAGGTAGTAAGTAGAAGAGACAGGATTCGAACGGACACTTTCTGCTTCCAAAATCCGGCATAATTCCCACCTTACCATGTCTCACCTCATTCCTGCATCCATTTTCTGCCTTCACTAAACCTATCCTGCATATTAGTCAGACTAATCTCTCTAAGATCCTGGCTTTCTTGTGTGGTCTCCTGCTTTAGAAGTTACAATTGCTTCCTCTTACCTACCACATCAAACCCAAACTTCTTTTTAGTCACTTTCAAAGTCCTCAAAAATCCAACCCTCACCTCCTTGTCTAACCCTATTTCCCATTACTAGCAGACACTAATCATTACAGTAAACTTTAACCCCTTTCTCCCCTACCCCATGCTTTTTTGTTTGTTTGTTTGTTTTTTTGTACCTGGACCTGTAATTTCATTGGTATAGGGAACTCCCACTGAAAAAGCTATCTGTAAGGATGAACCTTATTCACAATTTACAATTGACTTACCCTGGATCACAATAGCTAATACAGTCAGAGATGAGACTTCTCATGGCTTTCTAGCCACTAAGACTTGATGCTTACCTCACACCATAGTCATTCTCATTTGCTCCTAAGTACTGGAAATTTCTATTAAATGCTTTCTTCCATGGTATTAGGACAAGAGAAATCGATCAAGTGATTATATATAGATGCTCATTCTCTTCTGGGATCATTTGCAACAACCTCTTTCCATCAAGGTAGTAATCATATTTAACTCTGTCTCCACTCCAAAGGCATTGTGAAGTTGAGTTATTATGTGTGTGACTGTTGGGAAGTGAGGGGCAGCTAGATGGGGCAGTGGATAGCATGCCAGACTTCAGCTTTCAGCCAGCATTCAGCTTCCTGACTTCAAATGTGACCTTAGATACTTATTAGTTGTGTGGAAACTTTGCCTCAGTTTCCTGGTCTGTAAAATTATATGGAGGAGATGGCAAATCACTCCAATATCTTTGCCAAGTTTGGGGTCACAAAGAATTGAACTCTCTGTCAGGACAAGAATCTTGTAAAGGACATCTAAATAATAGTAACAATAGCAACATTTACAAAGGTAGGTGGTACAAATATTATAACCTTATTTTATAGAAGAGGAAGCTGTGATCAGAGAGAGAAAATAACTTGCCCACGGTCACACAACTAGTAAGTATCTTAGGTAGGGTTCTGAACCCCTGGTCTCTTGGGCTTTCTTATGACTGTTACCTCTTCCTTTATCATAGCCTTTTTTCCCTCTATTCCACACAGCTACAATATTTGGACTATGCAGTTTTGTACGTGCTGTCTCTAGGGCTGGTACCACAGAAAGCTGGATAAAGAAAGAGGAGAAAAACGATGACAAATCTTTTTCCTTGAGTATAAGAGTAGGGCTGATGGAAACCCCTGGTCCGCTGGCGCTGACCCGACACGAAGTTAGGAGGCAGGGTGTGGTTCGGAGTTCCTGGTCTTCACTCTGCAAT
The DNA here is from genome assembly GCF_028583685.1 of Petaurus breviceps papuanus. Lineage (NCBI taxonomy): Eukaryota > Metazoa > Chordata > Mammalia > Diprotodontia > Petauridae > Petaurus > Petaurus breviceps. The sequence goes on along the minus strand of NW_027187273.1, from coordinate 222,800 downwards.
TACTCCTCGCCCAGAGCTTGGGCCCAGGCGAGACTAGAGGCCGGGGCTCTATGGTCCGCTTAGGATGCTGGTCTCCCTTATTACTTCATTCCCTTTAAAAGGAAAACTATGATCGGAATCCGGGAGGTGGCGGGGGGAGGCCCTGCCTGGGGAGAAGGACGTGACTTAAACACGACCGCTGACCCAGTTTAAGGCATCCCAAGAACCCCGAGTGCTTGCGAGCCTCTGTGTGTGTGTGTGTGTCTGTCTGTCTGTCTGTCTGTCTGTGTCTGCCTGAGAGAGGGAGGGGACGGTTTGGAGGATGGCACTAATATGTGTAAAACGGAGGGAGGGAAAGGGGGAGCCCCGGGAGGAGACCCGGCTTGTTGGGCGGCCTCTAAGGGTTGGGCGGAGGGTCCCTCTGGGTCTGATGCAGGGGGTGAAGTGGGGGGGCGAGGTGTGGGGGCGGGCAGGGCCGGGCTTCCCCTCTCGGGCGGAGCTGTTCTTTCCCTTTTTTGGGCGGCTTCTCTCCCTGCAGCTGTTGCGGAGTCCGAGCCCGCCCGGCTCAGCTCAGCCCAGCTCAGCCCCGCGGGTCCTGCCCAGGGAAGCAGCCACCATGACGGGAAGGTAACGTCGGCTCGGGGGGATGCCTGGGAGCGGGGGTAGGCTGTGGGTGAGTGCTGGGAGAGATACTGGAGGGTGTCCCCTCCTTCTGATCGGTGACTGAATACTGGGGATCCACGGTCTGTCTTTGATCAGTCCGGAGGGGGGAGAACCTCCTACAGCAGGGTGTGCCCGCACCCCTCCAGAACCCCCGGGACATGGGCATCGGGAGGGAGGAGGCGAGTCCCTGATGTCTGACAGCAGCGACAGCTGCAGCTCTGGGCTCTGCCTCGGACCAACCCCCTGGAGTTGGGTCGGGACCCCCCTGTCGGTCCGGAGGGTGGACAGTGTACTCCCCTTCCTCCAGGCTCCTTGCCACCCACCAGAGTCACGGTTCCTGAGAACCAAAAAGGGAGGACTGGAAACTATCTCTTGCACCCCTGATGGGGGATCTGGGGTGGGACGAAGCCTCGGACTAGCAGGGGTCAGGAGACCCGGGTGTGAGTCCAAGCCTTGGTCACTGACCAGCAGTATAATCCTGAGCAAGGCATCACTTCTCCGAGCCTCAATTTCCTTCTTTGTAAAAGAGGATGATTAAGCTTGCCTGCCTGTGAGGGTCAAATGAGTCAATATACCCAAAAGTCCTCTGGAAAGTATTACACTAAAAAAAAAAAAATGTAGCTTATTATTAACGTTGGGGCAGAGAACTAGTGGCTTCACTAAGCCAATTGGGTGGGGCAGAGCGGTCTGCTTCTTGTCTGGCTGCCTGGCTTCTAAAGAAACACCCTGGCAATTGCCACCAGAACAGGCAACTGGCGTAGAGGAAAAGGCAGTGGATCCGAAAGACCTAGGTGAGAATTCCTACTGCGCTTGGACAGCTCTTAAACCTTGACCTCTTTTCCTCATCTGTAAAACCAAGTGAGAAGTGTAGTGGATTGAATGGAACCCAGGGAGATCTGGGTTCGAATTCCTCCTCTGACGCTTACTAGCTGCGTGACCACGGGGGAGTCACAACTCCTCAGAGACACTCAAATTTCCTCACCTGTGACGTGTTATAGGTCTGTTATGGTGTGAATTTGCTTTCCAGTGCACAGCTAGAAAGTACTAGAGCAGTACCTAGAACTCAGATCCTGTGCCTCCTAGTTTCTATGCTACTGAGTAGTATAGAGGTGAATGGGAAGCCAATGGTATTTGTTTTGTTCCTTTGGGAGAATGAATAGGATTACCATTTAATTTACCATTTGAGTTCTAGGGATAGGCTTAGTAATTTTTTTTTTTAATAAGCAATCGGGGTTAAGTAACTTGCTCAAGGTTATATCTGAGCCTGGATTCGATCTCCCAGGTCATCCCGACGCCGGGGCCGGTGCTCTTACTCGCTGAGCCACCTGGCCACCCCTAGGCTTAGTAACTTTAAGTAAAAAGATATTTGAAATCCCAATTTAGTGGACCTGTAGTCACAGAATTAATTTGCTTGGGAAATGGAGGAGAAAGTCGATGACCAGACATATCACTATCAGGGGAGAGGCGAAGAAGCTTCAAATAGGGCAGTAGATTTAGTCTTTGTCTACTCAAAAATGTTAAAAGACTGGGGCCATCATTTGCCCCGGAGAGTTATGCTTTGGTGATCGTGTGAGCCCTGTCCTTGTGTTTTATTATATCCAGGAGAACCCAGGGTAGAATTACAACCTCATTATTTAATAAGTTTAGTTCTTCTCTCACCACAAATCTTCCCTTTGGTGGCCTCTGTTCTGTCACTGTTTGCTGTCTGAGTTCAACTAACTTTTGGCCATGTCCTTGACCACTTTCTTCCTGCTGAGTTGTGAGAAGGTTCTGGGGGTAGCTGGAGGAACAGATGAAAATATAGCTCCCCTGTGAATTGGACTGTATCTTCCTTCTTTGGTTATTGTGGGAATAGCAATGGAAGCCAGCAACACTTGAACCTCCAGACTTCCTGACTTGGAGGTCTGCTCTCTAGCCTTTGCATCACACTGTTTTAGATCAGAGCCCCCAACAAAATTAGGATGGACCATTGCGTCCAAAGAGCAGTTAATGATAAATCTTTGAACCAGGTGCTTTTCTCATCATTTCCTTCAACCTCCATGCATCATTCTTCCTGAAGTTTGGGGAGATTTCTGATGAAGAGTGCTCCTGGTGATTCTTTCCTTGTTGAACTCGGGGACTTTACTTTTAGGATTCCTCCCCACCTATACCTCCTTTGTCATCTGAATTATTCCTGGAAATAAAAATACAGAAATAAATTGGGGGCCCTTGTTTTTCATCCATTCTAATTGCAAATAAAGAGGAAATGAAGAAGGGAAAAAGAAGCATGCTCCATTCAAATACAGAAGGAAGGTAACTAGGCAAAAGTTGTTATGTGAACATATTTATTGGTCACCTTTTCCAATGTACAATCAATTTGGGGGGGGCAGTGACTAGTAGTCATATACTGAACTAGATCCAGAGAAGAATATGACACCACCCCTGTCCCTGAGTCTGATAACGTCTCTGGGTTGGGTAGATAAATGACTGTAGAAAATACGATATACTATGGGACCAGAGTCCTAGGAGAATTAAATGAGAGCAGTGATCTTCAAGTGAAGTTTTGTGGATGAGGTGGGATTTGAATTGGATCAAGCTGGATTGGTTAAACAGCAAGGACATAGTTTCGAAGTCACACAGGAATGAGTTCTGCTAATTCAGTAGGTGGCACTCTCCTCTCTTAAGTAATCACACCCTCCACCAATTTAGTTGACAGTTCATTGCTGACCACCTTAGCCAGTAGTCTGGCAAGTGTATGTGACTGATTGGTCACAAGAGGGACTTTGTATGGATGGGTGAGTACAAAACCATTGTCACCAGTGGGAAAGAGCAGTAAGGGCACTACCTCAGCATAAACAGAGACCTTTGCAGGGAGAAAGGAATGTCTTGCAGTGCAGGGATTGGGACCTCCCCTTTCTTTCCCAGCTGACATGAATGGGGTAGGAGGCAGCAGTACATTTTCCCAGGTATACCTGGGAATGATGCTGTGTCAAACTCCCTGTTAGTATACAGGGAGGCAGCTTGGCAGTGGAAAAAGACTGGCTCTGGAGTTAGAGGACCTGGGTTCAAATCCTGCTTCTAAGTCACTTAACCCCTCCTGGACTGATCTACCAAAGGAGCAGTTTGGATTTGATTTCGATCTATCTTCAAGACACAAGACATTACAAATCCAGACTCTAGGCACTTTCACTGGCTCTCCCCTATGTCTGGAATGTCTCCTCATCTCTGATCTTTGATTTCTTTGAAGTCCCAGCTAAAATCCTGTCTTCAAGAAGCATTTCCCTATCCCCCTTAATGCGGGGGCCTTCCCTCTAAGTTCATCTCCCATTTGTCCTGTATAAATTTTGTTTGTGCATGCTTGTTTGCATGTCACTCGAAGGCAGGGGCCATCTTTTGCCTTTCTTCATACTCCTCAGGTTTAGCACAATGACTAACCTATCGTAGGCTAATGCAACTGGATTTTAAGAATGCCCTGAAGGACCAAGCTGCTTCAGCTGACTCAGTGAAATAAAAAAAAAAAAATCCATTAGGCAAATACATTAGATAGTATGATGACAATTTTTGTTTTCATTCAAAATTATTATATCTGTTTGTAATAATTGGTTTTTGAAGTATACTTGCACAGGTCGACTAAACAGATGAACCTGTTTTCAAGCTGCCTCCTTCCTTCTCTCTTTTATATCTTAATCCTCCAAGAAAATGGAGGCCATTTATCTTGAACTTGATCTCCTCGCCAATTCATCACCTGCATTCTTAATTCATTTACTCCAGTCTCCAGGAAGAGGTGACTCTTCTGGCAAAGGCTATATCTTTTAATTGTGTCCTAGAGCCATCCCATCCCTTCTCACCTCCTGCAGGAACCCTGTCCCCTCAACCATTCCCCTCTCTCATCTTCAGTTTCATTTCAGTGTAATTTAACACACAAATATTAAACATCTACTATGTTTAAGGCACTATGATAAATGCTTAATTTGAATAAAAAGACAAAAATAAAATAGTCCCTGCCCTCAAGGAGTTTATATTCTTTATTCTGTTAATTTCTCCTCATCCATTGGCTCCTTTACTGATGCCCACGAACTCACCAGGCTTCCTTCCTCCTTAAAAAACCTTCACTTTATCTTACCATCCCTTCCATCCTATGTTTCTTTTCTCTTTCACAACCAAACTCCTAGACAGCGTTTACATTTCCTGCCTCTAAGTCCCTCCCACTCACTCTTGTAATCTGCTTTCTAATTCCCCTCAGTTGAAATTGTTCTCTTTAATGTTACCAACCATCTCTTAACTGATAAATCCAGTGGCTTCTTTTTGGCCTCTGTAGCTTTCGACACTCTTGACAACCAACCTTTTCCTCTTTGATATAGTTCTCTCTTCTCCCTTGGCGTATGTACACTCTTTTGGTTGTCTTCCTACCTGTCTGTCCCTATTCTTAGAGTCTATTTTGCTAGATCATCATCTGTCTCCCACACACCAGACATAGGTATCTCCCAAGGCTCTATCTTGGGCATCATCTCTTCTTTACGTACCCTTTCCCTTGCTGACCCCATCAACTTCAAGGGAGTTAACTCATATTTTTAGGTAGATAATTACCAACCTATATATCCAACCCTAATCTCTCACTCCTGAATTCCAGTCCCAGGTCTCACCCTTCCTTCCTTCCTTCCTTCCTTCCTTCCTTCCTTCCTCCCTCCCT
>NW_027187273.1:206289-217479 GCF_028583685.1 Petaurus breviceps papuanus | reverse complement strand
CCTTCCTTCCTTCCTTCCTTCCTTCCTTCCTTCCTTCCTCCCTCCCTCCCTTCCTTCCTTCCTTCCTCCCTCCCTCCCTCTGTCTTTGACCTGCTTCATTTCTAACAGGGGTCAGTTGCTCCTCCCCCTCCTCAGGGTTTAGTTGGCTCATGACTTACTACATGATCCCTGAGTCCTGCTGCAGCTTAGAATTTCTTATGAGGCTCAAGTGATCACCAGCCTCGGCCTCCCCAGTGGCAAGGTTGATAGTCATTCCCTACCATGTGGGCTCCTGTGCTGCTGTTCTTTCATATAGGCTGCCTCTCATGAGTGTATTTTCTCCTCATTTCTAGTCCCTTGGAATTCTTAGTATCCTGCAAGGTTTAACTCGGGTGTCGTCTCCAACTGAGGATCTTCCCTGATTCCCTCAGTTAGAACTGCTCCCTTCCTCTTTGAATTTTCTTCTTTTTACTTATTTTTGTGTATGTTATATACTGCCCCACCTCCCAGACCATTATGATGTTTCCTGTTTTTTTTCCCCTTGGGATTCCTAGAATTTAGCTCAGTATCTTGCCCAGACTAGGGACTTAAGTAACTGCTGACTTTATAGCTATATCAAGCTGGTACTGCTGAAGCATGGTGGTCCCAAGGTGTATTCCCACCATATCCATGCTATTATGTTGGTTCCTGCAAAATATTACTTCTTTCCTATGGCTCCCATTATCTCTGTAAAAGATTTGCCCTGGTCCTTGGACTTTGCTAATCAATTCCTTTGTGGAACTGACCTTGGGAATCTTTGTCCTTCTCTGCCCCTCTTTCTCCTTTGCTAATATTTAAGCTGTTGTGATTTCTAACCACTGTCTTGAAATGTAGTCTCCTTATCCTGGTGTCCCATAGTTTTCTTGGGTCCCTGGATTCAGAGGTATGCTGTATTTGGTGACTTATTTTCTTTCTCCCTATGTTCTGTAGGGCCCACCATATTTTAGTGCTTGTTTCTGGCTCCCTTTCTCCTGGTCTTGCTACTGTACATTCTGAAACGCAAATGTATATATTTCTAGGGTTGGTTCACAAGAGAAAGAATAGAACACAAAAATATCAGGAGTGGTGGTGTAGGCAATTGAAGGTGTGTTTAAATGAAATTGTCTTCCATAGACTTGATAGCATATAAACTTGGCACAAAAGCTGAAATCCTCTGGGCCTAGCCTGGTTCATAATTGAAGGAAAAAATTATACTGTATGCTGTGTTTTAGGCATGTCTGCCAGAGGCAATTTTATTTAATTTATCATTATTTTATAGACATCTCTAGCTGAGAGAGGTATCCAAAATGGAAGGGTCTCCCCCATGTCTCTCACATATCCCAAGGTCATTTGAGGTATCGTTGATATGAATCTTGGACAAGGAAAAGATTAGAGTATGTTGAAATAGTTTGGGGTTAGCATTTTGGTATAATAGTTGTTACTTTACTAAAACTACTGGAACTCCTGCATTCCTTCTTTGACCTCTCTCTTCAAGGACTGAGAGGGCCTCCTTCTGGTGATCATTCTTTGAATCCTTGCATATTAAGAGGACACTGCCCTTAGGTGGGTTGTGGTGCCAGTCTGGTGGGGAGGGGGGGGGGCGGGGCTTGGCCAGGAAGCAGAAATACTATCTGGATAAGAGTCAAGTTTTCTCTATCCTTGATCCATTTTCTGGCATATTAGCTTTTTGGAAAGGAGTTTTGGGCTAGAGAAAGTATTTTCTTTTTTAAAAAATTAAAAATATTTACTTTTAATTTATAACATTTAATTCCACAAGTTTTGAGTTCCAAATTTTCTCCTCTTCCCTCTCCTCCCCTCCCTTACCGCTCCCCCCCCCCCCAGTGGCATGCAATTCGATATAGGTTCTACATATACCTTCACATTAAAAATTAGTCAGGTTGTAAAGAAGGATTATTACCAATGGAGTAAATGAGAAAGAAGAAACAAAGCAAAGCAAAATAAAAGAGAGAACAAGTAGTTTGCTTCCATCTGCATTCAGACTCCTTAATTCCTTCTCTGGATGTGGACAGCCCTTTCCATCATGAGTCCTTTGGAGTTGTCTTTATAGCCTTGTATTGCTGAGAAGAGCCCACTCTATGAAAGTCATCACCGATACAATGTGTCTGTGAGTGTGTACAAGGTTCTCCTGGTTCTGCTCTCCTTACTCAGCATCAGTTTATATAAGTCTCTCCAGGTAGATATGAAGTCCATCTGCTCCTCATTTCTTATAGCACAATAGCGTTCCATTACATTCATATACCACGACTCGTTCAGCCATTCCCCAATTAATGGGCATCCCCTTGATTTCCAATTCTTTGCCACCACAGAAAGACCTGCTATAATTTTTTTGTACATACAGGTCCTTCTCCCACTTGTATGATCTCTTTGGGATACAGCCCTAGAAGTGGTGAGAAAGTATTTCTTGATAATTTCAGCTGAATTACAAGAAGGTATTAAATGTGCTTCCACACCTACGACTGAAGCCCGTGCTGTGTTGTATTGTTCCCATCTGACCCCCAAACGAGAATGATCTCTCCTTCTAGGACATCACAGTCCTTCACTGAGTTGGGATTTGCCTACTTGGGTACTCTGGACCAAACTCCTTCATTGGTTCACAACCCTACCCAAAAGACATCCTAAAAGATCTTGTAGTTTCATCAGTCATATAGAAAAAGAAATAGTTTAATCAATTTAGTTCACATCCAAAGTTCATTACCCCACCCCCCCTATGTTTCCACACAAACAATAATAGCTAACCTTTACATAACGCTTACTATTGCTAGGCACTGTGCTTTACACAATGATTATCTCATGATTCTCACAACAACCCTTGGAGGTAGGTTTAAGAGTTTAATCCTGAAATATAATTAGATAAAGACTTGTAAGCAATGGAAACCATCCCCAGACCCTTAGGACTCTGGAAGTGGTTTGCTACCCTCAATCAATCGATAAACATTTATTAAGCACCTACTATGTGTCAGGCACTGTGCTAAGAGCAGCGGTGACCCAACCTTCTGGGGACCTTAAGTTAAATTAAGTGTCTTTCCCAGGGTCATAGAACTAGGAAGTATCAGAGGCTGGATTTGAATTCAGGTCTTCTTGACTCCAGGACAAATGGCATATCAACTGTATCACCTAGCTGCTTCATCTAGAATGCTTTTTGAATTGATGCCTTTTGTTTTAACATTACTACTCACTTTCAGAAATATTCTTCCCCTTATCCCCTACCCAGCAAGCCTTTCCTTGTCACAAAGTTTAAAATGAAAAGAGGGAAAAAAGCAGTTCATCAAAATTAACCAGCACATCAGTTGAATAAATAACAGGATATAGAATATTCCATACTCATAGTCCCTCACCTCTACAGTGAATAGTGGGAGGTATGTTTTCTTTCTTTTCTCTAAGTTCAAGCCTGGTCATTATAAAACATTTTAATTTATTGTTATTTCTGCTTACATTGTAGTAATCATTGTTTATATTATTTTCCTGGTTCTTACTTCACCCTGTGTAATTTCACTTAAGTCTTCTCATGTTTCTCTGAATTACTTTTTTTTTTTTTGGAGGGGGGAAGGCAAGGCAATTGGGGTTAAGTGACTTGCCCAAGGTTACACAGATAGTTAAGTGTCGAGCGTCTGGGGTTGGATTTGAACTCAGGTCCTCCTTACTTCAGGGCAGGTGCTTTGTTCACGGTGCCACCTAGCTGGCCCTCTTTGAATTCTTTATAGTCATCACTTCTTATGGCACAGTAATATTCCATTAATTTCAGGTACCACAGTTTGATTAGCCATTCCCCAGTAATGGTCACCAACTTTGTTTCTTGTTCTTTTCTACCAAAAAAAGTCACACCTTGATTACTATAGTGGTCTCTAAACTGCTTTGGAAGGGGTTCCTGGTACTTTTTGATTTAGGCCAAAGAGATTGTCAGGGACAAATTTATCAATTAACTTGTAGGAATGAAAGCTTAGAGAGAATGAAAATCCAAAGGGACAGAGATACATCCTACTTTGAAAATCTCTCATCCAAGACATTTTCACTATCAATTTATAGTATTCCCAAAACAAAAGGAAAAAACTCAACAATAAGATAAAACACAGTGTGGTACCTTCTCTGGGTTCATCCTCCCAACTCCTATTCATATAGGAAAGCTGGCTTCCCAGAGGGTTGGGTCACCACTGCTCAGCACAGTGCTTGGCACATAGTAGGTGCTTAAAAATGTTTATTGATTGATTGAGGGTAGCTAACCACTTCCAGAGTCCTAGGGGTCTGGGGATGGTTTCCATTACTGATGCTTACAAGCCTTTATCTAGTATCTGTCAGGATCAATTAACTAGTCGATATTAATGAACTTTTACAGCAGGATATTTACTGAGATACTCTTCCCAGTACTCACACTTGGTTACTGGGGAGACTGGGCACAAACTTAATGTGGTAGGTATAAAACATTCTCTCCTCCCTCCAGTCCCACTCCTAATGTAATATATAGAACCCTTTTGAAAATACACCATTTGGGGAGGCTAGGTGGCACAGTGAGTAGGGCACCGGCCCTGGAGTCAGGAGGACCTGAGTTCAAATGTGGCCTTAGATACTTAACACACACACACACAAAAAACTAGCCGTGTGACCTTGGGGAAGTGACTTAACCCCAATTGCCCTCCAAAAAAAGAAAAAAAAAAGAAAATATACCAGGTCCCTGGGGAGAGTGGGATCAGTACTATATCAGTACAAATCCTTTTTGCCTTTTCAAGGCATCATCAGGTCTACTTCTGGATATGGTATAAGCTGATGGATGAGTCTCCCCTTTGCTCTTAGAACATAGTTTCTTAGATATTGGGTTGATTAATTTCTGGACTGAACAGGCAGGTTGCTCCTCAGGCTGTCTCCTCACCAGGCATGGTTACTGTGGCTACCGGAAGATTCAGTTATTGATTCCATCTGCTGAATCTCAGATGACTTGCAACTTTTCCAAGCACACAAGGTTTTAACTCGGATTATTCCATCTCCTGGTGTGCATTTACCTAAGATCGAGATAGAAGAAATCCAAGAGATGAAAGAAACAGAAGCACTTTGCTTTTATGTCTACATGTTAGTAGGGGGGAGATAGAATCTAATATGCCTCTCTCCTACCTGGAAGACCACAGTAGTTCTTTCTCTTTAAAAGCTGATAGGGGAGAGAGTGAAAGATTATACAGTCAAACCTTTTGTGTATAATATATATATTCTGTTTTAGCACAGCAGTCAATTAAAAGGCTTTTTTCTTCATCTAGAGGCAATGGGAAACAGCTACATGATATTTGTGCATGCTGTGAAGTATGAGGAAGGGCCTCTCCATTACACATGCCCAGAAGCAGGTTCACCAAGCATCCATAGGGGCAGGACATATTTTATAGTCATGAAGGACAGGGTCTTGATTGACTAGTCCTTCTTTAATAGTTGAAAAGTTTAGGTAACAGTTTGGGTTCATCGAATAGAACAATAGTCACAACTTTTGGTAGACCCTGAGGAATCATTTTCTCAACACCATTTAATCCCCTCTTAACCTTTTAATGACTCCTTCAAAGGATTCCCCTTTCACTCTAATCAAAGGTGAATTGGAAGATATTTCTATTAGTTGAATTAACCAAAGGCCTTCTTCTTAATCTGGTCATTACCCTAGTCAGTTTCAGGTGGGATTCTTTCCTGGCCTCATCAGGCCCCTTCCTTAGAAACTGGGTTTTGGATAAAAATGATATAAAAAAGATATAAAATGATTAAAGTACCAAACATTATTTTAGAATTGATCACTGAATTTAGGTTGATAGATTGAATTTAGAATTACTAAAGAAAGACCAATAAGGTTTCTCATTCAGATTGGACCAAGGACTTTAGACAGACATTAAGAAAATATGATTTCTTAATATTTCTAAAAGAGGGAACTGGGGGGACCTTACTATGTGCCCTGCTCTCCTAATGTCTGGTTCCCCCACTTCAAGCCATTCATACAGAATACCTTTACCAGACTAATCTTCCAGAAATATCATTTTCATCATTCAGAAACATCTAATGACTCTGCATGTCACTTAAAAGCAACACACCTTTGCCTGACTATAGAAGTCTTCCATGGTTTTCTTGAATTTTACTGATCAAACTTTATGGGTACACTATGATAAAAACTTTCCAGTTTCGTCTCCCTGGGGCTCACAAGTATGCCATTAATTATTCTTTTCCCATCCATTCTTTTATGTTTTTCCCCTTGCCTAAAATGCCGTCTTTATATCTTATTTCCTGTTCAGATCCCACCCATCCTCGAAGCACCATCTCAAAGCCCAACTCCACAAAGCCCTTCCTGAACATAATAGTTCTCTTAACTCCTAAAACACTTATAGTTGATATCACCCAGTTTAACCCTTAAATATTTTATAATTGTTTCCTGTATTTTAGTCCTATTCCCTAGCTAAATTGTTATTCTTTGAGGCCAGGTCTGAAAAATATGTCTCATTCTGCATAGAGGGGAAACTATTGAAAGCATTGCATTTTCCTTATGGGACCCCTGGTCATATCACATGGTACCTCAGGGTTTCGTGGGGAACACTGCCCACACCTGTTACATAAAGGTACCTTCTGCTACACCAGGAAGCATTGGATTTGGGGTCAGAGGACTTGAGTTCAAAACTCATCTTTGCTACTTTCCAGTTGTTTGATGCCGAGCAAAACACTTAGCATGTATGGGGCTCAGTTTACTTATTTGTAAAATGAGAGGATAAGACTAGATGATTTTTAAGGGCCATTCTAAGTTCTATTTACATATCCCTAATATATGTATATGTGTGTATATATATGCATATATATATATACATGTGTTTATATATGCATACTATGTTCCTATAACTCAAAATTGTACACGGAGGATCAGAAGTAACTCCTTAGGGTTGAAGAGAATAGTGGTGAACTTTGTAACTTTGGAGTCCTCTACCAGCTATAGTTCATGCCCAGCAGAGTGCCAGGCCAAATAAATCCTAACCAAGACTCTATGTTCAGCTAGGGTTCGATAGGCCTTGGGGGTCGGCCCTCTGACTGCATCCCATGATATATGATGCATTTTCTTTTGTGCAGACATTTCACACTGTTGGGTCATACTGGGTACTAAAACACATAGCTATTTCTATGGTGGATGGTCTGTTTCTTTTCTACTTTAAATTCTAATCCTCAAAAAGTTGGTAAAACATATTAAAGTCTGGAGGGAACAAATGATTTAGAAATTAAAAAAAAACAATGCTAGAGAAGGTAATATCCCATTAACTTCCATAACTAGAGAGGAGAAGTTGGGGGGGTGGGAGCTAGGGGTAAAAGCAGAGAAGGAAGGACAACATGATAATTGTCTACTAGTATTTTATAGACTTTAATGTAAAAGAATGGTTTTTGCTCTGTCCCAGAAGGTAGGAGTAGTGAGTGCAAATGGTTTAAAAGTGGAATCACCACTTACTGAGTTCTTGTCAGTGGAGATCTACAAGCAGAGGCCGGTTATAAACACTTTTGGGGGGAATGGTGAAGAAAGGGTTCCTGTTCAGATGGTAGTTGGATTAGATGATGTCTAAACTCCCTTATGACTGAGATTCTGTGATCCAGCTGTATGATGATATTCCAGCCAATATGGAGGCTAGAGAGATTTCTAGCAGATCAGGGAACATCTGCTAACCTTCAGATAGGGTTACTTCAGAGAAATGGAACTTGTTGTGTCTGACTCTAGTATATTTTGCATTGGGCCGCATACTATTTGCATTACTGAGTTTTCCTTGAAATCGATAGTTTCACTGTGGATATGATCAGGGACCAAGTTGGGAACAACCTAGGGATGTCCCTTGAATATGTTTGGGAATATTGGTCTTTATGATAGGAGTAGGATGAAAAGAAGAGGCGGTCGACTCTTTGGGACAACCAAGCATAACTCTAATTCCATTTCCAACAGAATTGTGCCTACCCTTTACCATTTCAGCTCAACACTCCCCTGTTCTCTTCTTCCCTTGAGTGGTGTAATCTCCCTTTCTCCTTTCTTCGTCAGGTGCCCATCTCTGAGCTCAGTCATAAGCTAACCCCAACCAGGGTATCCAACAACGTCAGCTATGTGGGTGCTACAGGATGAATTCCACTTTCATTCCTACCCCAGTATTCTGATCAGAAAAAAAAGACTGATAGGAGTCTTATGAAAATAGCTTAGAGACTGATGAATTTCCAGATTCTGGAGAATATGGAAGTATTCTGAAGTGAATCACCGTCTATGACTGCAACTTAGCCATTTAAAAGGGAAGGGGAGTGCCTGCAGTTGTTTCTTCTCTTTATTTCTGAGCAGCTGGAGGAAACCACATCACTGTATTGACAGGGTCTACTAAAAAGTCATGTCATCACAACTAGGCCCTCGATATACCATGGCAATACTTTTATTTCTTCTTCGATTTATTTTCTGTCTGACTCCTCTCACCCCAGTGCCTCTTTCAAACCTTCTCTCTTCAAGTCCCTGATAGCTCCTTCACCCCCAACCACTCTCAGCATGTGTCTTTACTTCTTTTTTTGCTTTTTGGAGGGCAATTGGGGTTAAGTGACTTGCCCAAGGTCACACGGCTAGATTTTTGTTAAGTGTCTGAGGTCACATTTGAACTCATGTCCTCCTGACTCCAGGGCTGGTGCTCTATTCACTGTGCCACCTAGCTGCCTATGTGTCTTTACTTCTTATTTTACTGAGAAAATAAGACCATCTATTGTAAACTTGGTCATTTCCCCTAGTTCCTACTTTAAAACACTTTTCTACACCTCACCTCATATTACTCCTATCTCTGAAGAAAAGATGGCCAAATCCCACCTTCTGCTGGAGGCCTTTCCACAATCTCCTACACTATCATCTTCCTCCTGAGATTACCTTCCATTCACACTGGATATATCTTGAATGTGGTATGTACGTTACTATTTGAATGTTATTTCCTCCATTAGAATGTGAGCTCTTTCAGAGCAGGGGCCCTGTTTTTGTTTTTCTTGGTGCTCAGCTGAGTGCCTGGCATATAGAAGGTAGTGAAGGGCATAAAGTGCTGGGCCTGGAGTCAGGAAGGCCAGAGTTCCAATCCAACTTCAGACACTTATTAACTATATGTCACTTAACCTCTGCTTACCTCAGTTTCTTAACTCTAAAATGGAGATATTAACATCCCCTACCTTGAAGGGTTGTTGTGAAGATCAAATGAGATTTTTAAAATACTTAGCATCTTCCTAGCATATAATAGGTGCTTAATAAATGCTTATTTCCTTACTTTCCCTCCCCTGCTTATTAAAGTGACTGACTTACTGATGATCCTGAATCCCATCTCTTCCAGGAGTCTGCTTCATCAAAATATCATTCATATCACCTCCTTCCCCCAATGTTTCATTTCTGTCAGTGTATCAACAGCACTTAGGATGGTTTTTTTTACACATATCAGGTGATGCTTAATCAGTTTGTTAAACTGAATTTATTTGCAAGTTTAATACTTTACTAATAATCATTAAAAAGAGTATAATTGTCCATAGGACCCAGAGTCAGAAAGCCTCATCTTCCTGAGTTCAAATCTGGCTTCTGATTCTTTTTTTTTTTTTTAAAGCAATTGGGGTTAAGTAACTTGCTCAAGGTTACACGGCCAGGTGTTTCTGGGTGGGTGCTAAGTGTCTGAGCCCAGGATTCGATCTCCAGGTCTTCTCAACACTGGAGCCGGTGCTCTTACTCGCTGTGCTACCTGGCCGCCCCTGGCTTCTGATTCTTACTAGCTATGCGACCCTGGGCAAGTCACTTACCCTTGTTGGCCTCGATTTCTCATCTTTAAAATGAGCTGTTCAAGTGAGAGACAGAAGAACATATCCTGGACTATATTAAGCTCCTGTGCTAATCCTTTGGGCATAATCAGAGAGCCGCCATTTCCGGGAGCTCCATTGTTCTCAGGAGGAAATTCTGCCACAGACCATGTGGTCACCAAGCTATTCAGACTCTCCTGGAGGCCTGATTCCCTTAAGGAAGATTCCTGTCTTCTCCTTGTGGACATGAATTTTTCTGTTGTTGTTCCCCCCCCCCCCCCCCAAAGACCTTTGACCTGGGTGGCTCACATGTAGGTGGAGTAAATATTTGCCGGCTGATGTGAGCCTTTCATTCCAGATAACTGGTATCTAACTGGAAAGATTTTTTTTTTAAGTTCTTTGTTCTCTCTTTGACCTGGCTCAGTTTTCATAAATCACTGCAGTGTGATAGTTACTGAATTTAAATGGGGAGTAGAAGGACTGTCAGATATTATATTACTAGACTGTAAGGCCAGGGACAAATTCCATTTAAACTTTGTCTCTCTCCTGGCACCTAGGACAGATTTGTAGTCTAACAGAGATGCCTGTCCCCTAGTCCTGTGAGGAGATGGTACATGGCTTGCCCAGGGATATATGTACAAAAGACTGGAACCTAGTTCTTCCTAACTCCGTAGAGAGTTCTCTGTCCTCTCTATCCCCATTCTTCTTCTTCCGTGCCCTTTCATCTGAAAAAGGCCTGACTGTAGCTGGCTATGCTACAGCTGGGGCTCATAAGAAAGGATTACCTGAAGTCAGCAGCTAACCAAGATCCTCTCTTCCTGTCTCTGTCTTTCTCTCTCTGTCCCCTCCAACCAGAGATGTGCTTGTAATTATTTAACAATAGACTCTCTGAAAATGCATGACACACTTTTAAGTTTAACCTGCTTTATTAACATTTTCTCTATCACTTTCTTAAATCTAGATGATCAACAAAACAACAAATTAGATTCTTGAGTTGTAGCATCTGATTTCTGACGTGTAAATGCACACACTGAAAATTTAACTATCCACACATCACTGTCCATTCCTACCCTTCTTCTGTTGGCCACTTTTGCTTTTTAATCTCATTTAGTGGTTCATATATGACCATATATGTTCTCAAAACTCTGTCCTAGGCCCTCTTTTCTTTTCCCTTTATAGTATCTCATATGGTGATCTCATCAGTTCCCCTTTATTATTGAATTCTAATAATTATTTAATTATCTTTGGGCAGATGATTCATTCATCCATCCATCCATCCATCCATCCATCCATCCATCCACCCATCCACCCATCCATCCATCCATCCATCCATCCATCCATCCATCCATCCATCCATCCATCCATCTATCTATCTATCTATCTATCTATCTATCTATCTATCTATCTATC
>NW_027187273.1:174002-206279 GCF_028583685.1 Petaurus breviceps papuanus | reverse complement strand
ATCTATCTATCTATCTATCTATCTATCTATCTATCTATCTATCTATCTATCTATCTATCTATCTATCTATCTATCTATCTATCTATCATCTATCTAGTCCACCTCCTGGGCTTTAGTCCCACATCACCAAATGCCTTTTGGACATCTCAAACTAGATTGATTTCCTGTAGGAATCTCAAACGTCTTTTTCCCAAAGCCTTCCCTCTCACACATTTCCCTGTTTCTCTTCAGTGGATGGCCATTTCCTAGTCACTCAGACTGACAACACGGGCATCAGCCTTGACTCCTTGATTTCATTCACCTCACATATCTGATCTGTTACCAAATATTGTTATTTTTTTGCCTTCACAAAATTACAATCAATTCACAATCATTAGATTTTAAGCCCCTTGAGGGCAGAGACTATTTTTGCCTTTCTTTTGTGTCCCCAGAACTTTAATACAGTGCTTTGCCCATAGTAAGGCTTAATAAATACTTGTTGCCCTGACACCTGCCATATATATCCTCTTCTCACCACTTACACAGTCACTACCCTAACTCAGGCCTTTGTTGCCTTTCACCTGGGCTGCTATTACATTAGCTTTCTTTAAAAATACTTTTTTAAGGGCAGCAAGATGGCTCAGTGAGTAGAGCACTCGTCCTGGAGTCAGGAGGACCCGAGTTCAAAACTGACCTCAGACACTTAATACTTACTAGCTGTGTGACCTTGGGCAAATCACTTAACCCCGATTGCCCTGCCTTCCTCCCTCCAAAGAGATAAAAAAGAAATAAAAAAAATTTTATTTCACCAAATATTTCCTAAGTACATGTAAAAAAAATTTGAGTTCCGAATGCTCTCTCCCTCCTTGAGAAGGCAAGCAATATGATATGATTTTTCATGTGAAGTCATGCTAATATTTCCATATTAGCTTTTTAACTGGCCTTCTGGTCTCAAGTATCTTCTTACTCTAGTCCATTCTCTGCTCAGTTATCAAAGTGATTTTTCTAACATATAGGTCTATATGCCCAAAGGGCTATAAAATTATTCATACCCTTTGGTCAAGCAATACCACTGCTAGTTCTATATCCTAAAGAGATAAAAAAAAACAACAACAAAAAGGACCTATAAGTACATAAATAATTATAGCAGCTTTTTTTAATGTGGCAAGAACTGGAAATTTAGGAGATGTCCATCAATTGGGGATTGACTGAACAAATTATTCTATATGATTGTGATGGGACCCTATTGTGCTATAAGAAATGTTGAGTAGGATGCTCTCAGAAAGACCTGGGCTTTCATGAACTGATGCAAAGTGAAATGAGCAGAACCAGGAGGACATTGTATATAATGATAGCAACATTGTATGATCAACTGTGGATACCTTAGCTCTTCTCAGCAATACAATGATTCAAGACAATTAATTCTGAAGGACTTATGATGAAAAGTGCCGCCCATCTCCAGAAAAAGAACTGGTGGAGTCTGAATGCAGATTGAAGCATACTTTTGTCTTTATTTTCCTTGTTTTGGGTCTGTTTGGGGTTTTTTGTTTGTTTTTGTTTTTTGGAGGGCAATTAGGTTTAAGTGACTTGCCCAAGATCACACAGCTAGTAAGTGTGTCAAGTGTCTGAGGCCTAATTTGAACTCAGGTCCTCCTGACTCCAGGGTCAGTGCTCTATTCACTGTGCCACCTAGCTGCCCCTTTGTTTTAGGTCTGTTTCTTCTTTCACAGCATGACTTATAAAGAAATGTGTTTTGCATGATTGCACTTGTATAATTTATGTCAAATTGATTACCTTCTCAATGAGTGGGGGAGAGGAGGGAGGGAAGGAGAGAATTTGGAATTCAAGATTTTAAAACAAGAATGTTAAAATTGTTTTTACATGTAATTGGGGAAAAAATAAGACATTAAATTAAATTAAAGTACAGATCTGGCCATGTTACCCCACCTATTCAGTAAATGTCAGTGGCTCCCTATTACCTCCAAGATTAACTATAAACTCCTCCATTTGTCTTAAAGTTCTTCACAACCTGTCTCCTTTCCACTTTACAGTCTTCTTACACTTTACTCCCATCCCAACGTAGGCCATCCACATTGGCCTACAGCTATCTTCACACACAGCCCTCAGTCTTCCATCTCTGTACTTTTACATTGGCATTCAGTGCCTGAAATTCCCTCCCTCCTCACCTCTGCCTCTTAGTTTCCCAGACTTCCTTCAAGACAGCACAGATCCTCCCTTCTGAGGGAAGCCTTTCTCAGTTTCCCTAGCTACTAGTACCTTTCTCTCTTAGCTTACTTTCCACCTAATCTGCCTATATATTATATGTACATTAATTACATATTGTCTCTCCTCTTAAAATGTGAGCTCCTGCAAGGACATTTGGAGCCTTAATGCCCGGCAGAGAGTGCTTATAAGTGCTTGTAGACTGGCTGACCAATGCTGGCTTTTCCCATTACTGTTGAGAATTTTCCATTTGATTAAGGGTTGTATACTCTCATTCCCAGAAGCGGTAGTTGTGAAAACAGGGTCACGAGTGGGCAGTGGTAGGGAATCCCTTTAAGAGTGACCTAACTGTGAGATGCAAACATTTCTGCTGGCAAAATTATGCAGTCAGTGAGGCCTATTTTAATACCCTTCCACAGGGTTCCGTGCTCCTAATTCACTTCCCCCATTAAATAAAAAAAAGTCTCATTTCAGCAAGCCACTGATTCCATTTGCTTTCTGGAGAAAAAAAATGTGAGTTGATAAATGAATTCACACGGGTGTGCTAATAATTGATGAGGATTTACTATCTACCTCTTCCCAGAGATATTTACATTTTAAAAGAGTAGAATGAGAGTTGAGTACCTTAGTTCTGAGGCATGAATCCGAGGTTTCTGTACCAGATCTTTAGGGGAAATACTTTTGAATTTAGAGCCCTTTCCAGCATCACTCAGAACCTGCCACCTAGCTCACTACCTATTCCATCAGTGTATGAAGCTCATCTTCCCCTCAGGACCAAGAAGAACAAGGGAAGAGAACTTCCAGGTATATCCTATCAGTCCCCATTCATATAATAATCAAGACATGGGTGAGTTAGTGATAGCAGAATTTTTCCTCCCAATTTGGTTAGTATTTTAAACCCCAGTCTTTGTGTTGCTTTAGTATGAAGTTTTGTGTTTTGTTTCCTTGGTGATTTTTAAGAGGCAAAGATGCCACGGTAGTATTTGATTGTGCCTTTTCTTGGTGGGTATGCCTTGATTGTCTTCGGAGTACTGGATACTTGAGATGAATTTTCATAACATTTCATTAAAAAAAAGTGCCAAACGAACATAGCTGGTAGTTCACCACCCTCTCTGACTATCCTTCTAACTGTGATTACGTCAGGGGGTTGGAGGGCGGTGCAGAGGGTGGGGCAGCATGACTTATAGCTATAGGATAGGGGTGGGAGAGTCAGAGACTGAGTTATGGGTAGAGAAGACCCTGGTCCTCATAGGCTTTGCTCTAGAATTCCTGGGATTCTGGCAGAGAGTGTTGAACTCTAGATTTAAATTTCTTTCACCCAAAGTCTCATTTAAGAATTCTCTGTTGGGTAGAGAATAATTCCTCACCTTTGATTGGGCCAGTCAATTACCAGAGAGGGTATGACACTTCTCAGTAAGTGCCCAACACCCTGGAAAGAGCTGCCAATATTTTTGTTTGTGGCCTGGCCTAGGAGAAGAAATTTATAGGTTTGAGTGGTATTATATAAGGCCAGGAGTCACAGGCCTAGAATTGAAGATGTTGGAGCTCTTGGCTCCTAAAGATTCTCAGGAGCTGAGAGTAGCTGATGATAGGGATTTACTTGAATACAGTGGCCAAGGATAGAAATGAGGGAGAATATGATGATAAGTTAATACACAATAGAAGAATCCTGTGGTCTTACCTGTAAAGAAGTACGAATACAGTAGAAGTGGAAGGGAAGGGGAGGCTAGGTGACACAGTGAATAGGAAACTGGCCCTGGAGTCAGGAGGACCTGAGTTCAAATTAGGCCTCAGATACTTAATACTTACTAGCGGTGTGACCTTGGGTAAGTCACTTAACTCCAATTGCCCCCCAAAAAAAGAGTGGAAGGGAATTTAATTTGTACATTTGAAAAATTTCCAAATCCCCCCCATCTTTTAACGGTTTCCTTTATAATTTCTTTTGCGCATTTACTTTGCTATTGCTTATGCTGGCTTGAAGCATTAAAATTTTTTTTATTCATATCTTTTGATTTTGTATAACCTTAATTTATGAATATATTCCTCCTTCCTTCCCTACTCAGCAAGTCATCTCTTACAATAGAAAATTAAAAGAGAGAATACAAAGTCAGTATAACAAAACCCTAATATGTCAACCTAGCCTGACATGATATGTAATGATTCACACCCATAGTTTCCCATCTCTGTAAAAAAAAAAAACGCAGAGTTACATTTTCTCATCTTTTATTTGGGCACAGTCTTGGTCATTAGAATTACATAGTATTCAATTACATTTTTTGGTTTCCTTTTTTCATTTACATTGTAGTTATAGTCATATACATATACATATATAGTTATATACATGTATACATATGTTATTTTTCTGGTCATGCTTACTTCATTCTGCATCAGTACAAATAAGTCTTTTTGGGGGTCTTTTTCTGAATTCCACATAGTTATCATCTCAGTAATGTTTTGTTATATTCATATGTGATATGGTAGAAAGGCCTCTGACTTTTTGGAGTTAGAGAATCACGGTTTACATTCTGCCTCTATTTGCCCCTTTCTACACGTGTGGCTTGGGCAAAGTCACTCAACTTCACTGTAAAAATCCTCATGTGGAAAATCAGAGGGTAGTACCAGAGCAGAGATTCTTAATGTGGAGCCCATGAACTTGTTTTTAAAATATTTTGATAACTATCTTTTAATATAATTGGTTTCCTTTGGGTCCTTTGTATGTTATTTTACATATTTAAGAACTTTTTGAGAAGGAGTCTGTAGGTTTCACCATACAGTTAGAGGGACCCATAGCACAAGAAAGTTTAAGAACCCTTGGACTGGTGTTCTCCAAGGTCTGTCCCCCATGTATAGAGTTCCTAATGTATTTCTGTTCTCCAATTAATGGCTATCGATTTTGTTCCAGCTCTTGGCCACCAGAAACAGCACTACCATGAATTATTTGATGTATGTAGGACCTTTCTTTCTCTCTTTAACCTCTTTGGAGTATTTGATTATCAGCGGGATCTCTGCCTGCCTTGCTTTTTAGAGCTAAGCCACCACTTTCAAGTCCTAAGCTTGTAGGTTTTTTCCACTTCTAGACACCATAGCCTCTTAAAGAAAATGGCTCTTATCTCCTCTTCTATAAAGGAAGGATTGAGAACTAACAACCTCTGTTTCTAAAGAAAGTTCATGGAAACACTTTTCCTGTCATTTTCTATCCCGGGCTTCATCTCAGTATGATACAGCAAAAAGAACACTGGTACTAGGATTGGAGCTCAAATCCTGCCTTTGACCCACACTGCTTGTGTGACTTTGGGCAAGTAGCTTCACACCTCTCTGGGCCTCAGTTTCTTCAGTGGTAAAATGTGGGAGTTGGACCAGATAACCTTTTACCTCTAAATAGATAAGCACACAATCTTCTCTGTTTTGGGGTCCCCATGGTCACAGTAGCCCCTTTTAGGTGGTCTGAGAAGTATTTGAATCCTTAATCTTTTTTCACCAAGGCAATAATACTATTGTGCCCTGATAGCAACCACTCATCCAAAAAGATCTTGAGACAAATAAACACCTCTTCACCAAGGTTTCAGAGGTCTTCTGCTGGGTCAAGGCCTACTGATAATCTATTTGTCTTTCTATCCATAGGCACACATGTGATTATTAGTTTGGTTCAGTGACAGAAATCATGGAAACAATCTAGTTCCAGTCGGTGCTTCCAGTCCGACTCTGCCACTAACCAGCTTTGTGATGTTGGACAAGATATTTAACCTCTGTGTACTTCTCTTTCTTCATTTGTATTATGAAAATGCCAATGGTTACCCTTCTTAGAGACATCAATAAAAGTATGTAAAAATATATGGAAACATCTAAATACTGTACAAATGCAAAGTTAAATGCTACATCATATTTAATTATACATAGGCATATATGTGTGTGTGGGGGTGCCACAGCGGATAGAATGTTGGACTTGGAGTCAGGAAGACCCGAGTTCAAATCCCACCTCAGATACCTACTTAGCAATGTGATCTTGGGCAAGTCCCTTACCTTTGTCAGCCTTAATTTCCTCATCTATAAAGTGAAGATAAAAGTACCAACCTCCCAGGGTTGTTGTGAGGGTCAAATGAGAAAACACATGTGAAATACTTTGGAAACCTTATAGAAATATATAAATTCTAGCTAATATTATTATTATTTATATATTTATATGTGTGTATAACTACATAGGCTTAGAAGCTGTTGGATTTTATGCCAAGAGAACAAAGTGCTTAGGATTTCGAATACACTGGGAGTTATTTGTGAAGCATCGTCAGAATATAGCTATAGATCACCTGACTCCAAATCTAGCTGTCTTTTCATTGAATTGCCTTCTGGGCTCTAGTCCCAGCTTTGACACAAATTAGTTGTGTGATTTCAGGCAAGTCATCTAACTTTTATGCCTTTATTTTTTCATCTGTAAAATGGGGATAATAACACTTGCTGTATTTACTTTTCTGTTTTATTTTAAAATTTCCCTTTTTATTTATCACACAGCTGGGTGGCACACTAGATAGATTGCTGGACTTGGAGTTAGGAAGACTGAATTCAAATCCTACTTTGGACACTTACTTAATTGCATGACCCTGGTCAAGTCATTTAACCTCTCTTTACCTTAATTTCATCATCTAAAAATGGGGATAATAGCATCTACCTCATAAGGTTGTTGTGAGAATTAAATGATATAACATATGTAAAGCAATGCTGTATAAATGCTGAACTTGTCAAATGTCAACAAATATAAACATCTCCCTACACAAAGAAGAGAAAAGAAGACTGAGAATGAAACCTTGAATCTTGACTTGTGTATTGTATATGTTTTAAAGGTATGTTTTAAATTTAACATGGTAATTCCAATACTTCCCTGCTTGTCTGTGTTCCTTTCTGAACGTCTTTCTGCCTTTTTCCTCTGTATTTTTAAAACTATTCATTGATACTTTTTTCTTTATTTTCTAAATTTTTTTTAGTATATCAGTCATTATCATTCTTTGCTATTACTCCATGCCTCTCCCCATTAGTAAAAGCTCTCTCTTTTAAAAAACAGAGTCATGTGAAACAAATCCATGTATTGGCCATGCATGTCTCAAAATGTATGTATAGTGAATAGAGCACCGGCCCTGGAGTCAGGAGGACCTGAGTTCAAATTTGGCCTTGGACACTTAACGCTTACTAGCTGTGTGATCTTGGGCAAGTCACTTAACCCCGATTGCCCTGCCTTCCCCCTCCAAAAAGCAAAACCAAACAAATAAAATGACAACAACAATAATAAAAAAAAGATGAATGTGTCCGAACCTGGAAGATATAGTTCCTGAGCCCTTGCTAGTGTGCTTACCATTTTTACATACCAGAAACAGTGTTGTTTTCATTATGTAAGGCAAAATCAAGTATGTTAAAATATAACAGTCCACCCACAAACATTTTCTTGCCAATAGAAACAATGCCTAAAGAAGGAAGAGTACAGGGCGGCTAGGTGGCGCAGTGAATAGAGCACCAGCCCTGGAGTTAGGAGGACCTGGGTTCAAATCTGGCCTCAGACACTTAACATAAAAACTAGCCCTGTGACCTTGGGCAAGTCACTTAACCCCAATTGCCCTACCTCCTCCCCTCCAAAAAAGAAAAAAAAAACAAAGAGGGAAGAGTGGACATAGGAAGGCACATAAAAAGCTCCCAGAAGTTGGGGGTGAGGAGGAAAGGAAGCAATATATACTTTAAGCTTTTTTTTTTTCTGTTTCTCTTCTCTTCTCTTCCTCCATCTTTACTCCACTTATTCTATCTTGTGGACTTCTTTTTCATGCCTATTGCTTCTCTTCTCTTTTCTTTTTAGTTGGCTTCTACCCATTGGCTTCTGTTTTCTGGCTTCTAATGCCTCAAATTAAGGCCTCTTCCTAAGGAATGACCCATCTTCAACTTAGGTTGAGAAATCCAACATCTGTATTTCTACCAGGTATAACACAAGTAGTTATCATACAATTGCTCTGTAGGCTCCAGAGTTTCCCAGCAATAAATTCCAAAGTCCTACAAACAACATAGTCAGACTAGATGCTTGGAAACCACGCACTGAAGCCATTTCTAACATCGCTAGCTCGGCACTCTTGTCTCTGAGCTACTTTCAAATACATTCAGTAGTTTTATTTGAGAGGCTGTCTTTGCTCGGATCTTCAGAACTGTTTGTGTTTCTTCAATCTGAGTTTTTAATGTGATCTCTTACACAAACGTCCTTTTTCTGTACCTTTTGTCAAATCAAGTAACCACATAATAAAGGGGCAATACCTTACAATTGTATGAATGGCTCTCCTGGTTTTGCTTTCTGCACTGGGTCTGTATCAGTTCATAAAATCCTCTCAGGTTTTTCTGAATTGGTTCCTTTTGTCAAACTGTCCTATTTATCTCATGGACTACATAATAAATGAGAAAGTCTTTGAAAAACTTAAAGCAAGTATAGATAACCTTATGATCAAGTCCCTGTTACTTGGATGGTAATTTAGAGTGCTTGGCATCTTGGCAGAGCTTCTGTTTGATAACTAATTGTGACATCAGGAATACTAACCTAAAATTCACACACACACACACACACACACACACACACACACACAACCACCAACTTAACTCCATGTAAGGTAGAAGCCTTTAATTTGTGTCTTCTGGAAAGATTTTCCATTTGTCTTCCCCATCTTCCGCACCCATCCCCTGGCTTCTTGTGTCTTTCAATTGTCTACTTTTTACTTGGCAAAGAGGATTTGGATCAGTTATAATGGATAGGTTAAAAGTCTCAGAGAAGAGCAACAGTAAGAAATGAATCACCTCAGATGATAATATTAAAGAGATAATTCAGGGATTCCCTGAGAATAGTTTACCCAGTGCTTATAGGTTTACATAGTCAGTCAGCGTGCATTTGTTAAACACTTCCTCTGATAAGCACTAGAGATACAAAGAAAGCAGTTGTAGGCTGTGCTCACATTCCAGGATTGTATAGCAGGGTATTTGTAGGCTTCTAATTAATTCGTCAAGATGTGGGCCCCAGGAAAATCTTAGAGAAGGACTGATTTAGGGTGCTTGCTGGATAGCTTCTCTTTCTAAAGAAACCAAAGGGATCACCATCTTTTTAGTCACCAAGTCTAAAATCTTGAATGTGTGTGTTACTGCCTCTATTAGGGGAAGAGGAAAGTCTTTCTTTTATTTGAAGATCTGCCTGATGCTTTCTTCCTGTTTAAGTTAAAAGGGGGAATAAAAGTCATGGTGCTGTCCATTGAGAGTATTTTAAATAGCTAATGCCTTCCAGGCGCCTTATTTTGAAAAAAAGGAGGGAGATATCACTATGGCTTTCTGACAACACTGTACAATAATTGGAAGGAAATTGAATGAGTGTTAAGGATTTTCATGAGCAGTTGGCATCCTACTGTATTAGTGATTACTTTTAGTGTTCCAGCTGCCAATGGGAATTGTTCAAACACTGCAGGAGAGATTCTTTTTTTCTAGAATCACAAGTGACCCCACTAATCTCTTCCAATTAAAAAATGCATTTAAATTGAGCCTTCTGGTATTCTCCCACACACTCTTGCTTCTACCTACTCTCTTGGACAGGTTAAGAAATGTTATCTTCCTTGCAAATATTTTGAGGCTTAGGTGTATTTTTAATTGCTTCTCTCAGGGTGTTAGTTGCCTAGGCACAAAGGAAACTGGCCAACTTTCTATTTTTGACTAGGGAGAAGTGAAGTTTTGGTTGTTCTTTGGTCTCCTCACTTTGCCCTTCTTGGATCTGGACCTAGCAGCTTAGCACGCTCCCAATCCCAATTGTTTTTTTTTAATGGCAAAGTCCTTCTACCTAGGGTCCTTTGGTAGTCTTGCTGCTGGCTGCTGCATTGGACAGGTTAAGAACAACAGAGATCTGCTTGTCTGGAGTGTGGCATCTTCTTACATCCATCCAGATAAACTCTCAAGCCTTGTGGCTCTGTGAATATACCTCCAAATGCCTCTTTTGGCATCTTTGAAAGTTCACTGTTCAATGACCCATCCCTAGATTAAACCAAACCCTGAAACAGACTTGTTTTTCATTCTCTTGCTCCAGATTGAATAACATCCTGGCTAGGGAGTTCCACCAGTCTTCCCCTCCCCACTTCTTTCCTCTTTGAAATGAAGTTCGCCTTCCTTCACAGATTGGTGCCACTGCCCTTTGGGGACCCTTTGTGTAATGTGAGCCTCAGTCCAAGAGTGGAGGAGGGGTGGGGAAGAGGTGGTGGAAAGGGTGGGTTACTGGTTAAAGCCCCTGTTCAGTCTGCTGCAAACAGAGCCAGTGCTCTGAAGGCTGGAATGTGAAGCATGTGCCTTTTCTTGAGTTCCCGATTCTATCCCTAGCTCTTCCAGATTGGAGGGCAGACATCTACAAGCCCGCCTCTTTTTGGTTTGGTGAGGGCTGTGCTTGACACCAATGGTTTGAGGAGCTTGGTTTATCCCAGGAAGGAATGTGAAGATACTGTCCAATGCAGCTGCCAGCAGGAGAGCAGCATCGAAGAGATAGGGCTCTGTGGGGCATGCCTCCAGAGCTGCTTTTTGGGGTAGAGTTAATTTATCCTAATTCATTTTGTGTTTTTGATGCTCTGGACTAGTTTGACTTCAAGGCTTACTGCATTGAATTACCACTCAGTTGTAGAAGGCATAGAATGAAATTCAGTTAATTGAAGATGGACCTTTTGCAGATTGATCCTTGAAATGTATTGACCCAGACGGACTGACTCTCTTTGGATGGATGATCATGGAAATTGTTTTGGAGGTCAGTAGGAGAGGCTGACCTTTATTCCAGAGGAAGTTCCGTGCTTTTAGAAGAGTAGAACAGGACTACACAGCTTTGGGGCAGCCTTCTGACCTGTCTGTCAGGACTTTGCAAAAAAAAAAAAAAAACAAAACCAAAAAGTCCATCGAAACTCCTAACCGGAAAAGTGAGTCACTTGGGCTTTGGCCCTCACAGAGCCAATTTCCAATTGGCCTTCCCTATTCTACTTGCACAGTGGTGTGGGGGCACCATGGCTGGCATGAGACTCCGGGATCTGGCATCCTCTGAGCTGTACCGACGCCGGCAGGATCGACAGAGCAGCACTGGCTTGTCCCTGAATGGTGGGACAGAAACAGCTGGGATCCTTGGGTAGGTCTCTTGAGATGAAGGGGCTGGTATTACTGGAATGTTTCCTAAGGCATACTTGACTTCTGTTGAGGCGAGCTTTTGTCTGTAGACAGTCTGACTAGGCTCAAGGTGAAATGTTCATTTCTGGTAAGTGTGTAAAAGAGATTAGGATGGAGGCTCTTAGCTTATCACAATGACAGGAAAACAACAGCAAGGAAACCTTTCCACTTTGAAGCATCTTCCTGAATTCTCCAGACCCAGGGTCCTCGTTTCCCTGTCAAACACAGGGCACAGTGTTTCAAAAAGAGAAAAAACTACTAAGGACTGAGAGTAGATGCAGTTGGTTTTTGTTTTTTTTTAATATTTTTAATCCATTAGGGCTCTGATGTTACCTATGGTCAGCATTCTCCATCAGGGTCTGTTGGTGATTTAATCATTCTAGATAAGTTCTTTGATGGTCCTCTTCACCCTTTAATAGCTTTGGCCAGTGAAGGAAAATACTCTATTGAACTTGAGATGCACCCAAAAAAGGAAGAGAGAAATCTGAAGGAAATGATCAAGTCATTAGGTCTTAGATTTGGCCTGCCTATTGCTGAATGGTTTGGGTTTTGTTTAAGTGCCTTATAGTTAAAAAATAAGTTAATATTATATTGGTCTTTAAAAAACAATGATGTTCATTCCCATTGATTCCCCAATCCCCCATACAACCTTCCCTTGTAACAAGAACTACAGTTAAGTAAAATAAATTAACCTATCATCTAAGCCTGAAGATAGATATTTCCTCTGTGCCTCTGGTCCCCTCTTTTATGGCAAGGGATGGGAGGAAGGCTTCACTCTCAGTCTTTTGCATATATGTTCGCTTATTGCATTGATCAGAGTTCTGAGGTTTTCAGTCCTTATTCCCTTTATATTATTATGGTCACACTGTAAGTTGTTCTCTTGGCTCTGCTTACTTTGCATTGTATCACTTTTTACAAGTCTTCCCAAGTTTTTCTGAATTCTTCAGTTGTCATTTCTTAAAAAGCATTAATATTCCATTAGCTCTGATCCCCTAATTTACTCTCTGCCATTGAATGCTAAAAGGAATCAAATCATAATCTATAAAATCAGCATGATCCTAGCCAGTATACCCAATACCCGGCAGTCATTACAATTCATTTCCCTGATAGAAAACAACTATTAACCCTTTGGAGGCAAGAAAGTCTAAAGTTCTTGGTCCTGTGAGCCAGCATTAACTAAGAGGTCCAGGAAGTCCCATTTGTAGGATATTACTGCTGTAGATGAGCTGGCAGGAAACCTGCACTTTGACTTTTTAGCCCCAACGCTGAGTGTGTATTGTTGGCCATAAGAAAAAAAATCGCTTTGTGATAGTCAATGAACAAACGTTTTATCCAGCACTTTCTATATGTAAGACACTCTGCTGAGTAACTTGGGAGATACAGAAAGCTAAAAGAAGTGATCCATGTTCTCACAGCCTAGGTTGGGAGATAAGACAGACATAAAATATCTAAAAATAGATTCAGAGTGTGTTAGAACCGGAAGGAAGCCTAGAATTTATCTAATCCAACCTTTTCACTTTATAGGGGAGGAAACTGAGACCCAGACAGGGGAACTAGTCCGAGATCTCATAGTTAATGGCAGACCCTGGAGTAGAACCTGAGTTTCCGGATTTTACCTCACAAAAGAGCATATTTTGTGTGAGACAGCAAGAATTTCAAGGAAGGAAAGGATCCCTGGGGGCTTTGGTGGCTTCACAGAGGAGCTGGGCTTTGGAGGAAGGGTAGACTTTAGACAAGAAGAGAGGAAAGGGGCAGTGGATGGTGCAGGGCATTCCAGACTGACAGGTTGGGGGAAGCAGAACCACGGAGCTAGAAACATTCATTTTGTATGTTTGGGGGACAGTGAATTGATCATAGATGTTTGCAAATGAGAGTAAAACCATCTGGCTAGAAAGAGTGTTTGTGTAAAGGGGTAACGGTAATCAGGATTAGAAAGAAAGGATTATTCAATTCAGTTCATTTTCATTCTATCTAGAAGGCATTTATGAAGAGTCCAAGATGTATAAAACCCTATATTAGGTGTTGGATGGAAAATAGGCTCCCCATTCCCATTCCACCCACCCAAGGAGGTGGGATAGAGCCTTTACATGGCTAAGTAAATACAAGATAATTGAAGGAGCCAGCACTGATAACTACTGCTGGGTGGAAAGAAGTACAAATGCCACGATTTCTAAGAGTGGGAGGTGGAGATAAAGTGTACCCTGGTGTCAGGGTGCGAGATGTCACGCCAATCTTGGGGGATAGCTTGTAGGTCAGTTGGGCTGGAAAGTAGAGAGTGTATAGGGGAGTAATGTGAAATAAATGTGGAACAGAACCAGATTGGAAAGGCTTTAAACACCCAGAGGAGGAAGAGTAAAAACATTAAAAAAAAAATTTTTTTTAATCTTACAGGCAACAGAGGATCACTGAATAAGGGAATCTCATGGTCAGTTTGGGTTAGATCATTAGGAGTTGTCTGGTCATTGGAACACAGGATTGATGGAGGATCCTGAGATAGAAGTTGTTGTTCAGTCATTTTGGTTGTATCTGACTCTTCATGACTCCATTTAGTTTTCTAAGCAAAGAAACTGGAGTGGTTTGCCATTTTACAGAGGCAAACAGGGTTAAGTGACTTGCCCAGGGTCACACAGCTACTATCAGTGTCTGAGGCCATATTTGAGCTCAGGTCTTACTGACTCTGGCACTATATCTATCCATTGAGCCACTTACCTGTCTAGACTTGCTGACAGACTAAATGTTGGAGGACAAATTTAAGAAATCAAGGGTAGCTAAGAATTTTCCCCATGGCAGAAATAGGGAGCTCCAAAGGGTGAGATCATCTGAAGAGAAGATGGTGAGTTCTATTTCAGATATACTGGGTTTGACATTGGAGTGAAAACATCTTAGTAGGCCATTGGAAACAGGAGACCAGAGTTAAAGAAAGGGGACAGGCCTGGAGACATAGATTTGGGATTTATCTGCTTAAAGGTCATATAAATTGAGTCATTTCATACTGCCAAAGTCATTGATGGTAAACAAGGCTCATGTTTAAGCCCGTGCTCAGAGCATAGCTACTTACAAAGCATATTAGATTTATTGGAATGTCATAGCAATTAAGGAAGATTTGGATCAGACTTCCTGACTGTAAGGGTTATTGGGTACTTAAAAGGGTTGATTGAAATCTGTGGAGTCGTCTTCTCCGGTTTTCTCTAATGGTCCTAGAGTTATCCAACTCAGGGGTTCTTAAATTGGGTGCAAAGAACTTGTGTTTAACTGTATTTCCATATGATTTGTTTCCTTTGTAGCCCTATGTATTTTGTCTTGTATATTTAAAAACATTATTTGGAGAAGAGTCCCTAGGCTTCTCCAGACTGCTGAAGCGTATTACACAAAAAGGCTTGAGCTACAATTAGATATAGTGCACCAGAAAAGATATACTTTAGGTTTCTTCTCCTTTCCAGTGTATGGTTAAAGGTGTGGATTCTAAAAGAAGATTTTTAATTTTTAGCTCAGACCTATTATTTTATTAATGTTGGGAACTCCCAGTGAGGAAACTCTCTCTACCATTACAGATAGCAACTGCTATGCAACTTGAGGTATTTCCTGGGGCAGGTTGAGAGACTTGCCTAGGATCACGCAACCAGTGAAGGGCAGGATCTGAACACAGCTCCTCTGGCTCCAGAGACTTCTTGCTTTCTACTCTACCACTCTGACTTTCAAAAAAGTATAATTAAAAACATTTACAATACTTAAAAAAAATCTCCACCACCCTAGAACAGACCTTTACTGCCTTTGACAGAAGACCACAGCAAATCTTTCAGAACGAAGAACAGGTATTGTTCTTTGGAAAGAGTTATATGATTTCAGATGCAAGAGCGATGGAAGGAGCCGTGGCCATGGAGATGACTTAGCATTTTTGGAGATAAGTTTATGAAAGGAAACATGTGACCCATACATTTCATTGTAGTTGTTCTTTCATGTCTGATTTGTCAGGTCCCCATTTGGGGTTTTTTCAGCAAAGATACTGAAGTGGTTTGCCATTTCCTTCTCCAGCTCATTTTACAGATGAGGAAACTGAGGCAAATAGGGTTAAGTGACTTTGCCCAGGGTCACTCAGCTGGTAAGTGTCTGAGGCCAGATTTGAACTTAGGTCTTCCTGACTTCAGACCCAATGCTCTGAGCCACCTGCATTAGGATGCACACAATGCATTAGGATGATAGAATTACAGAACCACATAACTGGTTAGAACTTCTACCAAAAATATGAATTTTATGTTTATGACATCCCTTATAAACGTTCCTTATAAAAAGCTACAGTATAACCAGGAATGTTTGTACCTGGGCTAAACATCACAAACCATGCCTGAGGCAAGTAGCCAAGACACCCTCATGTAATGGTGGGGAATGGACATCTTTCTGTCGGACTCCAGATCCAGCGGGTAGAGGCCCTGCTGGGGAGACCACACCTTGGGAGGGGAATGGGGCATTCTGATAGCTTCCTACTTTGATTAATTATTTTTGATAACTAGGTGCTAAAGTCAGTTGTTTCTTCACTCTTTGGCATCTGAGAAGCCTGATTACTCACTCAGGGGGTGGGGGTCCTTATATCAAAGAGCCTTAAACATAAACACACTGCTATCCCCTCCAAAAATCCCCCAAATGACACAATGCTCAAAGTGTCACCGCAAAATCTTAGTGCTGAATCATTTATACAATTCCTTCATTCTCCAGAGGACAAAACTTAGCCCCTCAAGAGAAGGGACTTACCCAGGTCCATTGTTTCTTTAACCTGTTACTGGCATTGAATCTGGGCTGAGGTAATATCCAGTGCTCAAATATCCACAGAAGGAAAGAACTAGAAAGGATGCCAGATGTCACCTTATGCTATTGTCTTATTGTGGAGAAAAGAATATAGTGGATTGGAGACAGCTGACCAATCAATCAATATTTATTAAGCACTTACCATGTGCCAGGCACTGTTCTAAGCTCTGGGAATACAAAAAGAGGCAAAAGGCAGTGTCTGCCTTCAAGGAGCTTACAATCTAATGGGGAAGACAACATGCAAACAAATATATAAAAAACAAACTGTATCTAGGATAAATAGGAAATAATTAACAGAAGGAAGGCTCTAGAATTAAGAGGGGTTGGGGAAGGCCTTGGTAAAAGATATCAGGTCTTATGACTCTTATACGAGTCCCTATTCAGCTTGGTTTAAAAAAATTTGACCTTTGGTTCATATAGCGGAAATGGCCCTTCCTTGAGTACCAGCCCTGAATAACATGACTCAGGATGAGTAGCTGAATGGGCAGGGGAGCCTGTGACCTTTCCTGTGAGGACACTAGCTCCAAATTCAGCAGCCTCAGAAAGCTCGTGTCCTTCCTCCCCTGGCTGTCTAGAGAACCACACAGGAGGGAGCTGGAGCTGGGGCCTAGCTGACTTACTCCCCAAGTGGGAGGGAACCTACTCTTCCTTTCTCACCATCTTGTTGACCTGCTTACTGCTAGACTCTGTCTCTTCATTCTTCCTTAGTGGAATACAAATACTGTCAGAACCCTCTTGATTACCCCTCCTTCCCCCAGGACAGAGCCCTGGCTGCCCTATTCTAGTTTCAGCTCTGATCCAGTCTCTATTTGAAAACCTCCAATGATGAGCTTCTCACTACCTCATAAAACATTACATTCTGTTACACTCCCCACATAAATATATAACAGATATAATTTATATATATATATATATTTTAAATGTCACATGTCCAAAATTGAATATGAGGTTAGTATCTTCCTCACCCTCTCCTCTTCCTAATTTCTCCATCACTTTCTCTCATATCCAATCTGTTGTCAGGTCTTTTAGATTCTACCTCAGTAATATCTCTCTAATCCAATCATTATTACTTTTGCCAATACCCTGGTGTAGGCCTTATAGTTGTCTCCTGTCTCAAGTCCTTCTTCATTGAATGGACATCATCTCAGACAAACTGAGGTCTGGGAAAGACCTTAATTTTGAAAGATCAAGGTCATCCACTGTATCTTGGACCAGGACCAGTTGTTTTGACTTTTGTCTTGCCAATGGACTTCCATAACACTGGAGGAGAGAGTGAGGCTGATGACTGTGGCTCTGCCTCACTTAAATCCAATTCACAGGCAAGTCAAGACATCACCCTTCAGATATCATTGGTCCTCTTTGAGAATGAAGGACAAACAACATAGCATAACACCCCAGTCCATCCTCTATTCAACTATCAAATTGAAAAGTTCAAAACAATGTCATCACCTCCCCAAACCTCCAACAAACTACTGTGGCTCCCTATTACCTCCAAAATCAAACATAAAACCCTCTGTCTGGCCTTTTATCATCTGATCCCCTCCTACTTTCCAGTCTCCTAACGTTTTATTCCCTGCCCCATGCCTATCTTTTCAATCCAGTGACACTGGTTTCTATGACATTCCATCTTCTCTCTAGCCATTTTCTTGGGCTGTCCTCCATGCCTGGAATGCTCTCCCTCCTTCATGTCTTGAATTTCCTGGCTTCTGTTAAGTTCAGAATGAGATCGCACCTCTCCTGATCCTCCTCAGTGCTAATGACTGCCTCTCTAATTCATCCTTTCTGTAGATTGTTTATATATAATTGTTTGTGTATCATCTGTCTGTTAGACCATGAGCTCCTTTGAGAGCAGGGGCCTTTTTTTTTTTTTTTGGGCTATTTTGGAGGGGGGAAGGCAGGGCAATTGGGGTTAAGTGACTTGCCCAAAGTCACACAGCTAGTAAGTGTTAAATGTCTGAGGCCAGATTGAATTCAGGTCCTCCTGACTCCAGGGCCGGTGCTCTATCACTGCGCCACCTAGAGGCCCCAGAGAGCAGGGCCTTTTTTGTTTTTTCCTTTGTATCCCCAGGGCTCAGCAGAGTGCCTGGCACATTGTAAATGCTTGTTGAGTGGCTGACTTTATAGTTAGGAAATTCTTCTTTATGTTGAATTTGCCTTTCTGTGACCTCCCACTATTCCTGGTTCTACCCTGTGGTTTCAAGCACAGCATAACCACTCTATCTTTCACACGAAGCTAGTCAGCTATTTAAAGAAAATGACCCTTTCTCTATAATAATAATAACTGACATCTATACAATGCTTTCAGATTTACAAAATACTTTCCTCAAAACAACCCAGTGAGAGAGATATTGTATTGTTTTCTCCCATAAGTCTCTATGGTAACATTAACAATAGTCTTTTAAATCACTAGGTAACATCTTTAATTCATATTCATGAATCATAAAGCCAGAAGAGACAACCATAGCTATTCCATGTCTGTCTACTGAAAAACAGTTTACAGTATTATACTATTAGTGAAACTGCATTTTAAAAGCTTGTTATGGTTGCTTAGTCGTTTTTTCAGTCAGGTCTGACCCCAGTTGGGGTTTTCTAGGCTAAGACACTGAAGTGGTTTGCCATTTCCTTCTTTAGCTCATTTTACAGATGAGGAAACTGAGGCATGTGACAGGGTTAAGTGACTTATTCAGGGTCACACAGCTAGTAAGTGTCTAGGGCTAGAATTGAACTCAGGTCTTCCTTACTCTAGGTCTGACACTCTATCCACTGTACCACCTTTTTAAAGGCTAATTAATGGTTAGCAAATGGGAAATAAGCTAGGCAATGAATCAGTAATAACTTATATTTATATTGTATCTATATAGGCTTAAAAACCTTTTTCCAAACAACCTTGTGAGGTAGGTATTGTTAATCCTGTTTCATAGATGAGAAACCAGAGCCACTGAGAGGTTAAGGGCATTGCCCAGGTAACGCAGAGCACAGATGTTCCAGCTCCGGGCTCCACTGTGCCCCCCTCATGGTTATAGTCAGCTCTTGATTGGCCATGCAAAGAGGATGGGAAGGTAGAGATACTGAATTTAGTTAATCCCAGACTAGTTCCCCAACTTACACTGGCACTCATGGGCTGGGTACCCAGAGGGCACCTGACTCCTGTCTGTCTCAGGTGTCTATGGCCCCTAGAGGCTGGGCTTCTAGTACTCTCAGTTACTGGTGTGCTTCCCACTAACAGTCAATCCGACTTGACTTATTAGCAGGGCTATTCATTAAGGTGGTATAGAAAGAATTGTAGTTATAAACCCTGGGGCACCTTCTCCCACAGACACACACAGGGTCAGTGCCCGAGAGTGGGCACAAGGTAACGAGGCACCTGTGCCGAGAACTCATGTGGCAAAGGGATAGTATAACTCTGCGGCCCTTGTAAGTCCTTTTCTCCATTCCTAGAGGCCTCATGAAGTTTCCCTTCATTGTAGCTCTCTGCAAGACTCCTCAGGTCAGTGCCTTGGTACAGATTTTGTCAGTCCTTAGCCAGCATCCTCCCCCAAGATGGGGACTCCCTGAAGCCACCTTTGTTTTAGTTACTCTCACCCCTGGCTAGATGCATTATCTCCTCCTGGTCCTGTTGTCTAAGCCCAGCAGGATGCCCTGTCTGCTACTGGTCTAGTCTTTCAATGGCATAGTCACTTGTGAGGGAGAGGAGTGATGGGAAGGGGAGGAGACAGAGAGATTGCAATCTATTCTAATTGATTAAGGATTTATTGATATATTTTTAGGCAGATTCTTTAAGACTAGGTACTAAGCTGATTGATTGATTAACTTGAAGGATTTGGGCTTTCTGTGATTGTGTTAAGTGGTGTGGTTCTGGACCCTCCTTTTCTCCCTTCCCATGTCCTTACAAAAATCATCATATTTGCCTTTAGAATGCAGATGGAGTCACATACAGAAGCTGTTTTTACATAAAAAGCTGCAGAAAGATTAGAGAACAGGTCTGACCATAACTTCTTCCATTTGGCCCAGGGACTTTCTGCTGATCATGGAAACATACATAAGGACGTTTGCAGTTGTGTCCTAATCTATTAGCTAATTTTAGTTGGAACAATTCTGCCTCATGTCAGAGATGTGTGATAGCCTCTCAGAAACACATGACCTCATGCTCTTCAGCAAGGTAGTAAATTATTACAGTCCATTAATGTGCAAGCTCTTTGAGTGCAGGATCTGTTTGACTTTTGTCTTTGAAACCCTGGCTATTAGCATAGTGCCTTGTATATAGTAAGTGCTTAATAAATGCTTGTTGATTGATTACGCCACAGACATACTTAATTCCTAGTCCCCCTTTTCCTCACTCCCCATAGCTTTATTGTTCTGGGACAAGTGGGTATGGCAGAAGAACTTGGGTTGCAATCTCATTTTATTTCCCTACTTGTTTGATGGAAGCAGGGGCTTTTTACACACACACACACACACACACACACACACACACACACACACACAGAGTAAATATCAGTAGCACTGTGAAACTTGCTTGACAATGTTGGCTGTAGAGCAGTGGCATTTTGGAGAGTTGAGGCAGGGGAGAGTGCTATGGTGTTATGTTCTTCCCACAGCTTGGTGGTTTGACTCGCCTGCCTCTCAGACATGCCCTTGGCTGTATCTTGCCTGTTGTCCACTTTGGAATGGGGGCAGAGAAAGGGGAGTGGCATTTTTCTCCTTGGGGGATAATCAGACAGACATTGTATTCTCTGTTCCCCACTGGAATGTGTGAAGGAGGGGGGAGGGCTTGGAATTTTCATTTCTTCCGCCCTTGCTCCCTTCATATAACTGCTTGTTGGCTACTGTAAAGCCAAGCTGGAAAGGAGTACTTTGGGATCCCCAGGCTACAGTGCTCTCTGTGAGTGTCCTGTACTTTGATGAACTCCTTTGATTTATCTTTCTGACATGTTTCCCCTGATTCAGAATCCCCCCAGGCCCCCTTCCACATACTTTGGTGATAACACATAGAAGGTCCAGTGTCATGGGAGGGGGTCATGCTGAATGAACAGCTCCATTCATGTTGTGTTCAGTGGAAGCATGCTTGTGTCTGAGGGGCTTCTAATTCCTGGGTAGTTGTTTATTTTAAAATTTCAGTTGTATCATTAAATTTCATATTAGAATTATGTAAAACTAGAAGGGAAGGTCCTTTTAGAGGAAAGTCCTGATCTTTTATTTATTTATTTTTATTTTTACTTTTTGGAGGGGGGAAGGCTAGGGCAATTGGGGTTAAGTGACTTGCCCAAGGTCACACGGCTAGTAAGTGTTAAGTGTCTGAGGCCAGATTTGACCTCAGGTCCTCCTGACTCTAGGGCTGGTGCTCTATTCACTGTGCCAACTAGCCACCCCTAAGTCCTGATCAATGACACAATTCTGGTTTACCTCCTATACCATTTGGAATACAAGAGTACCCCAAATAATGAACCCCCTATCAATGTGGGGTCACTGTAACATAGATAATGTTGTTGTTAATTCTTTTGTCAGACTCTCTGTGACCCCTTTGGGGTTTTGGTGGAGAGACTATACCAAGCTCATTTTCCAGCCAATTTTAAGTGTCTTGTCCAGGGGTCACAAAACTAGTGTCTGAGACCAGATTTGAACTCATAAAGATGAGTCTTTCTCACTCCAAGCTCTATTCACTGCACCACCTAGCTGCCCATTCTTCCAGCTTAGAAAAGAGTTAATAAATTGAGTTCCACTAAAATGAAGAATATGCACAGAAAATTAAAGTCAAGTAAGGCTGGAGAGATAAGCTAGAAAGATATTATGCAGGATCTTAAATGCTAGACTGGGCAGTTTACATTTTCCCCTGCAGGTAATACAGAGCTATAGAAGGCATTTGAGAAGCTGAGGGATAGTGGAAGCCTACCTTAGAAAGACTTTTTGGAAGCAGTGTGGAAGAAGGGTGAAACAACAGCCAGAAGACTCGTTGTTGTTCATGTGACCTAGGTCATAACTAAGTCCTAGCATTAGGGTTAGGGTGAGAATAGAGGTAGAGTCAGTCAATGAACAAGTATTCATCATGGACCCATTATGGACATGGCTCTGTGTTATGTAATGAAGTAAAAGGCATACTATTTGGGCCTTAAGGTGCCTACAATCTGACTGAAGGACACCAAATTAACACAGCATTTCAGTGCTAAACTGTGGCTTAAGGAAAGGTTCTGAACCTGTGATTTTTCTGTGTATATAAGGTGTCAGAGCGCAGTTTATAGGCTTAAAATTCCACTAAGATTTTTGTTTTGCTTTCTCAAGTCTTAGAGAGTTTCCTAGAGCAGTGTGTCAATGGAAATTAATGCAGGATGCGGGTTGCCTTAGAAAACCACAAATTATCGTTAACTGTGTTGTGTTGGCTTTTTATTTATTTTTGCTTAACATTTCCCAAAGACATTTTAAATCTGATTCCTTCACACTGGGGAGCCATTACTCACTTGCAAGCTAGGAATTCCTCTGCCCTAGAGCAATGAGAGCTCAAGTGACTTGCCCAGGGTCACTTGACTTGCCTAGTATATGTCAGAGGAAGATTCTAAATCCAGCTCTTTCTGACTCTGAGAGCAGTTCTCCATCTCTGGCAACCATGGCTACCTCTAAGTTGTGTGTTAAAGACTCTAACTGTCATAAGAGTTCATAGAAAAGAGAGATCCCTGTAGGCTAATGTGCTCGGAGACCACTTCATGAATGTAGAGGGATTTGAGCTAGGCCTTGAAAGGGGGAGAAAGAAGTGAATATGGGGAGGTGGGAAAAGCAGTAAAAATACGGCCTGGGCCCTTGGCCAGAGGATGGTGTGCTTTCACCAGCGATCTGAAAGCCTGTATCTGGGCTCTGGGAATTATGTTATGTCATCAGCTCCAGTGGTCATTGAATCAGGCAATTCAGATTTCGGAGTTACAGGATTTCCTGTTTATTTCTGATTTCCCTGAATTATCTGAAAAAAAAAAACAACACAAAAAACAAACCTCAAGTATATCTATCTTGCCCATTGCTAAACTGTTACCCTCAACACAGCTTTCCTTCTCTGTTGGTCGCTTGTTCTTCCATTTGACAGCTCATGAGAAAAGAAAGGGATGTTATTTTTAAAATGCAGTCACATTCATAACTTCTTTTGTGGGGTTGGGGAGAGAAGGAAAGGGATGAGGTGGAAATATTGATGAAAGTATATCTAGCCCAATAGGGGATACAAGCTGAAAGTACAAATATGTTCCAGAAGGGCTGTGAGAGCCAGGAGGATGGGCTGTTAAGGGGAAAGGGGACATTTAGGGCCATTTCTCTAACCTTTCAAATGTGGACAAACCACGGCCTCCCCAAGCTGCCCCCTTGGGGACATTCCATCTCCTCTGGAATGTGCTTCCTTTTCGTCTCCACCCCTTTAGAGTCCTTAGCTTTTTCTAGAACTCAGCTAAAGTGCTACCTCCTTCACCAGGCCTGTCTTTATCCTTCCACTGAAATGACTATTTCCTTTGTCTACATTTTTTATTTACTTACGGCTATACACGTTCCTTCTTAATAGAATAGACTCTACAGGACAGGGACTGTTTTGTTTTTCTCTTTGTACAAGAATACCTCGTTGCTTAATAAATGCTTGTTGAATGAATGATGACATTGTCAGAGACAGAATTCTAGGCTGGAAGGATTTAGGCACTGATCTGGTGTGAAATTCCTATATTCGTTTTTGATTATTAACAATAATAGAGAGAAATTCTGCGACACTTTAAGGTTTGCAAAGTTATTTATATGTATCATCTCATTTGATCTGCACAACCACCCAGTGAGCTTTTAATATCCCCATTTTACAGATGAGGAAAATGAGGCTAAGAGCCCTGAAGTCACACAGCTAATAAGTGTCAGAGGTATTCTTGAACTCAGGTGTTCCTGACGCCAAGTTCTATGTTCTGTCCACTCTGCTAAGAGGCTTCTTTAGAAGAGAGTCTAGATTCCAGTCTCATTTCTGGCTTTGTACCTGATTGGGACTGGCATATCTGAACTGTAAAATTATAGGGCCACAAATGCTGTTTGTGTGTGGTCCCAAACAAGTGATAAAGCACAGAGAAACTCTGGGACTAGGGACATTTTAACTCCCTGGCCCCAGGGCCAATCCTGGATTACAGAAAAAGTTCTTGCCAGAAAGAATGAGAGACTTGTTGGTCTAAACTTTGCTCCCCCCACCCCCTGGGACGTTATCATTTTTGGACGCCATTCAGAAACCTGACTGACTTTTTTCCCCCTTTTATGCAGTAACATGTCGGATGCCCTGGCAAATGCCACATGCCAGCGCTGTCAGGCCCGCTTTGATCCATCGGAAAGGATTGTGAACAGCAACGGGGAGCTGTATCATGAAAATTGTTTTGTCTGTGCCCAGTGCTTCCGGCAGTTCCCAGATGGACTCTTCTATGAGGTGAGGAGATTTGCTGTGCTGCCCTGGCCTGTCGCTGGGGCCTTGCCCTGCATGCTCCCTCAGGGATGTGGGTAGCTGCTGTGTGAATCCTTCAGTGGCCCCATGCTGGTTTATTCTTAGGCTCTCACCCCTTTTCCTCACTGGCTGCTGGGGCTGCTTTGTTCTTCTCTGAACAGCTCTGCCTTGAAGCCCTGCTCCCGAAGCATCTGAGACTTCTTCCTTTGGCAATCAGTGGTCTTTTGTTTTTGTCATCATTGAAAAGTCAAGCAGCTGAGGCTTCTGAGACAGAGGAGTATTGTGTGGAGGGTAAAGTGAGCACCTAAAACCTCTGTGCCCTTAGCCCAGCAAATCACATTCTTTGTATTTATTTTAGAGATAATGTTTTAAGTTGTAAGAAACTGAAACAGGAAAAAAAATAGAAACATTTTTAAATGTAGGGAGATGTAACCAAAGTGGATGCCAAGGTCCCTTCCAAGTCTAAAGCTCAATTCGAATTATGCCTTTTACCCAGTTAGTAGTGCCACAGACCTTCCACCATCTGCTTCCATTCTTCCTTTCCAGACTCATCTAATTGTGTTCCATGCACCTCGTGCTCTAGACAAACTGGACGGCTCTCTTTCGCCCCAAATCACGTGCTTTCCTTCCACTTAC
Organism: Petaurus breviceps papuanus; assembly: GCF_028583685.1. NCBI lineage: Eukaryota > Metazoa > Chordata > Mammalia > Diprotodontia > Petauridae > Petaurus > Petaurus breviceps. The sequence continues at coordinate 181,030 of NW_027187273.1, read as the reverse complement.
CGTCATGGCTGTAATGTCTGGCCTCTCACCCCTCCGCTCTATTTACTACTTTAATTCTTTTTTCAGGAATTGAAAAATTCAATTTTTTGAATTCAACCAAAAGATTCAGTTGGGCCAACTCTCTGTGACCCCATTTGGGGTTTTCTTGGCACAGACACTGGAGAGGTTTGCTATTTCCTTTTCCAGCTCATTTGACAGATTAGGAAACTGAGGCAAATGGAGTTAAGTGAATTGCTCGGAGTCACACGACTAGTAAGTGTCTGAGGTCAGAAGATGAATTTCTTGACTTCAGGCCCAGTAGTCTACCACTGTGCCACCTACCTGCCCCTTCAGTCCCTACCCATCCCTTAAATCATCTGCTCCATGAGGCTTTCCTTTCTCTTTCTTCCTCCCAGATACCTTCCTTCTTAGACCTCACTTAGCATCCTGATTCACACCTCTCTGATATATTTATGTAATACCCCATATTAGTTTTCTGTCTTTATATTTTATTCTCCTACTAGATTATAACATGCCTGATGACAGTGACTAGGTCTTCTCCTAACTCTCTGTCTCTCCCAGGCCCTAGCCTAGTGGTAAGTGCTTTATACAGAGTAGTGCTTAATAATCATTATTTATTTGTTCATTGGTTACATAGAACATTGACTCTGCTATCTGCCAAAGATTGCCTTCTATTTGTTAAAGGGCTGAAGTTAACATAACTAAGTTTCCTTTCTTTCTTTTATCCTTCTGTTCTTCCCATTTCTGTTTCTTTCCTTGTGTTTCTTCCTTTTAATTGAATGATCTCCAATGCTGCCTGTTTAAGACTTGTGTACAGAACCTTGGGTCTTTAGGAATGGAAATATAATCTGTAATAGATGAATCAGAAAATAAAGTAACCCCAGCAGCCTGGCATTCCTCTTACCCCTTCTCTCTGTGTTTTGATTACAGTACGAAGGTCGAAAATATTGTGAACATGACTTCCAAATGCTGTTTGCTCCCTGCTGTGGGACATGTGGTAAGGCTAGACTGAAGCCAAATCTGCCATATCTCTATTCTGAAGGCTTTATTTTATGAAGTGGGGGAGGGTGGGATAGCAAGGGGGAAGGGATTTACTTTTAGAGGAAAGTGAAGGCTAGCCTTTGAGCATGTGTCATTTGAGAGATATAGGGCAGGGAACCTGAAAAATCACCCCCATTGTTTGTTATGGCACCTGACATTCAGCTATGGGAAGATCACTCATTTACCCCATAAAATATAGATGCCCTCTTCCCTCCCGCCCCACCTCCTTTTCTGAGTCTGTTAGCAACATTTTGTTGTTCAGTTGTGTCTGACTTTTCAGGACCCTATGGATCATTTTATGCCATTAATGTCCACAGGGTTTTCTTGGCAAAGATACTGGACTGGTGTGCCATTTCCTTTGTCAGTGGATGAAGGCAGAGGTTAGCTGACTTGCCCACACAGCTACTAAATGTCTAAGGTTGCATTTGAACTCAGGTCTTTCTGACTCCAGACCCAGCACTCTATACACTGAACCACTCAGCTGTCTCCACGAGTAATTTAAACCTTTTTCAGCTGAGAACAAATCTCTGCAGAAATGTGACACAGGATAGTTATCCACAGTTCGGGAAGCAGGGAGGAGTGGGGCTATATTGATCCTGAGTGGGGAGGTGGCAGAGCCCCGGAGTCAAACTTCACAGAACCACGGAGGGTCAGCTTTGAGATAATAAGAAAATATAGCCCTTTCTAGTGTTGGGACGACCTGGAGATCGAATCCCGGGCTCAGACACTCAGCACCACACCCAGAAATAACTGGCCGTGTAACCTTGAGCAAGTTACTTAACCCCAATTGCTTAAAAAAAAAAAATATATATATATATATATATATATATATATATATATATATAGCCTAGAGATGGCACACCCCTACACAGAGCACAGCTATTTTCTTGGCACTTGCTTTAGAGAGTAGATTTATTTTCCCCGTTGGAGGTTATTTTTCATCTCCTGTTTTAGTCCATTGGGACAAACTCGGCAAAGCAATAAGAAAATACAGGAAGAGTGAAGCTGTTTCTTCCCTGGCAGGTAGGAGTGAATGCATCTCCTTCCCTACTCAAATCTGACTTTTAATTTTCTAGGTGAATTCATTATTGGCCGAGTCATCAAAGCAATGAACAACAATTGGCACCCAGAATGCTTCCGTTGTGAATTGTGTGACGTGGTTCTTGCTGACCTGGGCTTTGTAAAGAATGCTGGGAGGTAAGGAGGAGCCGAGGCCCACAGGGCCATGGGAGAAGAGGCCGACTGGGGAGGAAGCTTGGGGTTAGAGAGCATGACTTGGGGAGGGCATGTGAGCTAGCCCAAGATGTTACTGATACCTAAGGCACCAGGGCGTGACCGAAAGAAGACTGGCCGAGGGGCTAGGGAGACCTGGGCATCAATCCCAGCTCTTTCCATCTTGAGCTGGGAAACCTCAAATAAACCTCTTTACCCATCTGGGCCCCTGCTTCTCCATCTCCAAATGGGAATAACACCTGCCTAAACCCAGCCGTCACTTAGGGATGTTGTTCTGATGGCACAAGAGAACTGGCGTCCAAGTTCTTTGAATAGCTCGCTTTTACATAGTGTTTTAAGTTTCCAAAGTGCTTTACATACATTATGACATTTGATTCTCACAACAACCCTGTGAGGTAGGTGCTATTATCATTCTCATTTTACAGAAGAGGAAACTGAAGGTTAATTTACTTGCCCAGGGTGACACAGTCAGCAGGTATCTGAGGCATTCTATCCATTGTGCCACCCAGCTGCCTGAAAAGTAGTAAGAGCTATATGAATTCTAGTCAATCAATAAACATTTACTAAGTGGCTTCTGTGTGCCAGGTACTGTGCTGGACCCTGGGGATATGAAAAAGGGCAGAAGACAGCCCCTGCCCTCAAGGGACTTACAATCTAATGCAGGAGACAGTATGCAAACAAATATATACAATTAAGCTACATACAGGATAAATAAGGAATAATTAACAGAGGTAAGGCATAGGTTTAAGAGGGGTTGAGAAAGGCATTTTGAAAAAAGATGGGATTTTAATTAGGATTTAAAGAAAACCAGAGGGGCGGCTAGGTGGCAGCAGTGAACAGAGCACCGGCCCTGGAGTCAAGAGGACCTGAATTCAATTCCAGCCTCAGACACTTAACACAAAACTAGCTGCATGACCTTGGGCAAGTCACTTAACCCCAATTGCCCTACCTTCCCCCATCCAAAAAAAAAAAGGCAAAAGAAAGAAAGAAAGAAAACAGAGAAGTCAGAGGTCAGGAGCAGAGGAGGGAAAGCATTCCAGGCATGGGAGCAGTCACAGAAAATGCCTGGAGCCGAGCTGGACTGTCTTGTTTGTGGAACAGCCAGGAGGCCAGTGTCACTGGTTCCAAGAGTATGTGGAGGAGAGTGAAGTATTAGTGTGATGGGAAGGAAAAGGGGATGGGAGTACTGGCTTAAGGGTTAGGTGCCAGAAGATAACCCTAGGAAAATGTCACACTTTGGATTGGGAAACCATGGTGACTAGAACTCTTCAGAAGAAAATTGAGATGAGAAGTCAAGGATCCTCATGAAGTTCTTTAGTGGAAGGGGTAGAAGAAGGGCAAAGGAGATTTCCTGGTAGCTAGTAAAGGGAAGAGAGAAATTTTTATTAAAACAACATGATACAGCTTCACACTTTCAAAACTATGCACATTATAATCAGCATATACAGGTACAACAAAGGAAGATCACTGTACAAATGGAAAGCAAAAGGGGCATAGACAGGCAGGAGGACATGGTGTGATGGGTGCCCAGACTTCCTTGGGTTCATTTGGGGATCACCAGGGGCTGGAAAGAGGCATGCTGCATAGGGTTGCTTACTTTTGCTGATAGAGCCCATGGATTCCAAGCCTTTGAAGTCAAATGGGAGGGAGTGTGCAGCCTGTGTAAGGCATCCATGATCCATGCCATGGTTTTGCTCCCTTGTTCAGGTCTCAAGCAAGATGGTCAGGCCAGTTGCAGGCCCTTACATGAGGTACAGCACACGAATTGGGAAATTGGAAAGAGATTGTCAGAACAAGTTTTTAAAAAAATTAAATCAGGAAATCTCTGGAGCAGAGATAAAAGTCGTATCCCATCGCTTTAGGCTACACATGTAAGATGTCATTTGGGGACCAGCCTGACTTGGTCTCCATGGATCCAGTTGTAATCACCCACCAAATCACTGTGTTAACTAAACTAAGCTGTCGATGTCTATAATCAAAGACCTTATAATGTGAACACTACAGCATTTCTTCCCTCCCTCCCCCATCCTTATCGCCCCAGACACTGAAGCAGACATTTAAAGGAACTCTCTCTTTCACTCCGGCAATTTTCGGATCATTTTCTTGGATTCTTTGGGGAATAGCCTCCCCCACTCTTGCTTTAACATAATAGGAGGTCAGTAGCTCAGCGGTCAGCATTGAGCTTAGAGAAAGACTTTCATTGTTCTCCAATTTTCATGTCCCTCCCCCCTTTATCTAGGCTGAGATCATTAGGGTATCTAGTAACAGTAAGTAAGCATAGCTGAAAATGTTCCTTCTGAGGGGGAAGGTGTCTTGGTTTGATTACATGTTAGTCCTTGCTTTGCAGAAATGTAAGAGCTTGTTAGAAATTGAGAGACAGGTGAAGCTGCCGTTTAGGTGTCCAAGTGAGATATTAGTGGGCCACCAATATTTGAGTCTGTTTTCTCAGTCGGAGGATGGTTGGCTGTGTTTTGTGTGGAAGAAGCTGGATTCTTCTACTTTGACCTCCAATGGAAGGTCTCTCTGCACAGGAAGAGTCTGCTATCGAGGCAGCATTTTTATGTCTGGATATCTCTTTCACAGTTCGGACTTAGCACTTAGGGAGCTCTCATTTGTCTTTCCCTCAAAACTTGGTGGCAGGGTCATGGCCCTTTTGCCGCAAAGCAAGTTACACAAAGCATCCCGGAACTTCTCAGCCACAAAAAAATACATGACAGGGTCCAGGGCCCCGTTGAGGCTGGTGAGGCAGGAGGTGATGCGGTTACTGAGGGCCAGGACGCGCTGGGCCTCGCAGGAGGCCCGGGTGCCATCGTAGCGCAGGACGTAGATGTAGCGGTTGACGTGATAGGGCACAAAGCACACCAGGAAGATCACCAGTACCATGATGATCATCTTGATGGCTTTGTCCTTGAGGTGTTTCTCCACCCGGTGGCCGCTGCGCAAGTTGCGAATGATCAGCAGGTAGCAGGTGACGGTGGTGACGAAGGGGAAGGTAAAGGCCACGGCCAAGGACACCAGGGCGTTCCGCGAGGCTTTCTCCCGGTAGAGCTGCAGGCAGACGGTCGTGCTGTTCACCTCCGCCGTCTGTGCGCTGACCAGCAGCGGGGCCATGGCCACGGCCACCACCGCCCAGAGCAAGGCGCAGGTCAGGTGGGCGTAGAGAGGCCTGCGGACTTTGATGGACCTGATCGGGTGCACGATGGCCAGGAAGCGGTCAACGCTGATGCACGTGAGGAAGTAGATGCTGGCGTACATGTTGAGGTAGAAGAGGAACCCGGTGAGGCGGCAGGGGATTTCCCCAAATGGCCAGTGGCTTCCAGAAAAATGATAGACAAGCCGGGTGGGAAGCACCAGTACAAAAGACAAATCGGCCACAGCGAGATGCATCAGAAAAACGTTGGCTGGGGTGCCCGATTTTTGGTCCCGGATAAAGAGCCAGAGGGCAAGGGTATTGCCAACAAAGGCCAGGATGAAATCCAGAAGATAGAAGGAGGCAAAAAGAACATTTTCCAAGGGTGTTTCTTTGCCACATTGCTCAAAAGCATCCAGGGAATTGTTGAATTTATTGGAAGGGTTCACCACCAGGCTTTTCATTCTTCAGCTCAAGTTGGGAGTCCAAAGAAAGATCCTGAAAAGAGTCAGAGGATCAGGTGACCAAGAAGCTAACAAAGTCAAATGCATTTTTTTGTCTGGCGCAAGTGAGGGTCTAAATTTAGGATGACCCCAAAGGTTTGGGGGTCCTAGGCTTTTAGACAACCATGAGCAGATTCAGGAAATCCCCAGCAGTCTAAAGATCCAAAGCCAAAAATCAAATGAATTCAAAATTGGAGTTCAACTCTCAAGATTTATGGAGTGGTTCCTAGAGAGGGCAAAGCCCCTTCCATGGGATTAGTGCGATTTCTGAGTATCCTTAGGGCTGCCTCCGTTAGTTCTGGAACATTAATTAGATAAACAATTCCAATGCTGCAATTACCTCTTTAATGAGGCTTATTGATGCCCAGACAAATTTGTTTGGGTGTCACAAGAGTCTTTTGTTACTGAAATTCTCACACACAATGCTTCTTTTAGGACCTCTGCCTTAGACTGAATTGGGAGGGGGTGGGGTGTAGCATGTGTGGAAAGAAAGGCAATGTTTGGCTCACAGCCTTACAAATAGGCAATCCACTCAATCATGGTGAGCCTGGGCTCAGGAGTCAAGAATGCTGAGTTCATATATCCAGCCTATATATCCCCTGGGCAGATGAAAGGGGGAGAGAGAGAGAGAGACAGAGAGAGACAGAGAGACAGAGAGACAGAGAGACAGAGAGAGAGAGACAGAGAGAGAGAGAGAGAGAGAGAGACAGAGAGAGAGAGAGAGAGACAGAGAGAGAGAGAGAGAGAGAGAGAGAGAGAGAGAGACAGAGAGAGAGAGAGAGAGAGAGAGAGAGAGAGAGAGAGAGAGAGAGAGAGAGAGAGAGAAAGAGAGAGAGAGAGAGAGAGAGAGAGAGAGAGAGAGAGAGAGAGAGAGAGAGAGAGAGAGAGAGAGAGAGAGAGAGAGAGACAGAGAGAGAGAGACAGAGAGAGAGAGAGAGAGAGAGAGAGAGAGAGAGAGAGAGAGAGAGAGAGAGAGAGAGAGAGAGAGACAGAGAGAGAGAGAGAGAGAGAGAGAGAGAGAGAGAGAGAGAGAGAGAGAGAGAGAGAGAGAGAGAGAGAGAGAGAGAGAGAGAGAGAGAGAGAGAGAGAGAGAGAGACAGAGAGAGAGAGAGAGACAGAGA
>NW_027187273.1:101000-173602 GCF_028583685.1 Petaurus breviceps papuanus | reverse complement strand
GAGAGAGAGAGAGAGAGAGAGAGAGAGAGAGAGAGAGAGAGAGGAAGGAAGGAGGAAGGAAGGAGGAAGGAAGAAAGAAAGAAAGAAAAGAAAGAAAGAGAAAGAAAGACTAAGCTTGTTTTCTTCTTCCTTTTAATTCATTTAGGTTAAAGGATCTACTTAAGACAAATTTTCCCAGCTTATATTTTTCTGACTACAGACCAGGTTCTGCCAGTTCTCTCCAGAGCTCATTGTCAACAAGAGATCCTTTGGATCTGTTGAAAGAAAGTTGATTACTGTTATTTGGGAATGTAATACCTGTTATAGCTAACCAGGCAGTTAGGTGGCTCAGGGGATAGAACACTGGGCCTGGAGTCAGGAAGACCTGAGTTCAAATGTGGCCTCAGATACTTACTAGTTGTGTGACATTGGGTAAGTCACTTAACCTCTGTTTGCCTTAATCCATAGAAGAAGGAAGTGACAAACCATTCCAGTTCGTTTGCCAATAAAACCTCATTGGCATGTCCATGAGGTCATGAGGAATTGAACATGATTGAACAGCAACAAATAGCTAACTAGCATGTTTATGCTATTAAAGTTAGTTAAACCTGACATTACTGTTAGCAAACTTATTCTTCAGGATCTTCTGTGGCATTGAGGCTAGAACATTAGACTTGAAATCAGGAAGACTTGAGTGGTAATTCTACCTCCTACACTTCCCAGCCATGTGACTCTGGGCACGTTTTATAATCTCCCTCAACTTCAGTTTCCTCATCTGTAAAATGGGTATTATAAAGCCCTGTAGTACTTACTTCATGCTTTCATTGTGAGAATCGAACGAGATAATGTATTAAAGCACTTTAGAAACATCTTAAAGTGATATATAAATAGCAGAAATAATTATTGTTTTTGTCAATGTTTTCTTAGTTTATTAGAAAAGTTATCACTGTCCTGATGGCTGCTATTCAGGACATAAAAACACTCTCTCAGCTGATAACAACATCTTTATGATTTCCAGCAAGCAGTTTAATGATAATAAAGTCCTGCCCTTGTCCATTCTGAGAAGGCATTTCAGTAGCTTTTCACCATTAGGGAGACAAGCGGGTGAAAGGCAGCCCTTCCAGGCTCCTAGAACACCCAGAGTCTCCCAGGCAGTCATTGGCTGGGATGCAGAAGAACTCATCTGTTCTTGCAATCAAGTGTGGCCACTTTCTGTACCATTAGTTCATCCGTTTACAAAACTACACCCACATTGTCTCATTTGCTTGGCATACCTCAGCTGCCTCTCCCAAGATTAGAATGAGAAAAAAAAAGAAACTAGAGAAAAGAACTAGCTCCTTTCTGACAACATAACTTTCCAAGTTATCTTGGATTCAAAAGTCCTGTTGGGATTGGACTTGTCAGAATTGGGACAAAGCAAAAAAAAAAGTCTTGGGGACGCTAAGTGGTGAAGTGAATAGAGCACTGACCCTGGAGTCAGGAGGAACTGAGTTCAAATCCGACCTCAGACACTAGACACACTTACTAACTGTGTGACCTTGGGCTAGTCACTTAACTCCAATTGCCCTGCCCTCCCCCCCTCCAAAAAGCAAAAAACAAAACAACACCCCCCCAAAACCAGAAAAAAACCCCGAAACAAAAAAGTCCTAACTGGATTCCACCCCCCGGCTATATATATTTTCTATGAAGCCCCTTGATATTACATAGTAAGCTCCTCTAGAGCTGTATAATGTATGTGCAGATTCAAAATAGCATTATATAAGTCTCTAGAAGTTTGCTGAAAACACCCTTCATTTAAAACCAGGCTACCAGATCAATTAGTGAGCATTTATTTGTTTTGTTTTGTTTTTGGAGGGGGGAAGGCAAGGCAATTGGGGTTAAGTGACTAGCCCAAGGTCACACAGTTAGTAAGTGTGTCTAGTGTCTGAGGTCGGATTTGAACTCAGTTCCTCCTGACTCCAGGGTTGGTGCTCTATTCACTTCGCCACCTAGCTGCCCAGGAGCATTTATGAAGTGCTTAATATGTGCCAGGTACTGTGAGATATGTATGTATGTATGTGTATGTATATATATGTACCTATATGTGTGTGTATTCTTTTAGAGGGTTGGGCTCATGCGATCCCTTTTAACTCTGACATTCTGAAAAATTCCTCTTAAAATAGTTTTTTATTATAAGAACAAAAATATCTGGTGTGTTAGTATTGAGAGGTTGATGGACCTTAACAGGAACACCATCAATTAAAAAAGAATTTAAAAAAAATTAAAAAAAAATTTAAAAGGAACACCATCAATATCATCATCATCATCACTGCATCTAAGCCTGCTTCTAGTAAGAAATATATATTATATACATGCTTATATATGTATGTATATAAACACAAGTGAACTCATCCTTGCCCTCAGGGAGCTTACAGAGTGATGTGGTCAGACTTATGCCTTGAAAATGTCAATTTAGCAGCTGTGTGGAAGATGGATTGGAGAAGGGGAAAATTATAAGCAGAAAGATTAATTAGGAGGCTGTTACAAGTGTTTAGACAAGAGGAGATAAGGGCCTGAATTAGGTCCTGTTGTGTGAATGGCGTGAAGGGGTTGGATGTAAAAGGTAGTGTTGAGATACAGTTAACAACAGATTGGATATGGAAGTTAAGTGAAAATAAAATATTAAGGAGCTAAGTGGCTCTTTGGGTTGGGAACCAGGAAGGCTCATCTTCCTGAGTTAAAATCCAGCTTCAGACACTTACTAGCTGTGTGACCTTGGACAAGTCACTTAAGCCTGTTTGTCTCAGTTTCCTCATCTATAAAATGAGCTGGAGAAGAAAAAGGCAAACCCCTCTGGTATCTTTACCAAGGAAACCCCAAATGGGGTCATGAAGAGATGGATAGGACTGAACAACAACAAAAAAATGTTAAGGATGACCTCTGAGGCCACAAACCTGGGTGACTGAAAGAATGGGGTGCCTGTAATGATTTTTGTTTTGCACATGTTGAATCTGAAGAATGGCTGTGGAATATCCAGACAGAGATGTCTAGCTAGCATTTGGAGAAGAGGGACTGGAGATTGGGGAGGGCTGGATATGTACATTTTGTAGTCATTTACATAGAGATGATAATTGAATCCATGGATGGTAATGACATGACCATGCAAGAGTTCAGAGAGAGAAGAAGAGAAGGCTGAGGGCACCATCAACCACCTTGTAGTACATATGCATCAGGATATTTGTTCAAAGATTATAAATTTAGAGCTGTAAACACCCTTAGGTCACCAAGTCCAGCCCTCTTATTTTACAGATAACAATAATAATAGTAACATAGCATTTATATAGTGCCTACTAAGTGTTATACAAATATTATCTCACTTGGTCCTCACAACAACTCAGAAAAGTAGTCGTTTTTTATTATCTCCCTTTTAAAGATGAAGGAATTGCGTCCTGGAGAAGTTAAGTGACTTCCCCAAGGTCTCACTGTAAGCATCAGAGGCCAAAATTGAACCCAAGCCTTCCTGACTCAGTTTATGTATAGTGTTCTATCACCAAGAGTACAGCACTAGAGCCTGCAGACTCCTGTGATGTTAGCTGTATGACTTGTCCTGAGTGGAAATTGTATGGGGCAGGGGGGTGTGGGGTGGACAAGAATGGAGTGGCTTTAAAGAGCTGTGCCAGGCTTTCAGGAAAGCACATAACATTTCAAAGTTGTTGCCAGGTATAACACTCTGTCTGTATTTCTGAACTCCTAAGTTAAAATTCTCAACCTCTTCTGGTCTCCCCCCCAAGTATCACCCTCCTCTCCTTCCCAAATCCACTTCCAGAAGGAGAAAAGGGCCAGTCATGGCATTAGCACTCTCACTTAATGCCAGAATGTTAAGTACAGTGAAACCTGTCAAAGACCCAATTTCTTCTGTGAGATTTGCCTCGGCTTCTCCCACATGTCCCTACTCTGATGGCTGCTGTCAAAGCAGCAGGTTACAGTCTGTATGATAGAAGTCATTCCTCTGAGCACCTGGACCCATTTGTGGGGGAGGGGGTGAGGCATTTCCAAGGGAGAGCCTCAATCTGGTTTTGAGAGAAGGAGGCAGCATGAAATAGTGGAAAGAACACTTGCCCCGAGAGTCAGAACACCTCGAATTCTGGCTCTGCTTAGCTTAGTCACCAGCCTCAGCTTCAGTGTCTGTAAAATTAGAGGGATGGCCTCATGACCTCAAAGATCCCTTTCAACTCTGATATTCTGGGGAAATCCTCTCAAAATCGTTTTTTATTATAGGAATAAAAAAGTCCAGTGTGATACTGTTGGGACCTTAAAATTTAAGGAACTTCATCACAACAAATAGCATTTATAAAGTGCCTACTTCATGTTTATAAATTTATATTTATAAATGTGCCAGACATTGTGCTAAGCATATTACAAATATCTCTTCTTTGATGCTCACAACAGTCCTGGAAGGTAGGTGCTGTTTTCCTCATTTTACAGATAAGGAAATTGAGGCAAACAAAAATTAAGAGATTTGGTCAAAATCACAGGCACTTAGTGTCTGAGACTGGATTTGAATTCAGGTCTTCCTGACTCTAGATTCAGTGCTCTATCTACTGTTCCACGTAGTTACGTACTGTATACATTTATACAGTATATGTAACCTCAATATAACTTTGATGTAACAAAACTCAGGGTAAAAGAAGAGTCATCTTGAGCCTCACCCAAAGGGCTTTAGCTACTAAATTAGGTGGTCAGACCTACAAATGACATGAATCTTACAGATGACGGTATAGGGCAGTTCTCACACATAAACATAAATAACTCCAATAATGCTATTGCCTATTTCTATATCACATGTTTATATGAAAAATAATTAGTATGTGCTATGATTAGAATATAACCCTTCCTCCAATTTTTTTTGGGGGAGCAAGAATGAAAGCTATCCATCATTCTTTCTTCCCTGAAGAGACATTTGTCTCTATCTACATAGTGCTGCTATAAATTAAATATTAATCTATTATCTCCAGGAAAATTCCAGTTAATCCCAGTGAACTTTCTCCAAGAGACTTCCAAATCAAAAAAAAAAAAAAGAAAAAAAGGGGTGGCTAGGTGCCCCAGTAAATGGAGCACCAGCCCTAGAGTCAGGAGGACCTGAGTTCAAATCCGGCCTCAGACACTTAACACTTACTAGCCATGTGACCTTGGGCAAGTCACTTAATGACAATTGCCCTGCCTTCCCCCCTCCAAAAAGCAAAAAAAAAAAAAAAAAGAGGCTACCAAATCACCAAGATGGCAGTTGTGACACAGAAGGATACAGAGAGTATGACCAAGTTATATTCTTTCCTTATAACACATTATCTAAGAGGCCATTCTGAGAGCCCTAATGGTGAGTGGGAAGAAGTCCAGGGAGACAAATTAGAAATGACTTGAGTCTCGGCTGGGTCACTCACGAGTTCTGGTACCTAGAACAAGTCACTAGAGGCTCAGGTTAAAATGGGGACAATAATACCCTGCCATGCCAATTTCACAGGGTTGTTGTGAGGATAAAAGAAGATTATGGGAGAGATCCTTGAGGGCGGGTCCTTAACCTTTTTGTTGTCATGGGTCCCCTTGACTATCTGTTGAAGCTCATTTTATATGTATAAAATACATAGGATTAGAAAGGAAGACAATCATTGGAATAGTTAACAAAATATGTTTTAAAAGTTTATAGACATCAGATTAAGAACCCTTGTCTTAGTCAGGGGTGGGGAACTTGCGTCCTCGAGGACACATGTGGCCCTCTAGGTCCTCAAGTGTGGCTGCAGGTTCCCTACCCCTGTCTTAGATGAATGCTTTGTAGAGAATCACAGAATCCAAGTAAGATGGGACCTCAGGTGTCATCTAATCATACCTGAAAAGAAATTCTATCTACAACATCTTTGATAAAGGGCCATTCAGCTTCAATCTGAACACCTCTCATAAAGGGGAACACTCTGATCTACCAGGGCCGCACATTTCATTTCGAGATAGCTCTGATTATTAGGAAAGCTATTCTTATATCTGGATGGAATCTCTTTGCATCATGTACTGCTCTCTGTTCTGCCCTCTGGAACTAAGCAGAACTAACTAGTATCTTCCACCAGACAACTCTCCAAATACTTGAATATAGCAATTATGGTCTGACACTCCAAACCCCTACCCCGCCCGGCACAGCACCAATTCTCATATAGGACATACTTCTCTGATTTCCTTATCATTCTAGTCACCTCTCTGATACTTTCTAGCTTGTCACCTTCCTTCTTAAAATGTGGTAACTAAAAGCCAACACAAGATTTCTGATATGACATAGTACTCTAGGGTAGAGTATAGAAAGACCACCATCTTCTTAATTATGAACATGATATGTCTTTTCTATTACAGAATGAGACTGTCTCAGACTTCTTCCACACTGTTAATACATATTGAACTTAACTAAAACATTATATATATATATATATATATATATATATATATATATGTGTGTGTGTGTGTGTGTGTGTTTTAGTTATGCCTTGCCTTCTCTCCTCCAAAATATATATATTTTGGAGGGGGGAAGGCAAGGCAATTGGGGTTAAGTGACTTGCCCACGGTCACACAGCTAGGTTAAGTGTCAGGTGTCTGAGGTCAGATTTGAACTCAGGTCATCCTGACTCCAGGAGGGCCAGTGCTCTATTCACTGCACCACTTAGCTATCCCCCTCAGATATTTTTCATATGTGCTGTTGTCTAATCACATTTCATATCCTATACTGGTGAAGTTGATTTTTGAAACCAATGCACAATCTTTACAATTTTCCTGATTCAATTTAATCATATCAGATTAAGTTCATTATTCTAACCGGTAGAGACCTTTTGGAATCTGTCATCCAATGCATTAGCTACTCCCTTCCCAAGTTGGTGTTATCTATGCATCTGATAAATCTGCATATATGCCTTCATCTAAGTCACTGATAAAAAAAAAATGTCAAATAGTATAGTGCCAAAGACAGATTCACTGAGAAACTCTCCTGGAGACCTCCCTACAAGCTATGGACCCATTTGTAATGTGGATTCATTCATTAATGACAACTCCTTGGGTCTGGTCAACTGACTAGCATAGAATTCACCTAACCATGTTATCTATCATCCATCTAAGATCTATCCATTATCACTCCTGCTTTCAGAAAAGATTCCAGTGCTACTTGCATCTTCATATTCTTTGCAGCATGGAGCACAGCCCAGTACTGTGAACATTTGTCTTTATAGCCAAAAAGAAAGATTACACTTAAAATTTATAGGCTGAAAATTCTTAGTTTCCATTAATCAAAGAAAGCAAAGGTTCACTTTGAAGGTCTGCCATATGCTTCATTAATTCAGTATGAATATTCCTAAAGGAACAGTCCTTGATCCCATCAATAATCACTCATGTTCATGTAGACAGCTGGCTTTCCATTAAAAACACATTACTGTAGTTTATGGTAATGTTTAGAAATTTAACTGAGTAGAACTGTGATTATGAGAACACAAAAGGAGAGTTAGTATAAAAGGAGGTTGAGTTTAACATCCTTTTATTGAGCACCTACTGTGTGCAAGGCCCCATGTGAGGTGCTGGTGGGGCGGAGATGTCTCTGTTTTTAGTGAGCTTATCTGCTTAGTAGAGAGATGAGATAAGCGCAAAAATGATCATTGATACGAATTAGAAAATGATCAGTGCACAGGAGAGGCATGGATAAACCACCGTGACTTGGGAGATTTGAGGAGAGAATGGAGAACCTGGAACATTTTTATAGACAACTCTTATTTATACGATACTCAAAGTGCATCCGATGGCAAGGAGTAGAAGGCACTTTGAGCAAAGTACCAGATGCCCTAGAGGTCATCCTTTTGATTTTTATTAGGCTTCTTTGCTGCCCAGTTCGTGCCCCTTCTAGCTCAGTGGTAATTTTCCTGAATCCTAAGAAAGTTACAAAGTCGGCAGAGAATGAATCAAGATAAAGGAGAAGAAGCTCTCAAGAGAAGAGCGAATATGGGGCTCCAGGGGAGCAGCAGTGCCACACACAAGCATTGGGGACATGTAGGAAGGATGCTGCGAGGCATGAGAGACAGCCTGGCCAACTACTGAGTACTTGGAGGAAGTAGGAAGCTCACGGAATCATTTGGACAGAGGACATATGGGATCACATTTTTGTATTTGTGTGTTGACAGCAAGACCTACCCTTCCCCCAGTTTTCTACCCGACAGTAACATGGGGTGGTGGCCAGTGATCTCAGCCTAGGGACATCCCCGAGCATATATTGGCTCTTGTAGCACAGCTGTAATGACAGAAATAACAAAAACAACAGCTGACATGTAGACAATGCTGTACATAGCTCTTAGCACAGCGTTAAGTATATATATTTATGTATATTTAGTAGGCACGGAGTAAATGTTGATTGACCCACTGACATGGAGGATATGCCATAGATTTTTTTTTTAAGCAATTGGGGTTAAGTAACTTGCTCAAGGTTACACGGCCAGGTGTTTCTGGGTGGGTGCTGAGTATCTGAGCCCAGATTTGATCCCCAGGTCATCCTGACACTGGAGCTGGTGATCTTACTCACTGAGCCACCTGGCCGCCTCCATGCCATAGATTTTTAACAATTTGTCTGAGGCAACAAAATAGACTGTACTATAGATTTAAAAAAAATTAGATAGACAATTTCTTTTCTAACCACTAAGACCTGACTTGTCTAGGGACTGAAAAACAGTCCTTATCAAAAAGGGATTAACAAAGTTTTTTTGAACATCAAAAGTCTATGTGTCTGTGAGATACTAAAAACCAATTAGAAAGTTATCACCTATGCTTCTCTTATGAAAGTGGAATCCATTGCACAAGTCATATCCAGCCAGTGTTTTAGTGGATGGGCTGGAAGCTTGAGGCTACAGCTGTCAAAACTCCACATCAAGTCAACACAGTGTATCCCTTGGGACCCAGGGGCCCTCAGTTCTACTCTTGGCCATGCTTCAGGCTTGCCATAGGAAACTGACTTACCCTCCCTGAGTCCTAATTGCTCTTTCTGGAGATGGAACTAAACAATCTCCATGGTTTATAGAGGGCCTTGAAGTTGGAAAAAATCATGGAGGTCATCTTGTCCAACTTTTGCCTAATCAAGAGACAATACTTGCATCCCACCCCGGTATCTGCAATAGGTGGTCACCCATTGAATACTCTCAGTGAACTCACTACATTGCTTCCTATTCTAGGAATCGACATCTAAAATCAAACCTACTAAAACAGCAGCCCCTCACCTTCCTGAAAAAGGAGCTATGGCTGAGATAAGACTTCCTTACAGATCACTTCTCTTTGGGCTGAGTTCTAGACAAGAGTGACTCAGAAAGATGCCATTGGAAAGACTAACCTCACACTTCCTTCACTGAATGACTCACTCCTGAATTTTGACTTCAGGACTCCAAAGAAGCAAAATAAACAGAGCAGGGAAGGAGGATTAGATTCCAGACTCACCCCCACACTACTTACTACACCCCCACTACTTCCTTCTTCCTAGTCACTCAAAAATCAAGCTTTTTAGTAAGCTGGGAGAAACAGAAAAAGAGGCCTGGGAACAGCCTGAGTCTCTGCTTTTGGACCACTGTACCCACCAGAAGTGGTCCAGCTGCCGACCCCTATTAGCTTTCTGATGAGAGAGTGGATTTTTTCCCTTTTAAATGCTTGTGATTATTAATTGCTACTGTCTGGCTGTACTCTGAGATATTGCCCAGCTTTCTGATTCCCCTTTGGGGGACCAAACATTCCAGATATGAGCCTCCTGCTCTAATCATTTCATATCTAATTCACTATGTGAATGTATGAAAGATTAAATGAGTAGGACTTCTGCATTTCTGATTGTGGCCTTGCATACCTCTGGGTCTATTTATAACATTTATGTTTGCAGTAAAATCCCATTGATCATAATGGAGGTGAGTGGAGGCATGGATAATCAAGAGCCTGGGCTGAGAGGAAAGTGTTTGGAAAGTGTTATGATGTTTTACCAGCAAGTAAACCTTCTCAGTAGTACCTTCATGTAGGCTGTTCCTTGGGCCTCATCTTGGTATGGAGAGAGGGAGAGAGGGAAAGAAGAAGAGAGAGAGAGAAAGAGCGAGAGCGAGCAAGAGCGAGCGAGCGAGCGAGAGAGAGGGAGAGAGAGAGAGAGAATGAGAGAGAGAAGGAGGAAGAGGAGGCAGAGGAGGGGGAAGAGGAGAAGGAGAAGAAGAAGAAGGTGCTGTGTGATAGAGGGGAAATAGCTCAAGGCACTTATGTAGCTGATCAGTAGAACAAATGTAAATTTGCATGTATGGGAAACAGGCAGGTGCCTACCTGGTGTGATTTTACAGGTGCCAGGAAGACCCCTCTGCCCCAAATATCTGTCTCCCCCATCTCCTTATTAGCCTGCCAGGGTACTTGAAATTTATCCTTACTGATTTATTTCTTTGGATTGACATAGGCATAAAATTCAGTTCCTGGCCATTTTTTAACTTCTTCCCTCCACCCCAGCCCCATTGATTCATTCATTAAGCCATTTACAACTTAGTGTGATTTAGTTTAATGATGTGACTTTCTTGAAGATGGGTGAGATTAGGCCAATAAATCTATGGGAATTTTGATGGGAAGAGAAGTAGGAAGGAATCATTTTGGAGGGTGGAAATTTTAGGAGGTGAAATTCCCACCCTCCTGCACCCTTTCCACCATGGGTGTTCAGGGTGGTAAAGGGGGGGCAGCTCCAAAAAAAGGGATGTGAAAAGGTACTGGGAACGAAACTACCAGTCTTGCTTCAATTTTGTCCAACAACGTGCCTTAACTTGTGCTGTGTAGGACAACGTTTTTTACGTAGAGTATCAATAGCTTTGAGGAAATAAAAATTCTTCTGAGCTCCTACAGAGGATTTGCCTTTCCTCTGCATGTTGCTTAGACTTAGACATGGAGTTATAGAATATTGCCATTCCAAAGGACTTTAGACATTTTCTGGAGAGAGGAGAAGAGCTCTGAATGGCAATCAGAACTTGAGTTCAAAGCTAGGTCTTCCTACTCACTACTGGTAGACGAAGTGCTCTCCAAGGTCCCTTAGACTGACAGTTCTTCAAGGCCCCTTTCTTTCAGTTCAAAGACCTATCATCTTTTTTTTTTTTTTTTTTTTTTGCAGGTGTGGGAATTCAGGTCTACAGGAATTTGTTGTTTTGCCTAAGGTCACACAATGAGTTGGCAGATGCCAGAAAGACATTGTTTATAAAAGGGAAGAAATATCCCTTAAAGGATCCCTAAGTCAGAACTAGGGAGTTCAGGAAAACACATGTTCTGGAGACAGCTATGTATGTGATGGTACAATCTGAAAGGGAAATGACAAAAATGAAAGGATGGAACAGGAAATCACCAAGAGGCCTTGCTCCTGACTTGAGACCGTGCCTTAAAATAACAATGTAATTCAGGATCACCATCCCCCATTTTCCCCAGCTTCTATGGAGAGAGGGAGAGAGGGAAAGAAGAAGAGAGAGAGAGAAAGAGCGAGAGCGAGCAAGAGCGAGCGAGTGAATTAATTTGTTACTAATTGTTCTGCTTTGAACTCCAGCATAAGAGTTTTCTAATGTTCCTTGTCTTTAGAATTATTTGGTTATTGTTTTTTTTAAATTGGCATTAGAAATGCCTAGGAAACTCCCTCCACTCTGTATCTACTCTTTATTAGTTTTAGAGCATTACTTGGGATAATGAAAAGTTAAGTGACTTAACTAAGGTCACACAGCCTGTATGTCTCAAGGTGGTACTTGAAATAAGGTCTTCCTGACACTGAGGCCAGCTCTGTATCCATTATATCACATGGCCCTAAGAGTGAATTATTCTATAGATAATATATTATTTAATGCTCACATTAATTTTTATTATTATTTTTCCTACTACTATTGTTTAGCATTTATATAATGTTTTAAGGTTTGTTACAAATATTATCTCATTTATCCTCATGACAACCCTGGGAGGTAGGTGCTATTATTATACTTATTTTACATAATTGGAAACTGAGGCAGGCAACAGTTAAGTGACTTGCTCAGAGTGCCACTGCTAGTAAGTTTCTGAGGCAAGATTTCAACTCAGGTCTCTAGGTCTAGAGCTGTATCCACTGTACCACAGCTCTATAATTGGTAATAATGATGTTAGAAAATAGTCCCTGTCCTCAAGATATTTATAATCAGGGGTGGCCAGGTGGCTCAGTGAGTAAGAGCACCGGCCCCAGTGTCAGGATGACCTGGGGATAGAATCCAGGCTCTGACACTTAGTACCATACCCAGAAATAACTGGCTGTGTAACCTTGAGCAAGTTATTTAACCCCAATTGCTTTAAAAAAAAAGATATTTATAATCTAGGTGGCTATAAGACATGATTCATGTTATGAGAAAATTCTTCCCTCCCTTTTTTGCAGAGGTGGTGGAGAGACTGCAGTTTTGTAAGAATCAAAATGTCAGACTTTTTTAGATGTAACATTGGTTAATTTTGCCATTATTGCTTTTTTCCCCCCTCTTCTTTTTTATTCTTTGTCATTAGGGATGGCTCTCTGGGAGGAAGAGCAGGAAAGGATATATTTGGGAGTATAGGTGATGTAAAAATAAAATGTATCAATAACAATACTTTACAAAAAGGTGGGGCATGCTTCAGAGATCCAAGATCAATTATGGGTGGGTACTCCTCTCCACTGATGCTTTTGTAAAGAGCTATTATGAGTTGTTATAGCTGTTGGAAGGAAGAAAGGAGGGAGGGAAGGAAGGAAGGAAGGAAGGAATGAAGGAAGGAAGGAAAGAAGGAAAAAAGGAAGGAAGGGAGGAAGGAAGGAAAGAAGGAAAAAAAGGAAGGAAGGAAAGAAGAAAAGAAGGAAGGGAGGAAAGAAGGAAGGAAAAATGGACAGATCTATCTGGTAATCAGCATTCCGATAGTGAGTCTTTCTGGACCTAGTTAGTCTAATCTTTGGGTGGCAGACATACTGTCCCATGCTCGAAGCAGGTCTAACACCTGTTAGAGTTGACATTTCACTTACAATGGCCTGTAAAAACACGGGGTCATCTCCCCACCATGCTAAGACATCAGGAGTAGAACTTCTGCAGGAGGGGAGTGGGTGGTAGAGAAAACATAAATGAAAAGAGAACAGTGTAAAATAGAGTCCTGGTATGGATCGGTAGAGCAGTGAATAGAGCACTGGCCCTGGAGTCAGGAGGACCTGAGTTCAAATTCGGTCTCAGACACTTAACACAAAGCTAGCCTTGTGACCTTGGGCAAGTCACTTAACCCCAGTTGCCCTGCCTTCCCCCCTTCAAAAAGCAAAATGCAAAATGCAAAATAAATAAATAAATAAATAAAATAAAACAGATTTCTAAAACAATTGTCAAATAAATGGTTAGGTTTAAATCTTTTAGATGAGATGACCAAAGAAGCATTCATATTAGTCTGGAAATTGGGTATTATTTATATTATTCCTGCTTCCAAGACTGGAAAGCTGAGACGTGGAGAGGTTAATTTGTTCAAACCCTTGCCAAGGTTACATAGCTTGTGAAAGGCCTTGGGAGGTCATCTGGTCCATCCCTCTGCCTGACTGTGGTAGAACCAGGAAAGCAGCCAAGGAGTGACTGCACCCTGTCATATGGTAGAGTATTCCAGCCCTTTGTCCTGGCTTCCTTCCCAATTTCAAATGACTTGGAAATCATGAACAATGAAAGAGTGAATTTCTCAGGTAGTTAATTACATCCCTAAAGGATGAGTAAATTTTATGAATCTCATTTCCAGATCAGGAAACTGCTAAATTAAGAATTAGAGTTTGGAATTAGCACTGAGGTCCAGTTCTAGGGCTTGGATGGCTAGTCCATGTTGATCCCCAAAGGCAATGGTTTTATTTGATGAAAATCTAAGTAAGGTCACAGGAGGAACTGCTTGAACCTGACAGCCACCTTGTGGTTGTTTGGCATTACTCAGGCAGAAAGGAGAAGGAAAGGCTCTTAGGAAAGTCTACATTTAAGGAACATTTTTGCTTTCTAAAGCATTTGTGTAAATGCACAGCATCTGCTTGGGTGGGCTTTGCAATGAAAGAATTGGTTCTTGAAGCAATTGTTGCCTTCCAAGGCTACCAGCAGTCACGAGAGGCCGGACTGTAATTTGGGATTTTGAATGCTACAAAATCAGGTTGACTCAAAATGAAATCAGTTTCACACTTCAGTGACATCACTCTTGAAGTGATCACTTAAGTTGGGGAAGACAAGGCTTTTAAAAATTTTTTTAAGATGAGCATTTCCCCAAACACCTCATTCTTACATTTTAAAGCGAGGAGATGTGGAAGGATGAAAAATCTGCACAGGTTTCCACAGATGTTCCTCTGGATCTGTGGAATGCATCTAGGCTTGCTGCCAGCCCAAGGGATAAATAAAGTTAGATCTGGAGGTGAGGTAGCCTGTTAATTAAAAGTCTGGCCAAGAACCAGTTCTGCAAGAAATAGTTTGGGTATGTCAGGTTAAAATTCAGAAAACCACGAGTTTAAACTTTACAAAGCATCTATTAGGGAAAAAAGAGATCACAACTAAAGTGGAATTTCCATACCAGTTTATACTTTGTTTTGCTTAGGAAATTAGTCTTTTATATCATCAATAATTTATGGTTCCCTTACACCCCTGATTTTTTTCTTCAAGCTTTGACAGTCTGATTTCTTTGAATTGGGGGTAGGGTTTCCCTCTTTCTGTTAGTCCCCTTACCTCTCACAGTTCCCAGGGAAGAAGGAAAAGGCTCGGGAGTGGGGTCCAGTATATTTCTCTGATGCCGGCAAATCAGGGAGAAGATAAGGGCAAAGTGAAGTCAGCTGGAGGGTCCTTAGGGAATTGCAGCAGAAGGGTCAGCTGTAGGCTTAGTGAGGGTTGGAGGAGGGAGCCCTCGTATATAAAGAAGGCAGTTAGCTCGGACTGGGTATTAGCAACTCCTTCACGCTGCAGGGAGGGAGGGAGCAAGAGAGGGAAGAGAGGGGGGCCCATTCCCCTCTATGAAAGACAGGCTTCATCCCTGTAGAACCCCTTGTCAAGAAGGGGAGCTCCTCCTGCTTTTCTAATATTTATGAATATTCCACTGTGTTCCCCGCCTCCCCCTCACGCCCCCAGAGCCAAATCCTTTCTGAACCCCCAGTCTTGGATTTTCTTGAGTCTGTGATTATTGTAGCAGAGGTAGAGAGGTTGGGGGATGGGCCGAGGGGGTGAATCTGGCTGGTATTAATAGACACAACAGGACATTTCAGAATGGGATCATTCCATAATAGTAGGAATGGGGGGCAAAGGGGCTGGCTACCATGGCAACGAGTCTGTTCTTCTAAGACTGCACTTGGCAGCCAATAGAGGGGGTCTATGGGACAGCAGAAGAGTTTGTGAATGGGGAGGGGGTGATAATAGTCAAGTCAGTGGGAAAAGCTGAAGGGCCCTTGTTTGGTCAAATGAGAGGGGACTCTTTGAGGACAGTTGCTGTAGGGTTCTTGTGTCCTGCCCTGTATAATTAGCCTCCACTAAGCGTAGTTAAATAAAATCGATGCCTTTATCTGGAGATGAGCACAGCTGCATACTTCCTAATAATAGGGTGCTGTCTACCCTTGACAGGCAACGTGGGCTCAGTCTGGGAGTCCCCGTTTTAGAGAAACAGGATGACCCATAAAGTGAGCACCAGGAGTTTCTCTGTCATAACTCTCTCTTTGGTAACATCTTGGGAGGGTGGAGAGGGCAGGGACTGTGTTTTAGATGTGGTTGAAGGGGTGTGTGTGTGAGGGGGGGGGGAGTGATTTTCTAATTCACCCAAGGGTTGTTTTCTTGACCAAGACTTTCTCTTCCCTCTGGCCACACAGATGATCAGTAAAACAATTCCACTCCATTTATCAAGCCTACAAGAGTTTTAAATCCAAACCAAGCTCAAGTAAATTCTTTCCTTCTTTATTCTAAGGGCAAGACTAAATTTGTGAAAAATTATTCTAAATTTAACCAACCCCCTCCCCCATCCCAAACATTTCAATATAGATTAAATTTTAAAGCTTTCTCCCCAAATCCAGGATAAGGACCAGAGAACAGCATTGAACATCACCCCTAGCAATATGAAAGTATAATTGTTTTCCTGTTATTCAGAGTCTTTTGTTTCTATTTTTATATTGTTGAAGGCGTTCAGGTGTCTGCGTACGGACATGGAAATGCTAGCAATAAGTGCTCACAGACAGAAGGTAGAAAAATTCTTTGTGAAAGAGACCAGGGAGTTAGCCCCTCTGTTAGTGACCCCTGCTGGACACTTTCTGTAATTCCATAAACAGCCGTCAATCAATCAATAAAAGCGGTAATGAGCGTCTGTTATGTACCTGGTCCTGTGTGGATACAAGAGAAATGGATCTTATCTCCAAGGGCTTTGATGTGACGTACATACTTGAAACAATAACAGAACAACGTGATTATTAAGTAACTATGTGGTAATTATTATTAGCATGTGATTAAGGGCTGAATTGTGGGGTGGGGGACAATAAATACATAGGAGTTTAGAAAAAGGCTAGCAATCACCGAAGGTTGACATTTTATGGAAGAGAAAGGCTTTAAGCTGGGTAGAAGGACAGTTGGGTTTGGACAGGCAGAGAAGGGAGGATGGGGACCAGGTAGGTAGAGGGAGTAACTTAGGTAAAAGGTCTGAAATTGAGAATGGACATCACTTGGCCATAGGATCATGGCTCTAGAGGTGAAAGCGCTCTCAGAGGCCATCCTGCCCAGCAACTAAAATTGACAGCTGAGGTAACTAAGACCCAGGCACTTGCCCAATGTTACACAAGTAATAAGTGTGGCGGTGTTTGGACTCAGGTCTCCTGACTCCAGAGTCAGGGATATGTTATACTATACTACCTTCCATACTAGTATACCTTATATATCATCACACCTAACTGCATCGTTAATTTTTTTTAATTTGCAGAGAGGAAACTGAGACTTGTAGAGGTTACATGATTTGCTTAAGATCACATAGTAGGTTAGTACAGAGCCAGCATCCAAACTCAAGTCTTTTGATTCTAAATTTGGGCATTATGTCATGCTGCCTGCTACTAAAAACCTAGCTATTTAGTATCTTTTGGGTTGCATGGTCAGGGCAACTAGGCGACAGTAGGTAGTGCCAGCCCTGGAGTCAGGAGGACCTGAGTTCAACCTCAGACACTGACTAGTTGTGTGACTCTGGGCAAGTCACTTAACCCTGTTCAGTTCCCTCATCTGTAAAATGAGCTGGAGAAGGAAATGGCAAACCACTCCAGTATCTTTGCCAAATGGGGTCACGGAGAGTCAGACACAACTGAAACAACTGATATGTTGTTTCAAAGACAACAGGTATGTACAGGCAATAGTGAAAGCAGGTTGAGTAGCACCTGAAGGCCTGTGTGAACTGCATGCTGAGCCTGAGTCCAAGAGGCGAGCCTCTTGACATTAAGGGGTTGACATTAAGAAAGACATTGTGTTTATCAGGACTAAAGAGGTGAGTAGAGCTGTTGTACTCTCCATTGGTCACAGCAAATCTGACTTCCCTGGCTTCCTTTAAGTCCCAGTTAAAATCCCATCTTTTACAGGAAGGCGTTCCCAATGCCTCTTAATTCTAGTGCCTTCCCTGTGTTAATTATTCCCTATTTATCCTGCAAATAGCATTTTATACACATGTATATGTATGTATATATGCATGCATGCAAGAGGGTAGGGACTGCCTTTTGCCTCTTTTTGTATCTTCAGTGCCTAGCACACAGGTGTTTAAGAAATGTTTATTCTTTGATAGATTATTGGGTTTGCTTCTGGGTGCTTCTCTTTAGGAAAGGCATTAAATAAGCTTGAGAGCATCTAGTGGACGTAAACAAGATGAAGGGCCTTGAGATGACTTGCTATGATGTTCAGTTGAAGCAGCTGAGAATATTTTGCCTCAAGGAGACTTAAAGGAGGCATGACAACCACCTTTTAAGAATGTGAAGTCTGTAATGTAAGAGGGAAGAGGTTGGCCATCTACTTGGCTGTATGAGGGAGAACTAGAGACAAGGAACATTAGTTACAAAGAGGCAACTTTAGGGCTGAGGTAAGGAATGCCCGCCCAGCAGGTTATCCAGAGGTGGAATGGGGTCCTTGGGGAGCAGTGGGCACCTCCTTGCTAGAAGCCTTCATTGCTAGGGGCAGCCAGGTGGTGCAATGGGGAGAGCCCTGAGCCCAGAGTCAGGAAGACCTGGATTTGAATCCAGCCTCAGATAATCACTAGTTGTGGGACTGTGGTAAAACCATTTAAATGATATTTGCCTCAGTTTCCCCAGCTGTACAGCGGGGATAACAATAGCACCTGTCACTCAGGGCTTTTGTGAGGATCAAATGAGAGAATACTTGTAAAGTGCTTAGCCCAGCTCCTGGTACACAGTAGGCACTTGATAAATGCTTCATTCTCCTTTCTTTCACAGGTCTGTAGCTCGTAACCTTTTTTTGTGTCATGGACTCCTTTGCCAGTCCAGTGAAGCTTATAGACCTCTTCCCAGACTAATATTTTTAAATGTATAAAATAAAATTATATAGGAGATATGTAAATTATATAAAATTATATATATAGGAAATCAATTATATTGAAATATTTATTAGTGCCTGTGGGTATATCTATATCTATATACCTATTGAAATGTGTATCTCTACAGTCCCCAGATTAAGAAGTCATGTTTTAGATGGTGGGTTAGGCTAGATAGCAGTTGAGGCTGTTTAAGTGGGATGGGGCCATCTTATTATAGATTTTGAAAAATAGGTGGTGTTGTGAGTCATTTTAGTCATATCCTACTCTTTGTGACCCCATTTTGGGTTTTCTTGACAAAGATACTGAAGTGGTTTTCCATTTCCTTCTCCAGCTCATTTTACAGATGAGGAAACTGAGGTAAAAAGGGTTAAATGACTTGCCCAGGGTCACACAGCTAGTTTCTGAGGTCACATTTGAACTCAGGTCTTCCTGACTCCAGGTCCAGAGCTATATCCACTGCACCACCTAGATGCTGAAAAATAGGTAGAGGAGTTTAAACTCGGTGGCATAGGCTATTGTCAACCAATATAGTTCTTGATCAGTAGAATAACATGGTGGAGGTGATTCTTTAGGAATTTCATGACTAGTCTTACAATGTCTCAGGGACACCCTTTCTGCCTGATGTTACTTGTAGTAGTTGGATGCTAGGAAGTAAGTCTATAGAAAGTGAGGAAGGTTCTACATGCGTGCTTGTGCGCGCACACATACACGTACTTGGAGCCACAGTCCAACTAGGCCCAGTGGAGGAGGGTGCAGGGTAAGGGTGTTTCTGGAAGAACCCTTTGCAAAATATTGCTTAGGGTTAAATAACCCAGAATTTAAACTCCTACCCACTAAGTTATCAGATGTTCACACTGATTTTTTTCTCCCACATGTAGGGGAGACAGCTGTTGTTTCACACTGAAAAGTGTTAGAAACCATTTTGAGATCATCAGAGTTCTTTAAGGACTTCTTAAGTGTGGAGGTTTTAAATGGACATTTTTCTATTTGACTTTTGAAATTGGTGTAAAAATGAAGCAATATTCAAAAACTATTTACAATTTGAAAAATGGAAGTTTTTCCATTATCCCTTATTTGCTTCTACTGTTCTCATTCTGTGTATTTCCTTTTTGCATATTTATATACCTTAAAAATAATTTTTATTATAAAGACATGTAATAAGTTTCCAGTTCTGGGTTTGCTGATCTTGAGGAACAGGAAGTATCTATGGAAGTATAAACACATCCCACCTTTACCAAGCCTCCAAAGGAAGGAGGAAAGACTGCACTTGGTTTGGACTTCTTCCAGATCCATAAGGAAGCAAATGCATTATTCAAATCTGTGGCATCAGGGCTTGGAATAGAATCAAAGATTTAGAGCTGAAAGAAACCTTTGTAGGGGATGTCCAGTCCAACCTCTTCATTTTACAAAGAGGGAAACAAAGTCCTAGAGAAGTTACACGACAACCTCTTGTGAACCCAGGTCCTCTGGCTCCAAATCCAGTCATCTTTCCCTTGCACCATGATGGTCATTTCCTAGGTGTTTCAGGTGCCAGTGATTCTGGGGAAGGCCTAGAAGACAAGACATAAACTGGTAGGGGGTGGGGCCTCCGGAGAAGATGGTGACTGTTGATGTTTGATTTTCCTCTCTTCCTTCTTCTCTCAGGCACCTGTGCAGACCCTGCCACAACCGAGAGAAAGCCAAGGGCCTGGGCAAGTACATCTGTCAGAAGTGTCACCTGATAATTGATGAGCAGCCCTTAATGTTCAAGAATGACTCTTACCATGCAGACCACTTCAACTGTGCCCACTGTGGGTGAGTGCCTGGTGTCTGTGGAAGCCTGGTAAAACATGCTGTCTGTCGGGGCCCTTCAGCCTAAAGGGTGGCGCTGACCAGTCATGTTCATCAGTAAGATTTTGCTGACCTTCTCTGCTTTGCACTCCACTCTGGAGGTCCCATGGATTGCTGGGATTACCCATTACGGGGGTATTTTGGAAATAAGTGCACCTGAGTCCCTCAGGCTTCTGTCCAAATTTCTAAAATCATCTAAACTTGGTTTGCTAGCAGGCAATACCAAGAGCATATATTTTTAAAGCAACACATTTAATTAGGATGTTAAAAATTAGCAAAAGAATAGAGTTTGAGACTCGGGTCTCCTCTCTGAGTGAATATTGTAGGAGAGAGAAGGGAGCAATCCCTGGGGAGACTCATACTCCAGGTAGAGAAAGTGCCTCATGTAGTCAGATGGATTTGGTGGGGGAGGTGAAAGGAGGAGGAAGAGCAAAGATTCAGCCATGCAATGTCTATCTTTTTAGTGACCTCTTAGCTATCATTGTAATAGCAGAAGGGAGTTGTCTCTGTATCTCAACTAATTTTTCCACAGTCTGCAATCAGGTTTTGTTGGATGGCCTTTGCTCCCTTTGTTTCCCTGCCCCCAGTGAACTGTTTTTTTTCTTCGTTTTTCAAATGCTTTATTAGCTTCTGATTTACATCATTCATTTCCTCCAGATTTTGAGTTACAAATTTTCTCCCCATTTTTCCCCTACCCACCCCCCCAAAATAGTAATCCCACAGGATATCCCCTCCTCCAATCTGCTCTCTCCCATATCTTCTCCCATACCCCCTTCGACTTTTCCAGTAGCGCATGGTGGATCTCTATGCCCCAGTGCCTGTTTATTTTACTTCCCAATTTCATGTAAAATAGTATTAATAATAGTATATATATATTTAAACATTTGATTTTAAAACTTTGAATTCCAGATTCATTCACTTCCTCCCTTGTCACCCACCCTTACTGGGAAGATAAGCAGTTCAGTATAGGTTGTACATGTGCGGCTAATGCAAAACATTAACATAGTAGATATATTGTAAAAGAATGACTATATTTCCCTCCCTCCTATCCCACCTCCCACTTGTTCTATTCTCTACTTTGATCCCATCCCTTTTCAAAAGTGAGTGCTTCCAAATTCCCTCCCCCCCAGCCTGCCTTCCTTTCCATCATCTCCCCTCTCATTCCCTTCCCCCCTACTTTCCTGTAGGATGAGATACCCTATTTAGTGTGTATTTCATGCCCTCCCTGAGCCAAATTCAATGAGAATAAGGTTGACCCATTCCCTTTTGCCTTCCTATTCTTCCTCTCCTTTGTAACCATTTTCCCTTGCCTCTTCTATATGAGATAGTTTACCCCATTCTGTCTCTCCCCATCTCCTCTCATTATATTCCTCTCTCACCTCTTAATTTCACCTTTTAAGTATCATCCCTTCCTATTCAATTGGGTCTTGTGCCCTCTGTCTATGTATACCTGTAAACACATATACACACATTCACATATGTATTCATATGCCCATATACCCTCATATATATTTCTAATCCCTTCAACTACTGAGAAAAGTTTCATAAGTTACAATTATTGTTTTTCCATGTAGGAATGTTAATAGTTCAACTTTGATAAGTTCTTTATGATTTCTTTTCCCTGTTTACCTTCTCATGCTTCTCTTCTTGTATCTGAAAGTCAAATTTTCTATTCAACTCTGGTTTTTCCATGAAGAATGCTTGAAAGTCCTCTATTCCACTGAATGATCATATTTTCCCCTGAAACATGATACTCAGTTTTGCTGGGTAAGTGATTCTTGGTTTTAATCCCAGCTCCTTTGAACTCTGGAATATCATATTCCAAGCCCTTCGATCCCTCAGTGTAGAAGCTGCCAGATCCTGTGTTATCCTGATTGTGTTTCCACAATATTCAAATTGTTTCTTCCTGGCTGCTTGTAATATTCTCTCCTTGATCTGGGAATTCTGGAACCTGTCTATAATATTCCTAGGAGTTTTCTTTTTGGGATCTTTTTCAGGAGGTGATCAGTGGATTCTTTCAACCTCTATTTTGCCCTCTGGTTCTAAAGCATCAGGGCAGTTTTCCTTGAGAATTTCTTGGAGGATGATTTCTAGGTTCTTTCTTTGATCATGGTTTCAGGTAGTTGAATAATTTTTAAATTATCTCTCCTGGATCTATTTTCCAGGTGAGTGGTTTTCCCAATGCGATATTTCACATTGCCTTCTATTCTTTCATTTGTTTGGATCTGTTTAACAGCATCTTGATTTTTCATAAAGTCATTAGCTTTCATTTGCTCTAATATAATTCTGAAGGAATGATTCTCCTCAGTGAGCTTTTGAGATTCTTTTTCCATCTGGCAAATTTGGCTTTTTAAGGCATTCTTCTCCTCATTGACTTTTTGAGCCTCTTTTGCCATTTGAGTTAGTCTTTTTTTAAGGTAGTATTTTCCTCAGTCAGGCTGTTGACTCTCCTTTCATAATTTTCTTGCATTGTTCTCATTTATCTTCCCAATTTTTCCTCCACTTCTCTTATCTGCTTCTTAAGGTCCTCTATGTCCTGTAACCAGCACGTATTTTCCTTTGAAACTTTTGGTGCAGAAGTTCTGACTTCACTGTCTTCCTCCTGTTCCATGCTTTGATCCTTTTTGTCCCCAAAATAGGATTCTAATGTTGGATTCTTGTGTTTGCTTTGTTTCCTTTGCCTGGTCATGTTGCCACTCAATTACTTGACTTTTGGGCTTTTTGCCACAGTAGGACTCTGCCACCAGACAGGGGAGCTTTGTACCAAATGGTGGGGTTTTCTCAGCTGCTGGAGGTATTAGATGGGTGCCCTCTCTGAGGTCTCCACACACTCTGGCAAGCTGGTCACACACCCCAGAACCTTCACCCTAGACTGCAATCCAGATCCAAGCAGGTTAAAGCAAGAGCGATTACCCCTCAGACTGGTGCTTGGTCTCCCTGCACTCTGCAGGCCAGGAGCTGAAGCTGCCATGTAGCTGTGGCTATGCCGGGTGTCAGTGGCTTTTCGCCCCAGGAGCAAAAGCTGACATACTCCCAACTACTGGGTCCCAAAGTCCACACTGCACTGACCTCTCACTTGTCCTTCACATCTATGTGTTGATAATGCTGGACCGCCACAGCTGCTGCTGATCTGGAGTCCCTCAGGCCAGTGGCTGGTCAGGCCCGCCCTGGGGCTAAAGCCTTGGCGTGGGGCTGGGTTTGGCTCCCAGAGCACTGCCCTGGCCAATTCCCGCCGGCCTGCTGGGCTGTCCTCAGCGAGAAGTTAGCTTCTCCGTGTCATTTTGTGGGTTCTGCAGCTCCAAAGTTTGTTCAGAGTCCCCTTTTACATCGATTGGAGAAGGTGGTGAGAGCCACGTGGAGGTACTGCTTCTACTCCAGCATCTTGACTCTGCCCCCCCCCCCCGAATTCTTATACTGGTTACCACCTAAGTCCCGATGAATGATTGTCCCCTAGCATTATGAAAGGTACGGCTGGACAGATATATTTCGATTATTGCTCCTCCTGTACAGTCCTCCTTGTGCTAGGTGCTATGGGGGATCAAGAAAAGGAGAAGGCTTAGTCCCCGTCTTAAGGAAATGTACAGCCTGTTTGAGGAGGTAGCATCAACACTCAAGAAACATAACAAGACAATACTCTTGAGCTTCAGATCTTTAAAAGATTTCTTTAGTTTAGGAAGTATCTCCAAAGCAGATCACACCTCCTTCAGGCCTTAGTAGATGTTATTCATGACTTTCTGTGGTCAAAATGATTCCTTTCCTGGCGTAAGTTTCTGAGCATGAACCTTTCTCCACATAGCCAAGCTGATCCTTGCATTGATGAGCAGAGAGACTCTCAATGAACCTGGACCTGAGGCCTTTCCAGCCTGCTAGGATCTAACAGAGTTTAGCTAGCATAGCCTTTAAGAACCCAAGGTCGCTTCAATGCCAAGATGAGCCTTCTGAGTAGGACTTGAGTGGAGAATACCAGCTCTCATTAGGAGAGAACAGTGTATTTTTTTTAAAGTGCTTTGTGTGAGACTTTTTGGAATTAAATTTGACTAAACAGAATGTATTTAAAAAAAAAGATTTTTTTTCTGTTTATTTTCCTATTTGCTAATTTACTTTCTTCTATTTGGTTAAAAGAATTCCTCACCAGCCAAACTCCCTAAAAAGCATGGGAAATGATGAATTTAAAAGATGTGGACTCTTGAAGTCTCTCTTCTGCCTAACATTTCTGTTCTTGGAAGAATATCGAAAGCCATCACAGTCACAGGCAGGAAGTGACTACTGGCAAAGCCCAGCACCTCTTTGTCTCCTAAGGCCCTCTGTTTATGTTCTAGGAAGGAACTTACTGCGGAGGCCAGAGAGCTGAAAGGGGAACTTTACTGCCTGCCCTGCCACGACAAGATGGGGATTCCCATTTGTGGAGCTTGCCGGAGGCCCATTGAAGGCCGTGTGGTCAATGCCTTAGGAAAGCAATGGCATGTGGAGGTAAGTCCCCAGTCATTCAAGGTCTAAAATGCCAGAGTACTATAAAAATGCTAGGAGTCACTCACTGATTCAACTGTGAAAAAAACCAGGTAGTAATGGTGCACAAACCTTCTTCATCTACACTCACAGATGTGGATAGTAATGTCATCCTTAGGCAGAGCTTCTTCTCTTTCTCTTCCATTTTATTTATTTTTTTCTTTTTAATTAATTAATTTTTAGTTTTCAACATTCAGTTCCACATGATTCTGAGCTCCAAATTTTCTCTCAATCTCTCCCAGCCCCACCCCAAGATGGCATGCATACTGATTACCCCTTCCCCCAGTCTGCCCTCCCCTCCATAATC
This sequence comes from Petaurus breviceps papuanus, assembly GCF_028583685.1. Classification (NCBI taxonomy): domain Eukaryota; kingdom Metazoa; phylum Chordata; class Mammalia; order Diprotodontia; family Petauridae; genus Petaurus; species Petaurus breviceps. Next base: position 148,443 of record NW_027187273.1, on the reverse strand, counting down.
CCCCCTCTCTCATCCCCTTCCCCTCTACTCTCCTGTGGAGCAAGATACCCAATTTAGTGTGTATGTCATTCCCTCCCTAAGCCCAATTCAATGAGAGTAAGGTTGACTCATTCCCTTTTGCCTTCTTGTTCTTCCCCTCCATTGTAAGTTTTCCCTTGCCTCTTCTATATGAGATAATTTACCCCAATCTGTCTCTCCTCATCTCCTCTCATTATATTCCTCTCACCTCTCAATTTCACCTTTTAAATACCATTCCTTCCCATTAAATTGGTCCTGTGCCCTCTGTCTATGTATACCTGTACACATACATACACACACTCACAAATGTATTTATAAGCCCATATACCCTCCTATATATATATATATATATATATATGTATATACACACACACATTTATATTCCCTTCAACTATCCTCATACTGAGAAAAGTTTCATAAGGTACAATTATTGTTTTTCCATATAAGCATGTAAATAGTTCAACTTTGATAAGTTCCTTATGATTTCTTTTTCCTGTTTACCTTCTCATGCTTCTCTTGCTTCTTGTATCTGAATGTCAGATTTTCTATTCAACTCTGGTTTTTTCATCAAGAATGCTTGAAAGTCCTCTATTCCATTGAATGACCATATTTTCCCCTGAAACATGATACTCAGTTTTTCTGAGTAGGTGATTCTTGGTTTTAATCCCAGCTCTTTTGACCTCTGGAATATCATATTCCAAGCCCTTCCATCCCTTAATGTAGAAACTGATAGATCCTGTGTTATCCTGATTGTGTTTCTACAGTATTCAGATTGTTTCTTCTTTGCTGCTTGTAATATTTTCTCCTTGATCTGGGAACTCCAGAACCTGGCTATAATATTCCTAGGAGTTTTCTTTTAGGGATCTTTTTCAAGAGATGATCAGTGAATTCTTTCAATTTCTATTGTGCCTTCTGGTTCTAGAATATCAGGGCAATTTTCCTTGAGAATTTCTTGAAGGATGATTTCTAGGTTCTTTTTTTGATCATGGCTTTCAGGTAGTCCAATAATTTTTAAATTATCTCTCCTGGATCTACTTTCCAGGTCAGTGGTTTTTCCTATAGATATTTCACATTGCCTTCCATTTTTTCATTTGTTTGGATCTGTTTAATAGTATCTTGATTTCTCATAAAGTCATTAGCTTCCATTTGCTCCAACCTAATTTTGAAGGAATTATTCACTTCAGTGAGTTTTTGAAATTCTTTTTCTATCTGGCAAATTCAACTTTTTAAGGCATTATTCTCCTCATTGGCTTTTTGAGCCTCTTTTGCCATTTGAGTTAATCTATTTTTTAAAGTATTATTTTCTTCAGTCAGCTTGTTGACTCTCTTTTCATGATTTTCTTGCATCGTTCTCATTTCCCTTCCCAATTTTTCCTCCACTTCTCTTACTTGATTTTCAAAATCCTTCCTGAGTTCCTCCATGGCCTGTAACCAATTGCCATTTTTCTTGGAAGCTTTTGGTGCAGTAGTTCTGACTTCATTGTCTTCCTCCCATTCCATGCTTTGATCCTTTTTGTCCCCACAAAAGGAATCCAAAGTCAGATTGCTGTGCTTGCTTTGTTTCCTTTGCTTGCTCATGTTGCCACTCAATTACTTGACTTTTGAGCTTTTTGCCACAGTAGAACTCTGCTTCCACAGGGGAGAGCTTTGTCCCATTTGCTGGGCTTTTCACAGCTGCTAGAGCTATTAGGAGGGTACCATCTGTACAGCCCCCACAAACTCTGGCTCACTGGTCACACACCTCAGGACCACCACCCAAGACCACGATCCAGATCCAGGCAGGTTAAAGCAAGAGCAATTACCCTCTGAATTGTCACTTGCCCCCCCTACGATATGCAGGCCAGGAGCTCTGAAGCAGCCACGTGGAGGCAGCTGTAGGGCCACTGCCCCTCTGCCACTTCTAGCTCTGGGAGCAGGGGCCAGACCCACTCCTCCGTCACCCCCAGTTCCAACAGAGTTCTATGCTGACCTCTCACTTTTTCTTTGCCATTTATGGGTTGATAATTCTGGAAACCGCCACTGCTGCTGGTGATCCACTCTCCTGAAGTCCGATGCAGCCACTGGTTGGGGCCCCCTTGGGGCTAAAACCGTGGGCTCATGCGGGGCTGGGCTTGGCTCCCAATGTGCTTCAATGAACCCTTCCTTTCCACCTCCTGGGCTGCCTTCAATGGGAGATTTGTTTTTCTCTGTCACTTTGTGGGTTCTGTAGCTCTAAAATTTGTTTAGAGTCATATTTTGTAGGTATTTGAGGTGGTTATGGAGGGAGCTCAAGGAGTTTTCCTGCTTCTATGCTGCCATCTTGGCTCTGCCCCCTCCATTATAATTTTTAAGGAATCTCCAGATGAGGAGATTATCAACCCCAGGTGAGAACCTCTTTAGAACAAAGAGCATTCAAACTAATTAGCAGATTCTTTATTTAGGTTTAACCTTTCAGACTCTTCCTCATTTGGGGTGTGGTCACCTTGGACAGGATAAAGGTAGAACACCAGGCCTGGAAATTTGACCTTAGAGACTTAATAGCTGAGTGACCCTGGACAAGTCACTTAACCTTGTTTGCCTTAAGTTTTCTCATCTGTAAGATTAACTGGACAAGGAAATGGCAAACCACTCCAGGATCTTTGTCAAGAAAATCCCAAATGAACTGAACAGTACCTTGGTCAGAGATATGACCTTAATTTATAGTGACTTCCCAGTGCATTTCCCAACTTTTCATCTCCTCTGACTAGGCTAGTAACTAGGCAATGGTTATTTGCTTAAAAGCTCTGGAGTTCAGAATATTCCTGTTTTTAAGCAGTAGAAAAGGTATAGAAACTAGGGGGAAGGAAGGAACAGTGTGCAAGATTATTGTTTCTGATAAAAACTCAGCCAAATTTGTGGCCTTTGCATTATGCAAAAGAAAACATTCCCAGTCTGAAAAGACAATTTTTTTGGTCTTACCCTTTTATATCTTGCCAATTCATCCATTCAGTCAATCTCAGAGAGCACTTATTAAAGCCCTTTCTCGGGGGTAGGCACTGTTCTAAGCATTGGTAATGTACAGAAAAGCAAAAAACCAGTTCCTGCTTTCAGGGAGCTCACAGTCTAAAATTAGACTCAAAGTCCAAAAAGGGGCATGACTTACATCTCACTGTCTCTACTCCCTGTTCCAAGTCTGAAGGAACTGCTGACCCCCAATCTATCTCTGGTTTTTATCCTCCCCATTAGACTCTAAGCTACTTAAGGACCTGGGTTTGTAATTTTTCTTCCTTGTATTTCTTTGTCTCTTCCTTGATAAATGTTAACTGAATTAAAAAAAAAGCCTCTCTTTCTTATCTATTCGTGGATTATCTGTAGCTTTGAACAGAAATAAGCTTCTACTTGCTACTCTGAAGCTCCCAGGAGGCATTATAAACTTTGCTAAGGGAATGAAATCTCTTGAGGAAGCCATAATAAAGGTCTCCATTCCTCTTCCTTCTCTCTAATTTGCGAATATATTCTAAAGTCAAATACAGAAACTTCTGAGATTATTTGGACCACTTCTGCCCCTGCTTCATCATAGATAATAGAGAATTATCTTTGTGTACTTACATGTACAAATTCTGGCTTGTTCTAATATCTTAAATGGATCAACTACAAATAAAGTTATTGATCTGCTTAGCTGCTTATTCAGCTAAAACCATTTGTTCATTTGAACTAAGTGGACCCAGAAGGAATCTATGTATTGATTTGTCTGTTGTTTAATGAGAGAAAGCATAGCTTTTCACCCTATGCCCTGCTCCCTCTCTCTAATCCTCCCAGCCTCTGCTATGGGTTATTAGGTCCAGCTAACCCATTAGAACAATGCCTAGTGGGACCAGCCACATGACTGCCTTTTTCTTCCAAATAGTAACAAAGGCCAGGAATCCCAGAATTCTCGGACTGATAGAGATCTTCTGGAGGTCTTCTTGTTACCTGATTTTCAGTAGATGGCTTCCAGGCAGTGGGAAGGCATGCCTAGGATTAAACATTAGTCTAAGCAAGCTGAGTAGGTTTGTTTGACTCAGAGAGCCCTGGATGACCTCAACAAATCCTTCACTTGCAAAATAGGGACGATAATATACTTGTAGCACCCACTCATGGTATTGGGTTGTTGTGAAGAAATTGTTTTGTAAACTCCAAAATTCTACATAAATGTGTGCTATTATTGTATTATCTCAATTATACCTTCCGACTTAAAACCCCAGTGATTCAGCAAAGATAATACACAAATCTATCTAGATAATGGAGCTTTGATTTTACCAGAGAGTTCTGCCGTACTATACAGTAATGGAGATTAAAAATAGACACCCACTGAACCAAGAGGCAGACCAGAATCCATCCATCCAAATGAATTTTGCCTCTGTCAGAGTGGCTGCTTCAGAAGGTTGTTCACTGACTCCAGAGAGGCTGCTGTGTTTCAGGACATTTTGGGAATTCTTCCTAAGATAACAGATCTAGGATTGAAAGAAACATTAGAGAACATCTAAATTCCCTAATTTTACAAGTGAGGAAACTGAGTCCTAGAGAAGCCAGACGACTTATTTGCTCAAGTGTAAACAGGTGGAAGACATGGTGGAGACAGGTTTCTAACTATGATTATAAATGCAGTGTCCTTTGCAATGGAGCACCCTTTTTTTATGCCTTTCAGAGACAGGCACCTCCTCCTCCAAGGAGTCTCCTTTCTTTGTAGTCACATTTTGTTTCTGACCCCAGGCAGCATTACTTTGGCTTCATTACCCACTTTCTTCACCTAGATTTGGTTCTGATTGAATTTTGACTGTGTCCATAATTCAAATCCAACTGAAAAAAAAAGTCAAGGGAATGTACAAGAGGACATTATTTATTAGATGTTTAGTTTCTTGACAGCAGGGACAGTGTGATGCTTCATCTTCATAGCTCAACCCTTGGCACAGAAACTTTTTATTTTCTTGGTATAGATCCATGACTTTATTATGTAGGCAATTCTTAGCTTCCATGGATACCGATTAGCAACTCCTTTGTAATTTATGGTGCTAGAGACTTTGCTGGGACACTGAGATAAACTGATTTACGTGTGATTTATGCAGTTAACGCGTGTCAGGGATAGGATGTATATCCGGGTTGTCTTGACTCCCAGCTGACCTCCATTACCATGCTGCCTCTTGCTATAGTTGCATATTGTTATTCTTTTAATAAATGAAATTATTTAATAAATTTATTAAATAAATAAATTTAATTTATTCAATAAATTTAATAAGTAAATTTAATTTATTTAATAAATTTAAAAGTAAATTTAATTTATTTAATAGATTTAATAAGTATATTTAATTTTATTTAATAGATTTAATAAGTAAATTTAATTTATTTAATATATTTAATAAATAAATTTAATAAAATGAATTGGGATTGCCCTTCAGGTTCTGAAGGCAGTTCTGAAGGCAGTTCTGAAGGAGTCCACTTACAGGATTATTGTCATCAAAGGCATCTCCATGACTGTTGTTCAGTTGTGTCTGACTCTTCATGACCCCATTTGGGGTTTTCTTGGCAAAGATACTGGAGTGGTTTGCTAATTCCTTCTCTAGCTCATTTGACAGATGAGGAAACTGAGGCAAACAGGGTTAAATGACTTGCCCAGGGTCACATAGCTAGTAAGTGTCTGAAGCTGGATTTGAACTTGGTGTTCCTGACTCCAGGGCCAGTATTCTATCCACTTCATCTCCTAACTCTCCTGTGATTACAAATGGCCAAATAGTTGTTTATCTGCATTGGTTGAGAGAGTTTTCTATGTTGCTGGAATCACAGGCCCAGAACAAAAAAAAATAGTCATCCTTATAGGTTTGGGATTGTCCTTGAATTTTAATAAGCCAGCCAATCCCTGGTTTTCATTGTCCCAAGTCACTAGGAAAAATTGCAATCATGTATGACTCCTAAGGATTTGTTCTAAATAAGGTCTGTCTTTCCTTCCTGGGGACAACACAGCTCTCAGACCCACAAATGGCATGTAATTTAGAGAAGTGCCAGATTCTGAACCCCAGCTAAATGACATACATCCCAGCCAGCTCTGTCTGTTACTAGCTTTGCAACCATGAGAAAGTCTTTTAAACTCTTTGGGTATCAGTACTCCTTCTGTAAGATGAGGTGGTTGGACAAGACGGTGTCAGAGGCCCTTTGCAGCTCTAGATTTATGATTCTATGGCATGGAAATTTCTTTCAAGTTGTGAACTAAGGATTTGTATCTCTAGCACTTACAGGAATGGGTGGGTGCCTTGGTTCTCAGGGCATTGACAGTATTTGCTTTCTTCCTCGACAGCATTTTGTCTGTGCCAAATGTGAGAAACCATTCCTGGGTCACCGACACTATGAGAAGAAGGGCCTGGCATACTGTGAGACACATTATAACCAGGTAAGCTTGACCCACCTTGGGAAGACCATGCCACTAGGAGATCAGCAGGGCTTTTTAGATGGTGATCTTGGGTTGAACCTGTGAAATCAGCCTGGACTCCAAGGGGAAGCCTGGGACATGCTGGGGGATTAAAAGCCATTCAGTCATTGAATAAAGACTGACATAACCCTTCTTCTGTGCCTGCCTCTTTGCCAGTTACTTTGAGGGACTTATGAGAAAAAGCCTTGGTCATAACCTTTGAGGAGTTTACAACAGTGTCTAGTTGGGGAAAGAAGACTAAAAAAATGAGAACATTAGAAAACAAGAACAGGAAATATGTGCTAAATTATAGCTCATAAGTGCCATGGGAATTTTTTGTGGATGTAGTGGAGTGGGCTGCTGTAGGGCTTAAGGAAGGTTTTCTGAGGGAAGTGGGACTTGAGTTGGACCTTGAAGAATTTGGACATGTAGACAAGAAGGAAAGTCATTCCAAGTATTTGGAATAGTTTTAGCAAAGATATGATGGTTAGAATGGATAGAGTATATTTAGAGTACTCTTACGGGACCAGGCAGGCTAGGACAGAGGGTTCTTATTGAAGAGTTAATTCTAAAGAGTCTGGTTGAACGCCCGACTAGGGAATTTTAGCTTTTTCTTATGGGTGATGGGCAGCCTTTGAAGATTTTTGAGCAAAGGGCTGACATGATAAATGTGCTTTTTAAGGATGGTTCTTTTCACATCTGTAGACTGGGTAGATTGGAAAGAGGGCAAACCAGAAGTAGGTGCAGGATGAAGTGATGAGGACATAGATTGATAGGACCTTGACCCCAGAGCTGAAGCTCTGGATTTACACAGATTGGAATCAGTCTTAGTGGTTTCTCACACAAATCTCTTCTTGTCCAATGGCCCCACCCTAATCCTCCAGAGAACAGCAGAATTTGGCTTGTGTCTAGGTTTCTGCCACAAAAGGGAAAGGGACCTCAGTTCCCATGTAAACATAGGCTAATAATACATCAAACATAGGATGGGATTTATTTCACTGAAGAGAAAATACAGAGGACCCACACCCACATCCATAAAGTCAAAACTTTTGTCCTTCCCCATCCAGTGACCTGCCTCATCTCCAGCAGGAACCTACATAGTTATCTGACTTATAGTACTTTCCTGGAGCTGAGCCCTCTTTTCTGCCCCCAGAAACCAGTGTTGCTAAAGATTCAAATAAACTGCCTTTCCCCCATGAATCCTTTTTCCAGGTTTAGAAGACTCCCTTGAGTTTATCCCTGTTCCCCTCCCAACCACCAGGGTACATCACTTGGGGTCACAGAGAGTTAATCCCTTCCCCCTGGACCTGCACACTCTATATAACTCTCATCACTAATGAAAGGAATAAGAACTCAAGATCCTATTCCAGCATCTCATAGTGGTATGGAGATGACTCTGAGTTCTTGAAGGTTTTGAAGAGTACAAAATCTTGTAAGGTTTTTTGACAAGGGAAAGGCTTCAAGTGCAGTTTTACAACAGGTTATGTCTACACTGTGAGGATCAGCCTGGTTAAGCTTGGAGAGAATCATCCCCAGTAGGCTGATCACTTGTATAACTAGATATTATTATTATCATTACTGTTATCATCATTATTATTATCATGCCTGTTGCCTTTGAGAGAAAATATAAACTTCTTGTTTGACATTCAAAACCCATCACAACTTGGCCCCAACCTCTCTTCTCAGACTGGCTCCACATTCCTATCCCTTATGTACTCTATAGTGCTGCCATAATGGGCTGCCTTGGATCTCCTGCCTCAGGCCTTTCATAGGGTCATAGAGCTTGAGCTAGACCATCAGAATCCATCAAATCCAGCTCCCTCATTGTATATATGAGGAAACCGAGGCCCAGAGAAGTGTAAGGCTGAACAGGTGGTATTAGGCATCAGAGGGAGGATTTTGCACCCTCTACTTTGCTTGGTTCCATTCTTTCTTCTCTGTTCCCAGTGCTTTCACCATAAGCCATGTCCTTATCTCATGCTGTGATTACCTAAACAGCCCCATTTCCTCCCTCCCAGCCCTTTCAATCCATCCTGCAGATCAGTGTCTGATAACTCTTCCCCTAATCTCAGCTTGGTCTCTGGTTCCCCTCTGTCTGCTGTATCTACACCAGGAGCCTGGCTTTCTGGATCCACAGCTACCGTGTTTCCCCGATAATAAGACCTATCCCGAAAATAAGCCCTTCCCTTACTGTGTAAGATTCCTCTAAAATAAGCCCTCCCCCAAAAATAAGCCCTCCCCCGAAAATAAGCCCTATTGAGATTGCTACTGTAGTGAAAGTGATCCCCTGCGCTACATGCTACATTACGGTACCCTCTGTATGCACCGTCTCCCCCCTCCCCCCCGTGAAACGCACGCCGCGCTCCGAGCTGCATCCAATCAGAGCTGCAGCAGTGAGCGCATCATCCTGTTCTTCCTCAGTGATTTGCTTATTGAATAAAAGTACATTTTTTTGTTCACATTTACCTGTTTATTAAAATTGCTGTCAATGTTCATTAAAATAAGCCCTCCCCTGAAAATAAGCCCTCTGGTGTTTTTCTGTCCAAAAAAATTAATAAGACAGTGTCTTATTATCGGGGAAACACGGTAGCTGTCTTCCCCAGCTTCATGAAACAATTTTCTTGCTACTCCTTCATGGGAATCCTCCACTTTACCTTATGAAACAAGACAGTTCAGGTGAATATGATAACAGCAGGGGAGTAATCCCAGGGCCATTTCATGGGGACCTTCTGAAGACATTCTCCCTGCTTCCTTTATTACCTGATATAGGAGACTGACTCTGATGGTGGGAATTTCAGACAAGATGGTGGGGGAAGGCTGGGGAATTAGGATAGAATAGGATAGGATAGGATGCTAGAGCTAAAAGATCCCAAAGAGTTCATCTCCTCCAGTCTCCTCATCTTATAGATGAGGAAACAAACTCAGCAAGCTTACCTAATTTACCTAAGGTCACACATCCCTTCAGCTGCAGAACTAGAATGAGACAATGAGCCAGACATTTCTGGGTGTCTCCTAACTCAGAGCTTAGTGTTCAGCCAGTCAAGAAGCATTTATTAGATGCTTACTATGTGCCAAGCACCGTGCTAAACAGTCAGGTAACAAAATGCACAATTCTACCTAAGGTCACACATCCCTTCAGCGGCAGAACTAGAATGAGACAATGAGTCGGACATTTCTGGGTGTCTCCTAACTCAGTGTTTAGTGTTCAGCCAGTCAACAAGCATTTATTAGATGCCAAGCATCGTGCTAAACAGTCAGGCGACAAAATGCACAATTTTAATTGGGGAGACAACATACAAATCATTGTGATACCTGACAGGCCATCAAAGGAGAGTTTTAAGCTTGGAGCCTCGAGTATCCCTCACACAATATCTCCAGGCTTGATATAATGTTTGGAACATAGTAGGCAATTAATAATAAATTATATAATAATAAATAAAATAATAATAAAAATAATAAATGCGTGTTGTCTGACTGACTGACTATGCAGGCCACAAACCTACCTCTCTTAGGCCAAGGATCTCAGGTCCCAGAGTCAGAAGGAGGCCCATGTACCCAGTGCTCAGAAAACGAAGAATAAACAGAAGGACAAATGCCTTCCAAAAATCTGTCAAATGGGGATATGATGGACTCCAAGGCCTGGTGTGTGTGACTAGAAAGGAAGATGAGAGAGAGTATTCAGAGGATTAAAATGGGTGCGTGAGGAGGTTCCTACAGTGCTTCTGTGAAATGTCTATTTCATGCTGCATGCAGCTGGTGGTTGGGAGAAGATGAATGCCTTCATCTGCCCCAAATAACTCCCCATTGTGTCTGCTCTGCCCCACAGCTCTTTGGGGACGTCTGCTACAACTGCAGCCACGTGATCGAGGGAGATGGTAAGGCCCGTTCTGTCCTCCCCAGGTGTCCTTTCCCTCTGGGCCGCTCCAGCTCTCTCTGCACATCTGGCCTTGTCCGATCCACAGCAGGGATCTGGGCCCCTGTTGTTCGGCCTCCACATAATTTCCCTCTGTCTGTGCTCTTTTGGCAGTGGTGTCGGCTCTCAATAAGGCCTGGTGCGTGAACTGCTTCTCCTGCTCCACCTGCAATATTAAGCTCACACTGAAGTAAGTTCCTCCTGGCCCTCCAGACCCTCAGGAGTAATACTTTCCAGGGCTAGACCTAGGACCTGGGTCTGTGATTTCATCAGTCTAAGGAACTTCAAGATAAAGAAACACCATTTACCAATGCAAATTGGCCCCTTCTCTTCGATTTAAAACCTTAGAGCGTTCCCTAGAGCAGAGATGTCAGCCTTGTAATGATTCCTGAGTCTAGACTGAGCCAGATTAAAATGTAATTGGGAAATATCTAGCAAGATAAATAAAAAATACAATGCAACATAGATAAAGTAAATTTGTGGTTTTCTGAGTTTGACATCTCCGCCCTAGAGAACTGAGAAGTTAAGTGACTTACCCAGGGCCACATAGCCAGTTTATATTAGGAGTGGAACTTCAACTCAGGCATGTATAAATAAATATATGTAAGCAATGACTCCTTCTTACAGCACCAACTTGACTTTTTCTTATCTCTTAAGTTTTCTACAAACCCCTCAATTGGCCTTATTCCCAAAGAACTCTGGAAGTTTGGGAGGTCATTGAGGGCCCCCATCAAACAAGTGTCAACCAGAGGCCAGAGGGTCACATTTTGCTTTTTGCTGACTCCTGTAGGAGCTGCTGGATGAATGCTAGAGAGTAATAATAAAGCAACAGCAGCTAGCATTTATATAGTGCTTTAATATTTGCAAAGAGCTTTTATATATGTTTCTTAATGATGACAGTGATCCTGTGAGATAGGTGCTGTTATTATCCCCATTTTGCAGATGAGGACACTAAGGCAGAGAGAAGTTAAATGACTTAGTTAGAGTCACATAGCTAGCAAGCATACGTGGCAGGATTCAAACCCAGGTCTTCCTGGCTCTACGTTTAGTGTTCTGTCTATTACACCAAGGTGCCAGTCAAAGGCATTCTGGCTTGGGTCTTAACCAAGGAAGGAGCCACCTTACAGAGTAGCAGAGGATGTAGGAACAGGTAGGACATTGGCAGGTGTCAGTCTGGACAAGAGCAGAGGGTATTGGAGAAGGCTTGCAGATAAAACACTGTATCAATTGAAAGTAAATGTATGCTTTCAGAGGGAAAGATTTCCTGATTTAAAATGCAGAGTGTCTCATGGCCCTGATCACGGACTTCTGTCCCTAATGGTCAAAACTTTCCTTTTCCCAAAGGAACAAATTTGTGGAGTTTGACATGAAGCCCGTCTGTAAGAAATGCTATGAAAAATTTCCTCTCGAGCTGAAGAAAAGGCTGAAGAAGCTGTCCGAACTGGCCTCCCGGAAAGCTCACCCCAAGGCTGTGGACTCAAATTCTTTCTGAAAAGCCTCTGCTGGGATTGCGTCCTCACCACGGCCATGCTGATTTTTTCCCATCCGCTCCCCCTCTCTCTTCTTTTTTTCATCATCCTTTTCTCCCCTTTCTACTTCTCTTGCTTCCCCCTTTTTTCCTCTTTTCCTTCACATTTATTGTCCTCTTCCTGACATCTCTTGCATACACTGATTGGGGCTCTGAAATCCTAAGAGCACTCACTAAGGCAGAACCTGTTGAGGGCTGAGGAAATAGGGGAAGAGAGAGGATGCAGGAAGTAGATGAGACCTGTATACCCCATTCCTAGAGCCCACAGCTGGTTTGCTGCTCTCACCGCCACAAGATTCTGGCATTCCCCAACTCTAATTTCTGTGACCCTTGGCGAGTGTTCCAGCAACATTCAGTTGGAGATTAAACCACACAGTGAGTGGGAATACAACTAAAACCCCCTGTTGTCTGGAAATGCACCAGACACAATTGAAGCCCTCATTTATGGACCCAACCAAGAATCCTTTAGAAATCATGATTCCTTTTTCCTTCATTCCTTGGGAGATTTTATAGCTCAGTGGGCAATGGCCTTCCCATTCCCTTTCTACAAGTTCTCTCTTCCTGGTGACTCATATTTCATTACCATCTGACTGAGAAATTCCCTTCTTCTTTTAATGATTCTTGACCTGGAAACCCACCCCCAGTGGGTCTATCGATAGATTATTTCAGTGGACTTGAATGAGGAAAAAAGCTTTTTATACATATATATATATAAATATAATTTTTCCCCTCATATAATTGATTTTCTTTGTAATTATACACATTTTATGCATTTAAAAGCATAGTTCTGCAAAGGGGTTCATAAGCTTCACTAACCTCCCAAAAGGGTCCATGACATCAAAAATGTTAAGATCCCCTGCTTTCGGGCCACATCAGACCCTGCTGAGATGCCTTAACCCATTAATGAGGTGACTTTCTCACTCCCAGAGCCTTGGCCACCTTGCAGCTGGTGTGGCCCTGTTAGACTCAGTTTAATTAAACAAGTATTCATTGAGTAATCACAGTACTATGCTAGAAGCTGTGGAGGAGCCAAAGAAAGCAAAATAACCATCTCCCATTTATAGAGTGCTCTCAGTTTTACACAGCCCTTTTCTTGCAACAACTCTGTGAGAAGACATAGTCCTTTCCCTTAAAGAGATCATGGTCCCATTGGGGAGACAAGAATCAAACACGTAACACATTTTGAAAACTGTATCTCCTCACAACAGATAATAAAATGAAGGTTTGTGGGCTACAAATCCCAAATGCTCTAGAAAGGCAGCAGAGACAGACAGATAGAGAGACAGACCAGCATGCACTGGGATGCTGAGAAAGCAGGAAGCAGGACCTGGCTGGGCCTGGAAGGATGGACAAGCCTTGGATAGGTGAAAAAGTAGAGAGTGGATGTTGAAAGTGAAAGGAACAGGAATGAACACAACCTTCAGGGATGCCATGGTGAAAGGCTAGATCATGCAAAACCTGGGTGCCCACAGTCATAGCACCCTTAGGTCAGAAAAATCAGCGTAGGCCCAAAGGATGGCTTCTTCCACAAGACCGTGCTGAAAAGGGAAGTTATCCTCACGTTATCCCTAACAGGCCCACCTGCCTGTTGACTTTCTTCAGGGTTCTAGGGAGGGGCCAGGTATTTTATCCCCCCTGGAATTTCAGTGGCTTCAGCCAGACCCTACAGTGTGGTGTGGAGCCAGTGAGTTTGACAGGAACAGGCAGGGCATGGCGTAAGAGCAAGAGAAAAGAAGGAAACATCTGTAGGATTGACAGAAACCTGCAATCCATGTATTGCCAAATACTTACTGAGCACCTTTTTGTCTATCTTTATCCCCAAAGACTACTTGCTTGAGGAGGGTGGGTGAGTGGGCGAAATAAATGAACAGCCCGTGGGTAGATTCATCTGGTCCCAAATAGGAATCCCCTATACTGGGGACAGGGGCCCACCCCTTTACTCTCTCATATTGCTCAGCACCAGAACATCATACGGTATCATTACAGAAAGAGAGAGCTGAGAGCGACCTTCTTTGTTTGACAGGTGAGAAAAATGAGACCTAGAGAGGAAGGGCTTGGCCTAAGGTTATAAGGCTTGGAAGTGACGGCCTTAGGACCTGAGCCTAGGTCCTCTTGCTCTCACCCCTGTACGGTGCTGCCTCACTGTAATGAAACCTGTTATTTGACTCCTCTACTTTTCATATCTTGGGATCCGTATTTATTATTATTTGCATATAGACATCACATAGGACAGAAAGCATTCACATGCACTGATTTGCAAAGCCTGGACTAGCAATTCCTACACATCTCAGTACTTATAGACAGAAAACATGAAACGGTTTCTTTCCTTCTATCCTTCCTTCCAACCAGCTATGTTAGGACAGCTTTCAGCTGGATTAGATTCAGGATAATTATCTTATGATGGATGGCTTTCTCTGGCCAGAGAGAAGATTCACAGTCTCCTAGAATGTTAGGTTTAAAGAAGCCTTACGCGACATCATATCCATCCTCATTCTACAAATGAGGAAACTAGGACATGGAGAGGGTTGAGTCACTCATCTAAGATCACATGTCTAGTTAGTACTGGAAGAAGGTCTAGAACCCAGGGCTCCTGATTCCCAGTCCAAGGTTCTTTCCATTATGACACTGATGCATGTCTGGACTAGAGTAAGAGCTATTGTTTCATACTGAGGAAGGCAAAGGCTCAGCCTCATAGATGCTCTTATGCTGATACCGGCCTTGGATAAGTGCATTGTCACAAGGAAGAGAGAAAGAACTTTCCCGTTGAGTCCTGGGTGATGGACCCTTTTGTAGAGGTTGGTTTGAGGCTACTGAAGCCATGCACTGTAATCCTGTATGTACCAGTGTTGCCTATCAACTACAACACATGAGGTTTATTGTAATTCATTCTCATTGCTTTGCACAATAAAGATTTACGAGAATAAAGGTGGTTGTGAGCTCATAAAATAAAATGACTTGGAGATCCTGCAGAATATACTTAATAATCGCCATCCCCAACAAGCACAGTGAAGTGGCTTCTAAGGGCTTGTGTTTAGGAGTCCAGCTGTGGTGATATCTGGCTGGTCCTTCCACAATGACTCACCCTACCAGAGGCCTTAGTCACTGATTCTGCCCAGTTATGAGAGAAAGAGAGAACACCTACCTGGGAAGTAAATGTGACAGAGGGGAGGAATACAGAATGTTTCCCATTCAGGTAGCATGGAAGATAGCTCAGAACTGGAGAGAGAAGAAAAGAGCTTGCATACCCAAGGGAAAATGGGGGCTGGAAATTCATTTGGGGCCAATTCTCTCCCCAAAGAGGTTACTCTGGGCAGACAACCAGGCTGGGACCACATACCCTCAACACAAGAAGGTTGAAGATGTCCAATGTTGTGGGGTCTCTGCAGCAGTGGAAGGGAGAGGTACCAAAGAGAGAGGAGGAAAACAAGAGACAAATAACAGAATAAATAAAAGACTTGAAAGACCAAAAGTTCAAGAGAGAAACCAAGCAAAATCATGGTTTGCAAAGTAGATAAAACAAAAAGAGGATCATAAAGAAAAAAGGAAGAATTGAGTTCAGTATTATGAACATGTAATATACTTTCAAGGAAAGTGAATCCAAACTCAATCAAAAAAGCAATTCTGTAGAATCCCTGGAGATGATGTAATAATAACAAGAAACTGCAGAATGGTTCAAAAGAGAAATAAAAATTGTAGATGAAGGAATTAGGAATAAATTAGGTCAGAAATCAGATTTTTCAACATGATTTTAAAATAGAAAGGTACCAAACTTAGATGTGACAATGGATAATAATTTCTCCAAAGTTTTGAAGGAAAGAGGGAGAGAGAGGGTGAGAGAGAGAGAGAGAGAGAGAGAGAGAGAGAGAGAGAGAGAGAGAGAGAGAGAGAGAATGAGAATAACAGATTCAGAACACAAAAATGCAAAAGTGGAAGAAATTGTCAGAAGAGAAGTAAAACAGCAACAACTTGAAAAGAACACATGAATATTATATTTGCCAAAACAGCTTATCTTGTAGACAATGTGCAGAGGCAATTTAAGGATTGTAGTTCTCCCAGAAGGAGACAGATTAAAACTTGCATATCATACTGCAGGGGGTAATAAAAACCAACCAACCAACAAACAACAACTGCCCAGAACTTTTGCATGTAGACAACAAAGCACTGATTGACTGAATCTATAGATTGCTGTCAGAGAAAAGCCCCATGCTTGAACCTCAGATGCAGGTAGGGGTAAAATTGAGCATTGTCTTTTTTTTTTTTTTTAAGCAATCAGGGTTAAGTAACTTGCTCAAGGTTACACAGCCAGTTATTTCTGGGTGAGGTGCTGAGTGTCTGAGCCCGGATTTGATCCAGGTCATCCTGACACTGGAGCTGGTGCTCTTACTCGCTGAGCCACCTGGCCACCCCAAAATTGAGCATTTTCAAAAGCAAACAACAAATTTTTCTGCAGCCAAGAGAAAGACTTACAGATATGAAGGACTGTCCATTTGAGTCAGCCAGCATTATGTTTCAGGGGTGAGAAATCAAAGAAGAAACTGGAATGGTATATTTTAAAACACCAACAACAAAGGAGCTCAAGCTGGAACCCAAAATGTCTCATAATGAAAAAAAAAAGATGTACTTTCAACATTAGAGGCATCTGAGGCATTTCTGCAGAGATGCCATAGAAGCAGTGAGGATATTTGGTTTACAAAAATCCCCCAAACACAGGTAAATATTATGAGTTGTTGTTTAGTTGTGTCTGACTCTTTTTGACCCCGTTTGGGGTTTTCTTGGCAGAGATACTGGAGTGCTTTGCTATTTCCTTCTCCAGTTCATTTTACAGATGAGGAAACTGAGGCAAACAGGGTTAAGTGACTTGCCCAGGGTCACACAGCTAGTAAATGACTGAAGCTGGATTCAAGCTCAGTAAGACAAAGTCTTCCTGACTCTCTCAGCCTGCTGCTCTATCCACTGCACCACCTAACTGCCCCCAAAATAATAAGAATAGCTAACATTTATACAGTGTTTTAAGGTTTGCAACACACTTTACATATGTAATCTTACATTTGATTCTCAGAACATCTCTGTAAGGTAGGTGCTAATATTACTCCCATTTTATAGCTGAGGTTGGAAGAGGGTAAGTGAATTGCCCCCTGCCTTATGGCCAAGAAGTTCCTAAGGCAAATACAAACTCAGGTCTTCCTTCATTTTATCCATTAGACCACCCAGCTGCTTCTATAAGCACAATCATCAAGAGAGGACTCAGTAATGAAACCAAGGCTTTCGTGTTTATGTTATTTAAATAAAAAATAACTGAACTCAGAAGCAAAAGGAAAAAGGTCAAAAAGCCCAAAGGGGTTGAAGATTTAAGGCAAAAGAAGGGAGGAAGGGCTGTGCTACGTCCTGTGATCCACTACAAAGCACTATCTTCTGCCAGAAGAATAGCACAGTGGGAATCTGCAAAGAAGGGGAGAAGGGAGGTGAGAGACAGGAAAGCTGGAGATTCACCCTCATCAAGTACATGGGTAAACAGAGGAGGGATAATCATTTCTCTAATCTATTAACAAGAATGGAGTCTGTTGGGGACTGGCTTATAAGCAATGGAAGGAAAGTATTGGGATGGGTCAGTAGAAAGAGGGGTCTCAGTTTAGAAGGGGAAATGAAAGGGTGGTACTGAAACCATTGCCATGGTGGTGGTGGGGAGGGGTGTATGTGTTCATTCTAAGAATCAACAAGGGGTAAGAGTCATCTAGGGAATATTTGCACATTAGGAGACCACCTTTCTTGAGAAAAGTTGGTTTGTTTTTTAAAGAAAGTGTTGTACCTCCCAGAACTACCTATTATCCTAGGAGAGTGGATGAATGAGTCCCTAAGGACGGCCAGCCTCCAGGGTCTTAGGGATAAGATTAGAACCAGAGTTAGGATAACCTGGTCTTAGAAGTGATGTGTAATCATGGTTGTTGCTTCTTGTCCTTTGCTCTTGAAGAGGACCAAATGACACCACTATATTGGACTCAAGGCACCTCGTGTCCGACTTTGGCTGATCAGACCGATTGGAGCTCAGAAGGCTCTACCACAGTCAGGTACAAATAGTCCACGTGAACATTTAGGGTGGAGATGTCTCTACATTTGCCTATCTCAAATCTTATTTCTTTTAAGAGACTGCAATTCGGCTTATTTGATGCAGCACCCATGATGGGTGGTCCTTTGCAAGTGTCTCCCACGAGAGGCAATCGATTTCAAAGTTCTCCAGAGAGACCTTGACATTGTCCTTGTATCACTTCTTCTGACCTCCACGTGAGTGATTGCCTTGAGAGTGTCATTTAGGCAAATGCACATTTGGCATTTGAACAACGTGGTCTGCCTATTGGAAGTACACTCTCCGCAGTAGAGTTTGGTGCTTGGTAGTTTAGCTTGAGAAAGGACTTCAGTGTCCAGCACCTTATCCTTCCAGGTGATCTTCAGAATCTTCCTAAGACAATTCAAATGAAAGCGATTCAGTTTCTTGGCATGGTGCTGGTAGACTGTCCAGGTTTCACAGGCACACAATAACAGCATAATGGCTCTGTAGACCTTCAGTTTGGTAGGTAGTCTAATAATACTTCTCTTATACACTTTCTTTTGGAGCCTACCAAACACTGAGTTAGCTCTGGCAATGTGTGTGTCAACTTCATCATCTATGTGAACATCCCTGGAAAGCATACTGCCAAGGTAAATGAACATAGCATTCAATAGCTCTCCATTTGATATAACCACATATATTTGGTGTGGTGCTGGCTGGTGGAGAATCTATGTTTTCTTGGTGGCAATTATTAGGCTAAAATTGGCACAGGCAGTAGAAAATCAATCTATACTTTGTTGTATCTTGGCTTCAGAGGCTGCATTGAGTACACAATCATCTGCAAACAAAAAATCACTAACTGGCTCTCTCTTCACTTTAGTCTTGGCTTGTAGTCTTTTCAAGTTGAATAGTTTACCATCAGTGTGGTTGCTGGCCTTGATGTTGTTTTTACCCTCATTGACAACATTGTCTGACAACATTGCTGAAAACATCATGCTAAAAAGTATGGGAGTAAGCACACAGTCCTGTTTCACTCCATTGGTGACTGGGAAAACACAAGAACATTGTCTATTATCCAGAACATTGGCAAGCCACGCTGTCATGAAACTGATGTACAACATTGATGGCCTTCTCTGGGCACCCAAAATTTGCCATAATTTTTGACAAGCTCTTATGACTGACTGTATCAAAGGCCTTGGTCAGATCAATAAACTTGGTGTACAGATCTCTGTTCTGCTCCTTGCATTTCTCCTGGAGTTGTCCAGCAGCAAACACTAGCCTTCCTAACCCAACACATAGAATGACTCCTGCTACATCCCACTGCTTGCATTTACTGTTATTTCCCTCATCTATTGATATTTTAAGAATGGGCATAATAGAAAAGAGAGGGGATGGAATAAGATCATTAAATGCAATAACAAAAATGGGGTAGAGGAGGGAATTCAATTTGTTACTTCAGAAGCTATATCCTCCTGACAGAGACAGAAAGCCTAAAGAAAGAACAAATAAAGGTATAACCCATATATTGGAAAGTAGAAGTCATAATAAACTAGAAAGAGAAATAAGGAGGACAAAACAAAGGAAATCTTCTTGGAAAATGGTGACACAAAAGAATGTTATTTGAAGTAGAGACTGGATGAAAGTGGGGAAGGAAGATTTTGAATTACACACTTAGTTTAGCAGGGAAAGAGAAAGAAAAGGAATAGAAACAGATAAGTAAAAAGAAAGAAATATTAACAATTTAAGTAAACCCAAGGAACTTGAGGTAAGCTAAGTAAATGAGAGTGTACTGTGGAACCAAACTAGCATCAAAATAACAAAGGAAACTAATCATTGAAGCAAAATGCTAACTTAAAAGAAAAAGATGATTAAATAAATACAAAAGAAATAAAAGTAGGAAAAACAAACCTAACAATATTAACCCCAAATGTAAATAATTAAAGAATACAACAAAATGAAAAAGAGAATCAGAATGGATAAGAAAACAAATTTGTTATATAAGATAATATTTATGTAAAATTTGCTTATATAAAATGGATTGTTATATAAAAGAAACACATCTAAAAATAAAGGCATATGAAAAATGAACAAAAAAGGCTGGAACAAAATTTACTATGCGTCAGGTGATCTCAAAAAAGCAAGGATTGAAATCATGCTCAAAGAAAAAACAAAAATGCATAATATCAAGAGAAATAAATATGAAAAATAACATTATACATAAGGTGCCATAATAGACAATGAAACAATATTAATACTAAACATATATCCCTAAATGGAATAGCATCTAGATTTAAAAAGGATTAACTGAAATCCAAAAAAGTTATATCAACACAATAATTATAGGAGATTTTAATATTAATGCTCAGAGTTGGGTAGATCTTAACAGAAAGACAATAAGAAGGAAAATACAGAATTAAGCAAACTGTTGAAGAAGTTAGATTGGAAATATTCCTGGCATCTAATGGATGGGAGCATTAAAGAATATATATATATATTTCTCAGCTTCACATGATACCTTTACCAAAATTGACCATGCACCAAAATGCAGAGAAACTATAAAAACAAACAAACAAAAAACCCCAAACTGAGACAGAATATTATGGTATCAGGAATTTGGGTGTGAAAAAATAGCAAAGACATGATTATCATTAACTTAAATTAAAATTAATTCAATTAGGCACCAAATGCCTCCAGCATGAATGCACTTTTATTAGGTCTTTAGAGACAGAAAAACAAAATGAAAAACAGTTACACCATCAAGGAGATTATATTTTACTGGGGGATTTAATATTTATATAGTAAATACAAAATCACTTTGGGAGGGATAGAGTGCATTATCTACTGGGGGATGGCAACAAGAAATAACCACCATTAGGAATGTCCCTATATTGAACCCTGAAGAAAGATAAGGATTCTAGGATGGGCATGTTAGGAGGAAGTAAATTCCAGACGATGGGGACAGCCTTGGGAAAGACAGGTCTGGAGGTGGGTGATGGAATTCTAAGCTAACAGAACATATTGACTGGAACATAGAATGTGTAAAAAGGGAATAAACTGAAATAAGGCTGGCACCAGACTGCGAAAGACTTTAAATATATATATATATTTTAAGCAATTGGGGTTAAGTAACTTGCTCAAGGCTACACAGCCAGTTATTTCTGGGTGTGGTGCTAAGTATCTGAGCCTGGATTCGATCCCAGGTCATCCCAACTCTGGGGCCGGTGCTCTTACTCACTGTGCTACCTGGCCACCCCAAAAGACTTTAAATATTAATGTGGGGAATTTGTTATTTTATCCTAGAGGTAATAGGGAGCCACCAAAGATTTCTAATTAAGTAAAAGAAGTATTTAGATCTGTTCTTCAGGAAAATTATTTTGGTAGCAGTGCAAAAAATGGATTGGAGAGGGGAGATACTAGAAACAGGGAGTACTCTTAAGGAAACTATTTCAATAGTTCAGGTGAGAGGTTATAAGGGCCTGAATTAGGCTGGTGGCTACTTAAAGGTGATAAATGAAAGACACATGGTGGGAGAATCAAAGAGTCATGATAATGTTAGATATGGGGAATAAATGAGAAGGAAGAAATAAAGATGATCCTGAGGTTGTAAATTGGGGTGACTAGAAAGATGGTTGTATCCTCAAGAGAAACAGGTAAATCTGGGGGACAGTTGGGTGTTGTGTGGGAGGCTAATAAAATCTATTTTGGACACTAGGAAGCTACCAAATGGTGGGTGGTTCTCCTGGATCCCCAGGTGGGCACTGAATGTCTTTCCAGCACCATTGGGTAGTCTCTTGACCTTCATCATTCCATTCCCACCCTCAATCCCAAACTAAGGACATGCTTCACCGTGTGTTGCTTGCCCTGGTGCAAAAATTCCTAGTTAAGGCTCTGCCTGAGGTCGATCCATTCCAGGACGAGGAAACTGGAGAAGTGACAGGTAAAACAGGTGGCAGCCTTGGGTTTCTCTGTGAAATATGAGAGTTGCTGTCCATTCAGCAGGTGGACGGGTAGTTGTGACCTCAGCCAATGTCCCACCTCAGTCTAAGGTTTGGACATTCTTCTGCTTGTTCACTGAACTCAGGAACTGCACATAGGATGTCAGCAGGTCGTCCATTTTATAGCCCTGGGTTGAGAGACACAGAAGGGGCATGGGATGGTCAGGGTGGGAGAGTGGGGAGGGGGGAGGGTGCACCTGCCACAGAGCCCAGGGCTGGGAAGGGGAAGGGAAAAGAATAAGCATTTCCCTAGTGCCTATTAAGTGCCAGACACCATGCTGAGCTCTTTACAAATATTGTCTCATTTGACCTTCACAACCACCCTGGGAAGCAGGTGCTATTATTATCCTTAGTTTTACAGTGGAGGAAACTGAGACAAACAGAAAGTTAAGTGACTTGCCCAGAGTCACACAGCTTATAAGTGTCGGAGATCAGATTTGGGTTGAGGTTTTCCTGACTCCAAGCCTAGCACTCTATCCACTGTGCCACCTAGCTTTCCAGGGGAAGAAAAAGCCGTACAGTCCTCGTTCTACTGGAGCTTTCAGACCAGCACAGGAATAAGTCACGGCATGTGGCAGCTAGGTAATACAGTGGAGAAACACTGGACTGTAGCCAGGAAGACCTGGGTTCAAGTTCTGCCTCAGACACTCACTAGCTTTTGTGACCCGGACAAGTCATTTAACTTCTCTTAGCCTCAGTTTCCTCATCTGTAAAACGTAATAAGAATAGCATCTACCTACCTCACAGTGTTGTTGTGAGGCTGAAATAAGGTGACATGTGTAGAGTGCTTTGTAAACCTTATGAATATCAGTTATCATTGTACAGAAGGGTCTTGAGACCCCCAGGAATCTAGGCCACACTTTGAGAACCACTCCCTCCACCAAGCCGCAAGTCCAGAGCCTAACATAGCTCCTCATACACAGCAGGTGCTTATTAAGGGTTTGTCGAGTGAATGAACGAGAAAACAGAAGTGACTGGGCCACCTGGAAAGTCAAGGGTCTTTGAAATTTCACCACAAGACATTTGTGTCCGTGGTTATTTCTCCTTTCCCAGCCCTGTCTCCAAGTTAATGATCTCACAGCAGGACAAGATAGATTCAGATTTTCTCTCTTTTCCCTGCTCCTCTTTCTCTTCCACAAAGCCAGCGAATCCTTGCCCCATCCGCTCCTTGCCCTCCCCACCACTCCAGGGCCCCTGGCATGCAGAGGTCTCCCTCCAATGCCCGCCCCAGTGTGGGCTCACCAGGGAGGTCTCACACAGCAGCCGATTCCCCTTCACGAGGTTCCCAAGCACCAGGTGGAAATATGTGCTGCCGCTGCTCCAGCTGGAGACTTTGGTGAAGGCGTAGGAGTTCAGGAGCTCCTGCAGGGACAGACATTCAAGGAGCCAACATTGGGGGAAGCGTGGGGGCAAAGGTAGAGGGGTGCCCAAGGAACTGAAGTAGAAATCTGAGCCTGGCAGTCAGGCGCGCTGGCTCTGCCACCAGCTCTCACATCTTGGTGTACTTGGTCTGATGTTTAATCTGTCTAAGTCCCAGTCCATCAAATGGGGCTAATTCTGTCTGTTCTAACTATCTTTTTTTGGAGGGGGGAGAGCAGGGCAATTGGGGGTAAGTGACTTGCTCAAGGTCACACAGCTAGTAAGTGTTAAGTTGGACTTAAACTCAGGTCCTCCTGACTCCAGGGCTGGTGCTCTATTCATTGCACCACCTAGCTGCCCCTATTCTAACTATCTTGCCTAGGATCTCCTTCCCCCTCTTTTCCTTTCTCTCTTCCTCCCCGCCACCAACACTGGGACATCACTCCTCCTTGATTGGGCAGGACAGTGTTCTGCACCCAGTCTGGGCTCTGGAGAGCAAAGCTATCCTCCCGCCTCCCTGCCCCAGGCCCCTTAGCTGTTGTCATTGTCGGGCCTTTGCCATCCTGTGGCCTTGCTGGAGGACCTAGCTAGGGTAGTGGTCTCTCTGACCTTGGTCTTGGGGTGGATGAGCTGCAAGCCATGCTTGTTGATGGCAATCAGGATGATTTCTGGGTAAGCGGGCTCTGAGCTTTGCTGGAATGGAGAGAAGGAGAAGGAAAAGAGGAAGTTACTGATGTTCCTCACTTCATCCCCTAAGCCATTCTTCCCCCAACCAATTAAGGCAGGCAATCTGGGATGGAGCTGGGAGTAGCCCTGTCTTGCTCTGTGGCTCCTGGCTTGGCTCACTTGGGCAGGGACTAACTCTTAGGCTCCTGAGTCCTTACAATCCAATGGCTACCAGACAAGAGGGTCAAATCATTTTCCTTCTCATCTTTCCCCCACATCCCCATCTCCACAGACTCTCTCTCTCTCTCTGTCTGTCTCTCTGTCTCTGTCTGTCTCTCTGTCTCTCTCTCTCTCACACACACAGAACTTCTCAAGTCCTGATGTGTATTTGCAGGACAAAAAGGTTTCCTGGATAGGATTAAAGGAAGAAATCATAGATCATAAACTCACTGAGCAAGGTGTGACTCCTGGTATGTGTAATGGAAAGAATTCTTTACTTAGAGCAAAGATCTGGTGTTTAGATTCCAGCTCTGATGCTGCCTGTGTGACTTTAGGCAAGTCCCTTAACCTCTTAGGGCCTCAGTTTCCTTATCTGTAAAATCAGGGGATTAGATTGTTGTTGTTAAGTCATTTCAGTTGTGTCCAACTCCGTGACCCCGTTTGAAGTTTTCTCAGCAGAGATACTGGAATGATTTGCCATTTCCTTCTCCAGCTCATTTTACAGATGAGGAAACTGAGGCAAACAGGGTGAAGTGACTTGCCCAGGGTCATTCAGCTGGTGTCTGAGGCTGGTGATACCACTTCTCATGCCCCTTCCAACTCTAAATTGAATAGCAGAATCGTGGTATGTGACTCTGGGCAATCTATTTAACTTCCCCGAGCACTGGTTTAAGCGTCAGCAACTTGGGGATAATAATTCTTAATATCTTCCTCATTAGTGTGTGTGTGTGTGTGTGTGTGTGTGTGTGTGTGTGTGTGTGTATGGGGGGAAGTCCAATACAAATGAGTCGTCATCATTTCCATTATTTTCTTAATATCCCCACTACTTAGCGTAGTTCCCTGCATACAGGTGTCAATCAGCAGTCAGTCAACCAGCATTGATTGAGCACTGACTGCGTACCTTAACTTAGGCAGTGTTAAGTGCTAGGGATACAAAAACAGGCAAAAAACACTGATTGACCTCAAGGAGCTTGCTTTCCAATGGGAGAGACAATATGCAAATAACTAGGTACCTACAAGATGTATACAGGGAAAGAAAAGTTTTTCTGAAAACAAAAATGCGTTAGCATGTGAGGGAGATGCTTAATCCATCAGCTATTTTTTTTTATTTTTTAGCTTTTTTTTTGGAAGGGGGATGGCAGGGCAGTTGGGGTTGTGACTTGCCTAAGGTCTCACAGCTAGTAAGTGTTAAGTGTCTGAGGACAGATTTGAACTCAGGTCCTCCTGACTCCAGGGCCAGTGCTCTATTCACTGTGCCACCTAATCACCCCAATCAGCTATTTTTTAAATGAATGGGATTCTGTACTTAGAGGGCCAAGATTGGAGGGGTCTGAAACAGAACCTACCTTCACCTCAAAGAAGGCTGAGCCAAAGGTGGGCCACCGGCAAATCAGCTTCAGAAAGGCCACTTTGGCTTCTTCCACTGTCTTCTGTTCACACTTAGTGTAAGCAGCAAAGATGTTCTGGAAAGGAGAGGGGGGGAGGGATACAAGCATGGGTGAGCAGGAGCCACTTATGCAGAGACTGGAGGGGCCCTAGCACTGGCTTCATGGACCCCAGGAGACCAGACAGACTGATCGAATCTAACCTATGTTAGTAAATCTGACCGGAAACTTCAGGATCCCAATCCAGTCTTCACTTTACAGGAATCAATATCTACTCTTTTTCATTCCTTTTGTAAGTTTCTTTAAAAAGTGGATTCTCCTCTGAGTTTTTGTCTGTAATCTTTTTCTGTTTTACTTTGTATATAGAAATGAATTTTATTTTGGTTTTTTTTTGGGGGGGGTTATATTTGGAATAAAATAAGTGATTTCTCTCTCTTGATGAATAATGTTCACTACTCACATGCTTTTAAGTGTTTATTTGCAGCAGCTTTCAAAAGAATTGCAAATCAGTATTTTTTTTGGAGGGGGGAAGGCAAGCCAATTGGAGTTAAGTGACTTACCCAAGGTCACACAGCAACTAAGTGTGGTAAGTGTATGAGACTTGATTTGAACTCAGGTCCTCCTGACTCCCAAGGCCAGTGCTCTATTCATTTCACCACCTAGCTGCTCCATAGCTTTTTTTTTTAGAATTGCAAATTATTAACAACTATATGAAAGATTGTTCTAAATTACTAATAATAAGAGAAATACAAATCAAAACAACTCTGGGGTTTTATTTCAAACCCAGCAAATTGACAAAGATGTCCCCAAAAATGGGAATAGTAAATGTTGGTGTGACTGTGGAAAGAAAGACACTCCTGGTGTGGTTTGATTTGATTTGACCATTTTGGAAAGTGATCTGGAATTATGGTTTAAAAAAAAGTGACTATGCTCATGCCCTTTGGCCCAGAGATCTGACCATTAAGTGTACACTCCAAGGAGGACAAAGATAGAGAGAAAGGCCTTATATACACAAGTATATTCATAGCAGTACTGAGAAACTAAGTAGCTGTCTCTTAATCAGAGAATGGCACAGAAATGTAAAGGAATGTTACTGCATTATTACAAAAAGAATTCAGAGAAGCATGAACTGATATAATGCAAAGTGAGAAAACCAGGAAAAAATATACATAATGTCTACAACAGTAATAACAATAACAAAACCCTGAATGCTGATTAATTATAATAACCAAACTTGGCTGAATAAAGAGATGAGAAAATGTACCTCTTTTTTCTTCTTTGCAGAGGAGGGGGACTATGGGATATTAAAGCATTGCAAATACTGGTAGACTTGGCTGATGTGTTGGTTAGTCTTACTGAACCAATTTCTGTCCTTTTCTGTTTCTTCCTATCTCCCTTCCTTTTTCCTTTCCTTCCTTCCTTCCCTCCTTTACTTCCTTTGTTCTTTTCTCTCTTCCTTCCTCTTCTTCCTTTCCCTTCCCTCCCTCCCTCCTTCCTTCCTTCCTTCCTTCCTTCCTTCCTTCCTTCCTTCCTTCCTTCCTTCCTTCCTTCCTTCCTTCCTTCCTTCCTTCCTTCTTTCCTATAAAGAGGGGCTTTCTTGGGGTTGCTAGGTGGTGCAGTGAATAGAGCACTGGCCCTGGAGTCAGGAGGACCTGAGTTCAAATCAGACCTCAGACACTTAACACTTACTAGCGGTGTGATCTTGGGCAAGTCACTTAACCCCAATTTCCCTGCCCTCCCTCCTCCAAAAAAGCAAAAAAAAGTCTCTCTGGGTAGGGAAGGGGGTGAGGCATATATTTAGAAATGAAAAGTGATATTAAAATATTAATCATTTTTAAAATTAGTAACTACATGGTATAGTTGAAAGCATACTGGACTGGGAGGCAGAAAGTCTGAAGCCCTGTGTTCAAATCCCAGACTTCACTTAGTAGTGACAATCATTTAACCTCTTTGAGCCTCCATTTTCTCATCTGTAAAATAGGAACAATAATACTTTCACTAGCTCCTGCTTCATAGACCTTTAAGGGTGGCATCGATCTGAATGAATATTACTTGAGTAATAATGTGTGTGTTTGTGTGTGTAGGGTTGTATAGGGAAACTTAAAGCTAAAGTGTGAGCACCCATTGCTTCTCGATGATCTGTTAGATACAAAGAAAAACTCTCTCAGAACTGGTAATGTAAATCAATGGGAAAATAAGATTCAACTTGGAAATACATCAGTTTGTCAGGAATTTGTCTATTTCATAAAGCAGAGGATACCTGTACCTGGGAGGGAGACCTGGGGGAATGAGGGCCCATATATTCTGAATAGGAATACCCCAAGAGAGAAGCCTGGAGGCCCCGTCCATTTCCTTTCCCTATACTCCCCCAGGTCAGCGGGTCACTCAGTACATGATCACACTAGGGGAGGGATGGGGACTGCTAAGGGCAAACCAATGACCTTTCTCCATTCCTCTGAAGACATCGAGTGGATCAAGTTCTCAGGCACCAATTCCTTCAGGATCCTGGAGACAGTGGCTAGCTGGGACCTGTCCTTGTCAAACTGGACCTTGTAAATGAGGCCTGCAAGCTGGATGGCATCGTCCCTAGAGCACTTGTGGAATCCACGCAGGTATTTGGGCAGCTCCTGGCATAGACAGACAGACAGTCAAACCGAGCATTTCTTCTAATGTACTGATGTCTGAGGACTGCCTGGCCCCTTAGCAAAACTGGTAAACAGAAGTTTGCATGTGTCCCCACCAGGCTGCTGACTCCCCTGTTTCTCCTCCCTCTTCCAATTGCTCCTCCTTTCCCCGCCCCCAAAAATAGCTGAGAAATTCATCTGCATTCAGGTGTTAGGGCTTCATATGCCTTTTCTCCCAGGGGGATTTGTTCCTGGATTCTGGATCTTAGACCCTGGATGAGAACAAACGAATCACCTAGAGTAGAATTTCAGCTCAGTGTCTGGCATGGCACTCCTTTCTGGCACTGGGAATGAGACTCGATTGTCTCCATCCCTAAATGCCTTGGCCCCAGGCACAGTTTTAGCTACTCACAGCTCAACTGTGAACATTTCTATGCATGCATGTGTGTGTGTGTGTGTGAGAACATGGGCTTCTCTGCTTTCTTTAGTTTCATTTAGAAGTTGGTTCTTCTGAACTGGGAGCCCTGGGAGAGGATGACCCTTGGGTTCTAGTCCTGGCTCTGTCATTAATTAGCTATGTGAAGTTGGGAAGTTCCTTCACCTCTCTGGTCCGCAGTTTCTACATATGTAACATATTATGGAGCAGGACTAGATGATCCTTAAGTCTAATATTGCATGATCCAATTTCCTGCTTCCTGTCCCCTCCCTCCAATCCACTGAGCTCACTAACACCATTCTATGTTCCTAGAACATGTAACACATCCTGCTTAATTCATCATAGTGGAGTATCCAAGAGGTCTTCTTTGTCTACCCCATCAAACCTCAATTCCTTTTCAAATTCAAGAACCTTCACAATCTAGTTCCAACCTATGTCTCCAACCTTATCTTCCATTGCTATCTACCATGGACTCCCCATTTCACCCATGCTCACTTCCACCTCAGCTTACACTATAACCTCCCAAAAAGAATTCCCCACCCCACCCCACCCCAGCCTTCTTTCTACTTGTCCAAATCTTTTTTTTTTTTGCCTTTTGGAGGGCAATTGGGGTTAAGTAACTTGCCCAAGGTTACACGGCTAGTTTTTTTGTGTGGGTGTGTCTGAGGCCAGAACCCAACTCTGGTCCTCCTGACTCTGGGGCCGGCACTTTACTCACTGCGCCACCTACTTGTCCAAATCTTACCCATTCTTTAAAGCCTGGCTGAATAATTTCATTTCCCCCCTTTTTTCCCTTGAGTCTAAAATAGTGTCTATGTTTAATAAAGGCTTATTAAATGAATGAATCAATGATGTCTAGTCTCCTCCTTGAAGCATCGCCTGATCACCCTAGCCCATGGTTCTTTCTCCCTCCACTGGAGTCCTATACAGGCCAGAGGTTCATATATACTCTATGCGTCCATCCCTCAATAGAGTTGACAGGCAGCCCTTTTACCTGATGATAGTGAAGGATGGTGTCAGCATTCAAGTCTTTCCCAGGGGAGACATTCAACCAGAGCTTTCTCATGAAGTACACATGGTAATACAGGGTTGTTGCTGTCCCTGAGTGAACAAAGCCACGGCCATCAGTCACAGGGTCAAGGTCTTCCTGAAGCAGGTAGCCTCCTTAGGCCAAACAATCTAGACAAGGCTCAGCTCAGAGGATGCCTGCCCTTCCCCACTCCCCAACCCCCGTGGGAGCTGCTACATCTTCTTAGACTTGGCTTCATTTCAAGCCTCCTCTCCCTCCACTCCCACCCATGGTCCCTTTCAGCTCCCTTTGATATCAATTCCCCCTTCCTCCCTGCCCTCAAAGGGCCATACGGTTTATGTTTATTTTTTAACCAAAGCTAGAGAATCAGTTTGGGTTTGAAAATTGAAGTTGCACTTAGAGATCATTCAAATCCTATCTACTCTGCCATGCCTTCATAGAGTCATAGATTTAGAAATGGAAAGGATGGGTGAGGTCATCTAATCCAATACCCCTCTCCTCATTTTACAGCTGAAGAAACTAAGGTCCCAGGAGAATCAGTGATTCAGCCAAGATCACATAAGTACAAAGTAGCAGAGCCATGATTTGAATCTAGGTCTTTGAACTTCAAAATCCCATCACTCCAGCTCTGCATTTCCTTCTCTGACCATCCTGGCCCACAGTGATTTCTCCCTACCCAAACTCCCCAAGCATTGCCTGTCTGTATCATTTCTACAGTACTTAGCATATACTACCCTAGTTAGGTGGCATAGTGGTTAGAGGGCTGGGCCTGGAGTCAGGAAGTCTCATCTTCCTGAGTTCAAATCTGGCCTCAGATACTTACTAGTTGTGTGACCCTGGGCAAGTCACTTAACCCTGTTTGCCTCAGTTTACTCATCTGGAGAAGGAAATGGCAAACCACTCTAGTATCTTTGCCAAGAAAACCCAAAATGGGGTCATGGAGAGTCAGACATGACTGAAATGACTAAACAACAACAACATATTACCCTTTCTTGTTAGATAAGTGTATATATGTGTATGTATATATTTGTGTGTATGGACATGTGCAAGTATGTCTTGTCTCCACCGTCATGTTGTTAGCCCCTTTAAGACAGGGATCAAGTCTTCTTCTGTGTCCCCCCCCCCCATCACTTGGCACATGTTGAGTATTAACTGGGTGGGCAGTAAGTCTTCACAGAATCACAGAACTGGGAGGGACCCTAGAGGTCAATGAGTCCAATCCCTGCTTGAATCATGCTGACTGGTGATCACTGAACATGTTCCCTGTGTGTCTTTTCTCTTAAGCTGGCTGTAGGGGACTCCCTTGAGAATGTTGATCCTACCCTCTCCACTTACCTCCATCAAAGCCCCCAAAGGCTTAGTCAGAGCAATCTTAGGGGTGCAAACAGGGGTTAAACACTCGTTTTCAACAAGTGGAGTCCTGCATGTCTGCAAGCCTTCAGAGGAACTCCTACCAGTCAGTCAAGTGGGAAAAAAGGCATTTTCTCCCTATTCTCAGAAGATACTCACATACATACTGTTTAGATCCCTTCACAACTGCACACCCCAAAGGGATAAACTCATTCTACTTGGGCCACTTCCACCCTTGAATCTGCAACTAGGAAAATCCTCTATGAAGGCCAAAGTCATGTTCTGAGAGACTGGTTTCCCAGCTGTCCTCTGGATGTTGGGCCAGAAAACCCCATGGTCCTCAATGGTGCTGGCACACTGGTCTGAGAGCTAGGAACTAGGCTCTGATAGTGATGAGCTGGATCATGATCACCTTGGGAAAGTCACTCGTTCTCTAGAGACCTTTACTTTTTTTTAATAATAAAATTAGGGGATCAGATTAGATGACCTCAAAGATCCTTTGAAATGTTTCGATTCAAGGATTGTATTTAACATCTCTCAAGATGGAAATTTTGTGGTTTCTACTTTCTACCTTCCCCAGGATAGGTGGCACCTTCTCTTACCTTCTTTTGTGGGCCTGGTTTTTCTTACCCAGTCAGACACCTCCCTTAAGGAATCAAAGAAGAAGTCTTTTTCCTTTCGGCTGATGACCTGGTGGGGGAGAGCAAATGTGAGATTAGGTGGCAGCAGAGAACAGTACAAAGTCCTGCCCCGCAGGTGGCCCCTGGCTAAGGAATGAGCAGCAAGGCTGGGCCTGGCCCTGGGAGGCAGGAGACTTTTCTAGGGGAACCAAGAACATAGGTTAGCAGAAGAGACAGTCGCCTGCAATGAATTATTTGAATCTTGCTCTTCTGTAGTGAAATCACATTAAGTATATTGGTTTTAGTTCTGGGAATGACATTTTCTCCAGCCTCCCCATCCAGATTTATTATATATTACTCCCTTTTGCCCACACTGTGGTGCAGCCAAATTGGCCTAGTGATCGTTCCTCATGCATGGCACTCAATCCCCCACGTCTGTGCCTCTGTACAGGCTGTGCTTTCTACGCCTATAATTCATCCCTTCCTTGTCTCTCTTTCTTAAAATCCCTAACTTCCCTCAAAGCTCAGTTCAGGCACTGCTTCTGACATGAGGCCTTTCCTAATGATTCTCTCCCTCCTTCTGTCCCCTCTCCCACCCACTGAGAAAGCAAGCAATATGATACCCATTGTACATGTGAAATCATGCAAGATAAATGTCCATATTAGCCCTGTTGCTAAAAAAACCTAGAAAAATAAAGTGTAAAAAAAAGTTTTGATCTGCACTCAGAGTGAAGCCTTTCCTAATTTGCCCCACTTTTAGCACTTTCTCTTCTACCCAGGAAGTCGGTAGGTAATGCAGCCAATAGAGTTTAGGGCCTGGAGTCAGGGAGACTTGAGTTCAAATCCAGCCTCAGACATTTATTAGCTAGACACTAACTTTATAACTCTGAGCAAGTCACTTAACCTCTGACTTCCTCAGTTTCCTCAATTGTAAAAAGGGGATAATAACATCTAGCTCACGGGGCTGTTGTGAGGAACAAATGAGATAAGATTTGGGAAGTATTTAGTCCAGTGCCTGGTAAATGGTATGCTCTTAAAAAATGTTTGCTATCTTCCTTCCTCCCTCCCCCTGTCCAATCATTTGGCATTTACTACACATGCTTGTGTGTGCATATATGTACATACACATGTATATATGTACATGTATGTATATAATATAGACGTATAATACTATATTGAATATAATAGAAATATAATACTACATTATATAGTTAATACTAAAATAACTTATATATATATGTATTAACTTATATATATATATGTGGTTTTCTTCCATAGAATATAAACTGTTTTTGGTTTTGTCTTTGCATAGTCAGGATTTAGCACATAGTAGGTGCTTAATAAATCCTTATTGATGGATTGACTAGGTGGTATGAGTCCAGAGGAAGTTAACCAGACCGGTGAGAAGACTGAAAACTACATCATTCAAGGATTTGTTGGAGAAACTTATCCTGAAGAAAATGAAATTTGGGGCCACTTATGATAGAGCTATCTCTAAAGTATTTAATGAACTATCATGTAGAAGAAAGATTGATAATTAAACTTTGTATGGTTAGCCCTAAAGGACAAAACTAGTAGCAATAAATTTAAGTCACAGAAAGGTAGATTTCAGGGGCAGCTAGGTGGTGCAGTGAATAGAGCACCGGCCCTGGAGAAAGGAGGACCTGACTTTAAATCCAGCTTCAGACACTTGACACATTTACTAGCTGTGTGACCTTGGGCAAGTCACTTAATTCTAATTGCCCTGCCCTTCCCTCTCCAAGAAAAAAAAAACAAGGTAGATTTCAGTTGAATATAATTTTTTTTGGAGGGGGAGAGGAAAGGCAATTGAGGTTAAGTGACTTGCCCAAGGTCACACAGCTAGTAAGTGTGTCAAGTGTCTGAGTCCGGATTTAAAGTCAGGTCCTCCTGACTCCAGGGCCAGTGCTCTATTCACTGTGCCACCTAGCTGACCCAGCTGAATATAATTTTTAAAAATAGTAATAATACTTTGATATATCTATAAACTCTCAGACATAGGTATTTCCTTCAGTGGTGCAGATAGCAACCCCTCCGTGCCTTCCTGTCCTGTGCAACTATATATAGTACATGATTCTTTCCATGAATCCCCCATGAAGACCAACCAAAGTGAGGACATTTTGTGGATACCAATGGAGCACACTGGATGCACATGAGCTGTCTGCTTCCTTTTCTGGTCACCTATCTCTTTGATAATATCTTTTCACTGCTTTTCTTGCACACTTTGTTCTAGGTCACATGCTAAGATGCACCTCTCCATTGCCTCTTGGGACTCTCATCTTTAATTCTTTGCAGTCTATGGCATTCAATTACTCACAAACAACTCCACTAGAGGAACACTGAGGTTAAAAAGATGGGATTTTCTGTAGGCGATTACTCCTATTAAATTATGGGCTTTCATCTGAGGTGTTTTTCCAATATATATGTACTCAGCATCCAACAGGACAATAGACATTGTTTTTCATGTATGGTTAGGCTAAACTCCCGAGTGATTGTGGATCTCTTTAGGAGCCTCTCCAGTATTTCAGGATTTGAAGTAATCAGCACAATGTCATCACTGCCAAAAGCATAAGGAAATTCTTCTTTAATTTTGACAATGATCTGGACCTTTCCCATTAGTGACAAATGTCTTTGGCTGTTGTATGCTATTTTCCAAGTCTTTATTTTTTGGTCATGTATTAGCTGCCCTGGGTATTCAGGTCACCTTCTCCATCATTGACTCAACTAGGGTAAATTGGTGTCCCCCTTGCCCATCTCTAAGTTTTTAATCCTTCCTGAGCATCAAACAACAGCCTACTGCATCATACCTTGTCTGAAATCTTGACAAACAGGCTACAACCCTCCCAGGAGCTTAGTTGCAGGTAAGCGCTGATGTTTTGACACAGGTCCTGAACCTTTGTGCTGGTCCCAACTTCAAACATCTGAAAGAAGCAGGGTTTTCAGTTACAGGGGGGAAAGGCTGATCTTACGTGTGGGCAGAACTGGAATGGAGGACAGGAGAAAATGAGGAAGTCCAACCACTGGCTCAGACAGAACACAGCCAAGCAGAAGAACCAAGGGAGTGTCTCTACTGTGGGAATGTTGTGAATATATGAGCTTTCCCTCTGCTCTTTTCATAGGAACTCAAGAGAGGCTGGGGAATTTTCTCTGCTGTGAGGATGTGAAGAAAACAAGTCAGGGTTATAATTCATGATCCTTCATGTTCTTTAGTGGTGGGTGGAGGGGACATCATAGGTTATCTTCTAGTTCAATTCCCCTCTAATTACATGTGAAGAAACTAAGTAGAGGGAGTGACTTGCCCAGAGTCACACAGTCAATGAGTAGTAGAGTTGGGATTAGAACTTAAGTCCTTTGATGGTAAGTCTAGAGTTCTTTCTACTAGCTCACTCTTCCAGAGAACCAGATTTGGCATCTGATGTCCTTGGTTTGAATCCTGGTCCTACCACTTACTACTTGTCATTGTTGCTTCTGGGAATTCAGAGGTTAGATTAGTTGACTTTTAAGATGGTG
Organism: Petaurus breviceps papuanus; assembly: GCF_028583685.1. Lineage (NCBI taxonomy): Eukaryota > Metazoa > Chordata > Mammalia > Diprotodontia > Petauridae > Petaurus > Petaurus breviceps. The sequence goes on along the minus strand of NW_027187273.1, from coordinate 113,332 downwards.
CAGTGGATAGAGCCCTGGGCTTGGAATCAGGAAGACTGATCTTTGTCAGTTCACATCTGGCCTCAGACACTCACTAGCTGTGTGACCCTGGGCAAGTCACTTAACCCTGTTTGCCAGTGGCAAACCACTCTTGCATCTTTGCCAAGAAAACCCTAAATAGGGCCATGAAGAGTTGGACAAGACTGAAACTACTGAACAATAACAAAAGGTTAGTTCTAGCTCTGAATCTGTGACCTTCTTATCTTTTGAAGACTCAAGGACTAGAGCAGGTGAAAAATACCTGAAATAAAGCTGTATCTCCATTACCCAAGGGCCAGTGGTTTACTTCCTAGCGTCTCTCATCCATGGCCTTTTCCTTTTCTCCTTCTTCCACTTGTCTTTGTCTTTGGCCCTTTCATTTTCTACTAGGACCTCTACCCCCAAATTGGACAGGGCTGGAGACAGGAAGTGATCTCCTCCCCCAATACTATCTATTTCGGCAAATTATAAATGCAGGAAAAGTCTGAATTCTATAGTACTCCACAGGGTATTAGGTATGCAGCAAGATGTTAATCAATATGCCTTAAGCTAAACAAAATTATTGGACTAGGAGTCAGGTCGAGGTTCCAATAATGACTCTTTTGTCAGTTTTCTGTATAATTCAAGGCAGGGTATCTAAACGCTTTGTGTCTCAACTGTAAAATGGGGATATCACTTTCTATCCTATTGACCTCATAAGGCGGGGTTGTGAGGATCAAATGAAATTAAGTGAGGATACTCTTGGAAGTCTAAAGTGCTAGTCCTTGAAGATAAAACTGGAAACTTTGGGCCCAGAGAGGAGCTGAGAAAATACACCTCCCTCCCACTGTGACAGAGGTGAAGGACTGTATCTATGAAGTTCTTCACATAGAGTCGGGCTTGTGCTTGTAAGTTTGCCTTTCTCTGCCTCCCTTCCCTCTTTCTTTTATATTCTTTGTTATAATGAATAGCTCCCTGGGTAGGGACAAAAAAGGGAAAAAATTTCCATTTTGGGAATGAAGGTGATATAAAAGCAAAAGGCATCTGTAAAAAAAATTAAAAAAAAAAACCGGTGGCAAAGATGAGTTTAAGAATTTTTTTTTTTTTACCATTTCTGGTTTCTCTTAGTTCAGAGAAAATCAGCTAGGACATTATCCTTCAAAAACTCATAGATGCCTCTTCTTCAGGAGTCAGACTAGTTCTAGCCATGGGTGAGGCCATGCCTGGCTTAGAGGGGATTGTTAAATTTTCACGGTGAGCATTCACACCTCAGAAATCAGCAAATATTGCAAATCAGACCTTGACTTGTTGTTTTATTGATTGTCTATACTTAAGAAAGTGATAGGGAAAGTGGTACCGTGTTTCCCCGATAATAAGACACTGTCTTATTAATTTTTTTTGGACAGAAAAACACCAGAGGGCTTATTTTCAGGGGAGGGCTTATTTTAATGAACATTGACAGCAATTTTAATAAACAGGTAAATGTGAACAAAAAAACGTACCTTTATTCAATAATGAATTCAATAAAGAACAGGATGACGCACTCACTGCTGCAGCTCTGATTGGATGCAGCTCGGAGCGGCGTGTGTTTCATGGGGGGGGGACGGTGCATACAGAGGGTACCGTAATGTAGCGTGTAGCGCAGGGGATCACCTTCACTACAGTAGCAATCTCAATAGGGCTTATTTTCGGGGGAGGGCTTATTTTAGAGGAATCTTACACAGTAAGGGGAGGGCTTATTTTCGGGATAAGTCTTATTATCGGGGAAACACAGTAATAATGCAGATTAAACTTGAAATTGTATCATGGGCACATTTTTTTTCCTGGAGAGCCAGTTGTTAAATATTTACTAGTACCCCACTGGTAACACCCAGTCTTTGACAGACCCAAGTTGAGGGACCTGTGCCCTGACAGAGGCTACAGGAGGAACTCACGCTTGGAGGAGAAGCCCTGACCTCTCACCTCATCTGTGTCATTGGGGAAGTACACTTTGTGGCAGATCTTGGTGATGTTTTGCTGAATGGCCTCTACTTCCACATGGTGAGGGGGATACTTCCGGGCACCAGTCCTAGAAAAGAACAGCACAGAAAGCATGGTCAAGATCAGGATGGAAAGTACCTGTGATTGTTAGCTCAGTGGGCTGGCTTACAGGGCTAATAAAGCTGAGATTCCAGATTCAATCCCTGACTAGGCCAAATTGTTTTGCTCAGTGACCCCCGACCATCCCCCAATCCTTAGCTAACCGACAGTGAGCCTGTGGGTGCTGTTGGTCACAGAAGGACAAGAGCGAGGGTGAACCAACCCCACAATAAAAACACAATTCTGTCCCCATTACTCTTTTGTGTGTACTCTACGATCCAGAGAAACTGCTGTTCCCATTTACAATATTCCACCTAGGCAGCTAAGAGGCACAGATCTTGCTTCATGACACTGACTAGCTGTGTGACCTTGGGCAAGTATCTTAACCTTAACTTGCCTCAGTTTCCTCATCTGTAAAATGGGGATAATAATAGCATCTACCTCCTAGAGATATTGTGAGGAGAAAATGATTATATTTGTAAAGCTCTTTGCAAACCTTAAAGTGTTAGATGAATGTAAATTATTATTATTAACTAATTTCCTGTCTCCATGCTTCTGTATTACCCATCTCTTATGCCTGCAATGCACTCCCCCTCTCTCATCAACTATATTGAAAAATACTTTGGTGCTCAACTCAAGGGCCACCTCTCCTGATTCCCCCAGTTGCTAATGGCCCTCTACCCAATAGAATTTACTTTCTACATTTTTTGTTTGTGTCTATGTTTATGTTGTTTACCTCCAATAGAATATAAGCTCCATGAGACCAAGGGCTGTTTCATTTTTATCTGCTTAGCTTAATTGTTGTGGAGATGTTTCAGTTTTGTGTCTGACTCTTTGTGACCCCATTTGGGGGTTTTCTTGACAAAGATACTGGAGTGGTTTGCCATTTCTTTCTCCAGCTCATTTTACAGTTGAGGAAACTGAGGCAAATTGGGTTCAGTGACTTGCCCAGGGTTGTTCATCCATTGTTTGGCTTTCATTCTTGAAGAGGACCATGGCATCAAGAAGGTGAAGTCACGACTTTCAAGTGACTGGATTTCAGTGAGGCAGGACTGAACAAAGTCACTGGCCTCACTCTCTCCTCTGGAGCCATCTGGGCCCAGTGGCAAGATAGCAAATGGGATGACTGGAGATGGCCCTGATGCAGTGCAAGGGTCACACAGATAGAAAGTGTCTGAGAATGGGTTTGAACTCACAAGATGAGTTTTTCCTGACCCCAAGCCTGGTGCTGTGTCCACTGCGCCACCTAGCGGCCCTAGCTGCAAGTACTAGACACAATATTAAATGCTTGTTGAATGAAAGGGGATTCCTAAGGATGGTTCTCACTGACCAGGCCTCCATTACAGAATGAATGAATGAATGAATGAATGAATGAATGAATGAATGAATGAATGAATGAATGAATAAATGCTTGTCTGTAGGTAGCACTGTTATTGTTTGTTTACTGACTGACTGACTCTGACTACTGGGAACTTTGGTTCCAGTTAGCAAATATATATGGATATCAAACAGATTTCAAACCAAACCTTTTGGAGCTCATTACTGGTAGTGGGCAGGCTTTGGCTCAAACTGTGAAGGTATCAAAGTTTGTCATTAGAATTCCATGCTACCTTTTTGCCTCAGATTTTACAGATGATGGGATTGAACCCAATGGCTTCTCAGGATCTTTCTGGATCTAACTCTCTGATCCAGTGATCCTTTCTCTTTCTGCATTATATGTCAGAAAGCACATCAGACTGAGAACCAGGAGTCAAGCTGCAGCCCTAACTCAGTAACAGACTAGGAACAGAACCCTCAATAAGTCACTTTATCCTTCTAGGCCTCAGTTTCCTCCACTGTATATTGAAGGAGTTGGCAATGTGCTCTCTGAGGTCCTTTCCGACACTAGCATTCCAGCATCTGTGTTGTTTTTCCCACAAAAGAAGATAAAAACTGGAATGTGCTGTGTTTGGGGCTACTTTCCAGCTGGAGCTGTCCTTGGCCCTCCCCATCCCCCACTTCTGGGGAAGGCCTCCCAGCTCAGTCCCTGAATAAAGGATTCATTCAACCATGGGACAGTGAATTTCATTGCAGAGCAGCTGGGTTGTGCTTTCCTACAGCTGTAGATTTAAGGGACACCACTGAAGGCCTGGGAGTTCTCCTGGATGTCCTCAGGTCAGGTCTGTTGGGCCCAGATATTACCACCTTCTTGCTCTTGGTAAACAACTGTGAGTGGCAGTGGTCACAGGGCCCAAAGTCAGGATTAGAGAATGGCAAGTTAGGTAGCCCTTTAGGATACTCAGAGGGGTGTCATGAAGGATACCTCTAAGTATCAATGTTTAGAAATGCATGTTTCAATGCTAAGAAATTCTATTCCCGTGGCATGTAGGATTTATTTTTGGAGGAGTTAAGCTGCATGTGTTATAGGGAAGACTCAAAGCCTTTGGTGGACAGTCACACTTGGGGCCAGGGCATCAATGCATTTTCTATCCTTGCCTGGAGTGCATAAATACCTTGTATTGGCCTGGCTCTTTTTAGGGGGACCTGGAAGCCATCTCATTCCCTTTGCATCATGGCCTTGTGCTGGAAATTTCCTTTAGTATGGTCTAGTGAAGGGAGGCCTCAATTTTAGAGTCAGATCTGTCTTTTTAGCACCTGTGTGATTTTAACTGAGTCAATTAATCCTTCCAGGTCTGTTTCCTTTTCTATAAAACAAGGGGAATGATACAATTTTAAGGTCCTTTCCAGTTCTAAATCCAATTATCTTAAGTTGCTTTGTCCATTTTTCTGTCTCTGAGCCAGCTTCTCCTAAACCCTTCCAGATGACAGAGACAAGCAGGGTATCTGTGTATATTTCTTCCTGCCAATATTTCCAGGATCAGAGAGTTTATACTTTTATTTGGAGTTGGATAGCCCCCCCCCCTTTTTTTTTTAAAGCAATCGGGGTTAAGTAACTTGCTCAAGGTTACACGGCCAGTTATTTCTGGGTGTGGTGCTGAGTATCTGAGCCCGGATTTGATCCAGGTCATCCCGACACTGGAGCCGGTACTCTTACTCGCTGAACCACCTGGCTGCCCCTAAGCAATGGGGGTTAAGTAACTTGCTCAAGGTTACACGGCCAGGTGTTTCTGGGTGGGTGCTAAGTGTCTGAGCCCAGGATTCGATCTCCAGGTCTTCTCAACACTGGAGCCGGTGCTCTTACTCGCTGTGCTACCTGGCCGCCCCTGGATAGCCCTTTTCTTTGGGATAATTCTCTTCTTGTCCAGCCTCTGTGCCCCCAGCTACAATTTCTAACCATCTCCGCTTGGCTATCTGTCCACTAACCTGTCATTTGTGGAGACTGAGGCATCTCATCCTGTATTTTCAGCCCCAGATGACCTTAGCTCAGGGCTATTGTTAATCTTTCTCGGTATTCAAACTAAAGAGATGGGGGAACTGCAAGAGGAAGGACCCCCAACTCTGCCACTATACTGTTTCCAGCAGAGTCAGGTCAGTGACTGGGGAAGGGAATGCTTTGAGAACTATTTGGAGTAAAGCCCTCATGGCTATGTGCCACATTGTACATCCGGCTAGAGCCTGATGCCAAATGAGGGAGGTCTATAACACCATCATCTTTGGCTAGAGGAGGAAGGATGCCAATTTCCTGAATTAGGAAAGGATGAGGAGACCTCTGTGGGGTCCAACTTTTTCTGGATCAGTACCATAAAATGCCTTAACTTCTCTCCTCAGGTCTCAGGCCTTCTCCCTCCCACTTCACTCACAGAGATTCTCCTAGAGAGGACAACCCTGGTCAAGGCACAGCAACTCCTATATGCTCAGTGAGCTCTCTCTGGGTTGTTGCTGCCCAGATCTGGACAGAGTAGAGACAGCCTCTACTCTCTAAACCCCACCTTCACGACCACAGAAGGCTGTAAGAGAGAGTGGGCATTAGGAGGAGATGGGGAGGACGAAATAGAGATGACAGAGAGAGTCAACAAGCATTTATTAAGGATCTACTTATGTGCCAGGCATTGTGCTGAACACTGAGACTACTGAGAAAGGCAAAAAACAATCTCTGCTCATAAGAACTCACAGTCTAATGAGAAAGACCACATGTGGACAACTGTGTGCAAACAAGTATACCTACGGGACAAATTGGAGATGATCCCAGAGGGAAGGCGTGAGAATGAAGGGGCATCAGGAAAGACTTGCTGGTGAAGATGGGGCTTGAGCTGGACCATGAAGGAAGCCAGAAAACTTAGGAAGCAGAGACACAGCAGAAGAGTTTTTCAGGCATGAGGACAGTCAGTAAAAGTGCCTTGAGTTTGGACATTGAGTGTCTTCTGTGAGGAATGGCAAGGAAGACCCGGTCACTGGATCCAAGAGTAATTAGAGGAGAGTCAGGCATTGGAAGACTGGAGATAGAGGAAGGGGCCAGACTATGAAGAGCTTTAAAGGACAAACAGAAAAGTTTAGATTTGATTCTGGAGGTGATGGGCAGCCACTGGAGTTTATTGAATAATTGGGGGATGTGGTAAGACCTGTGCTTTAGGAAAATCGTTTTGGCAGCTGAGTGGAGCATGCACTGGGGTGGGGGAAGAAATCTGAGTCAGAGAGACCAGTTACAAGACTCTTGCAATCGCCCAGGTATGAGGTAATGGGGGCCTGGACCAGGCTGGTGGCTGTGCCAGGAGACATAAATGGGATATGTGGGAGCTGTGACATGTCATAGAATCAGCAGGACTTGTCATTGTTGTTGTTTGCCCTTTGTTCTCAAAGAGGACCATGACATCAGGGAGGTGATGCCATGACTGGCAAGTGAATTGGGTTTAAGTGAGGCAGGGCTGTGTGAAGTTACCAGCCTCACTATCTCCTCTGGAGCCATTTGGGTTCAGTGGCAAGATATAGATCAGGACACGATTTGGCAACTGATTAGATGTGGGGGGTGAGAGAGTGTGAGCAGTCAAGGATGATGCCTCGATTGTGAGCCTGGCTGACTGGGTGGATGATGGTGCCCTCAACAGTAATAGGAAATTAGGAAGAAAAGAAGGTTTGAGGGAAAAGACAATGATTTCAGAGAAACACAAAGTTGAAGGGAGGGGAGGAGAAACAGGCAACAGAGAAAGAGGGAGGAGAAGGGGAGAGAGGGGAAGTCAGAGGAAGAGAGGAAAAGGGTAGAGAGAGAAAGAAACATAGAGGAAAAGAAATAGAGATTGTGTTAGAGAGAAAACAGGGAAAGAGGCACAAAGATTGCATCAGAGAGGGGTGGGAAGAAGAGTAGAGAGATGGAGACGGGTAAGAGATGAAGAGAGGGAGACCCAGAGAGAAATATCTGCCTAAAAAAGACAGACAGAAAAAGTCACTTGAGCTTGCACAGACTACTCCTGGTTTTCTGGAACCACAGGGGACTAGAAGAGAATAGATCCTTGATGCCCACAGATAATCCACAGAATTATGATCTCATAATCATGACATCTCATTTCAAACGTTGACTAGCATTTCCTTTCCCACCCAACCTTTTACCAGAGCAGGGGAAGCTTTTAGCAAAGGTGAGTTAGAATGCTGTACTGCCTTTCTCCTGAGCCTGCCCACTGAGGGAAGACTTCACAGGCAGGGAAGTTGTAAACAACTAGGGAATAAGGCAGAAAAGGAGGGGGACGAAGCAAGAGGCCCTGATGATCCACATCATAAGCTAGTTCATTGAGAACAGCCCCAACTTCTAAAGCAGCAGGTGCAAGCAGGCCTTCATCTTCAGGCCTCCTGAACATCTCCTCATTGCTAGATATGTGCCAGACTTTCCTCACCCCATCCTCTCTCTACTCCTTCCCCATTCTCTCTGTTTATCCAAATCCTACCATCCTTGAAGGTCCAGCTCAAGTTTCATCTCCTCTAGGAGGGCCCCCTAGACTACTCTGACCTTCACTGATCTCTTCTAACTTAAAAGATAATTTGTATTCTCTCCTGTATTGTTCCCTACCTGTTCAATGTGAGTAAATTTTGGTTTCCCCAATTAGAATGGGAGTCCCTTGAGTGCAAGAATTTCTCCTTTTCTCATCTCTTTGACAGTATCGAATACAGGCTTAATAGAAACCTGTTGACTGACAGGTGAAGCGATTACCTCATTACCCTTTGAAGCCTTCTGCTACAATCAAGTGCAATGTGTTGATCCTTCCTCCTTGACTCGATGAACTTCTGGGTGTGGGGCAGCAGTGTTTTACTAGGCGGGAAGAGGCCGGTGCAGAGCCAGAGAAGCTGCCAGCCACGCTCCAAGCTGTAACTGAAGAAACAACCAGCTATCACTTGCCACCCATCGTGGCCAATAAGGAACGAGTTGGCAGAGGGGGGCCTTAGGGAGACCCACTGAATGCTGAATCCTGGGGAGCTTCAGGGGACAAGAACTATGTATTTCCCGCACAATCAACCTTAGCGAACAATATAGAGAAAGTTGTCTAAGTACTGAGAGAGTGTTTGACCTAACCAGACCTTCTACCCTTTAAGGGAGAAGTGAGATATTTGTGTGCATGTGTATACATACACACATACCTACATGTGCACATATACACACATGCACATATACGCACATACATGTGCATATATACACACATATGTGTCCGTATATATTGATGTGTGTGTATATATATTTATAATATGCAAAATCTATTTTTGCCTCCCACCATCCCTCCCTATTGATAAAAGAAAAAAAATCCTTATAACACATATGCATAGTCATGCAAAATAATTCCCAGACTGGTCATTAAGACAGGACTTTTTTTAACCCAAGATCTTTGATTTTTCTGACCTACTCTACCATCTTCCCAGAATCCTCTCCTCTCTGTGATCTTTAAAAAATATTTGTTTTGGATAACTTTTTTGATAGCTTACCTCTTAGTGTTTTTTGTCAATTGCTTCATGATCTGGCAGTAAACTTCATCCCTCAATGCAGCTTCCTGGATGGGGGCTGCAAAAATCTGGTCAGTGAGCTCCACAGGGTCTCTGGCCTGCTTGGATGGGTAGTCTCCCATATATTTCAGGATGGGTGGGTGGACGGTGAAGGAAAAGGGGGATTTGCTAGACTTTGGTGGAGTAGGAAAGTGGAAGTGGAGGCTTTGGAAGGTATATATACAGTTTAATATGCAAACCATAGCTCCCAGTTAGTACAGTGGGTTAGAGGCAGCTAGGTGGGTAGAGCACTGGGCTTGGAATCATGACCTGAGTTCCAAAGAGGGGATAACATACACACTCAGTTGGGTGTAGAAATCTATCTTACCCTACAGGAAGTAAAGGGAAAGAAAAAAGAGGAGGCTAATAGAAGGGAGGACAGATTGAGGGAGGCGGTGGTCAGAAGCAAAACTCTAGTGAAGAGGGAAAAGGAGAAAGGAGAGAGAAAAGTACAAACAGGAGGGAAAATAGGATGGAGAGAAAGACAGAGTTAGTAATCATAACTGTGAATGTGAATGGGATGAACTCTCCCATAAAAAGGAAGCGATAGCAGAGTGGATTAAAAACCATAATCTTACAACATGTTGTTTACAAGAAACACATTATAAGCAGAGGGATACACACAAAGTAAAGGTAAAAGTCTGGACCAGAATCTATTATGCTTCAGCTGAAGTAAAAAAAAGCAGTGGTAGCAATTCTGATCTCAGACAAAGCAAAAGCAAAAACAGATTTCATGAAAAGAGATAAGGAAGGAAACTAGCTAGATCCTGCCAAAAGGTACCATAGACCAGGGCTTCTTAAACTTTTTCTACTCATGACCCCTTTTAGCCTTTTGGCAGCATTAGTTGGCATTGCATGGCCTGAGGGCATGCACAGTACAAAGTGTGCATTGGAAACCTCAGATTCATTATGTATTTGGTTTTTAATTAATTTTTGGTTGTTGCGCATTCAGAAAATGTTTACTGTTGCCAGATATTTTGCAACCCCATATGGGGTCAAGACCCACAGTTTAAGAAGTGCTGCTATAGACAATGAAGTAATAATCAATACTAAACATATTTGCACCAAGTAGTATAGCATTCAAATTCTTAGAGAAGTTAAATGAGTTACAAGAAGAAATAGACAGCAAAACTATACTAGTGGGGGCCCTCCACTTCCACCTCTCAGAACTAGATAAATCTAATCACAAAATAAGAAAGAAGTTAAGGATGTGAATAGAATTTTAGAAAAGTTAGATACAGTATACCTCTGGAGAAAATTGAATGGGGATAGAAAGGAATGTACCTTTTTCTCAGTGTTATATGACACCTAAACAAAAATTGACCATGTATTAGGGCATAAAAACCTCATAATCCAATGCAGGAAGGCAGAAATATTAAATGCATCCTTTTCATATAATGATGAAGGAAAAATTATGTGTAATAAAGGACCATGGAAAGATAGACTAAAATTAATTGGAAACTAAATAATCTGATCCTAAAGAATGAGTGGGTCAGACATTAAATCATAAAAACAATTAATAACTTTGTCAAAGAGAATGGTAATCATGAGACAATATATCAAAACTTATGGGATACAGCCAAAGCAGTTCTTAGGGGCTAAGTGCTTACATGAATAAAATAGAGAAAGAGGAGATCAATGAATTGGGCATGCAACTGAAAAAGCTAGAAAAAGAAGACCTGAACTCAAAATCCTTCCACAGACACAGTTACTCAGCTGGTGACCCTAGGCAAGTCATTAAACTTCTTTTAGCCTCAGTTTCCTCATCTGTAAAATGGGAATAATAATGGCCCCTACCTCATAGTGTTGTTGAAGATCAAATAAGATAATTTGTATAAAGTGCTTTACAAATTTAAAAGTGTTATATAAGTGTAATTATTATTTATCCTTATTATGATATATAATATATAATGTATGTTATTACATATATTTTATTATTATATCATTGTCATTATTAATGATAATGATGACAAATTATAGTTTTGAATTCCATAAGAACTTGGTTCCATGGTCACATAATGAACTCTAACCTTGGTCACAGACTGACCTAAGACCAGAATCAAATATTGTTAGGTCTGAGTGAAAGGGTGAGAGAGTATTGATGGCTAAATGCAGCTCATCCCCATTAATAGAGACATGGTTTAGGATACACATTACTGTTGGGAGGTGGAGGGCTTTGAATACAAGTAAGTTTGGCCTACATGGACAGATAGATGCTCATCCTTCCAGGCAGGGTCCAACCACCACAGTGTCTTAACTACCATGGTACCTGACATGGCCCTGAGTAGGACCATCTGTTGCAAGCAGAAGACATTTAGAGACAGCACCACATAGTAGACAGAATGCTAGCCTTGATATCAAGAGGACCCTGAGATAAGCTCAACTCTCTGTGCTTCAGTTTCTTCATCTATAAAATAATGGGATTGGATTCTATAGCATCTAAGGTCCCTTCCATATAGCTCTAAATCTATGGCCTATAACCCATATCTTCCCTCTGCCATTTACTTGCTGTGGGATCATAGGCTAGTTCCATTAGCTCTCTGAGCCTGAGTTTCTTTATATATGAAGCAGAAACAATATTTGTGGTACCTCCTTCATAGGGTTGTTAGGAGACTTGAATGCTATAATATTGGTGTTCCAAAAGTCCAAGTATGATTTTAAGCTTTGATACTTTTGGGGATGCCCTGCATATATAAAATGTCAGGCTAAATAAATAAATGTCAACTATTAGAACGGTTTATTGAATTCCAGGGGTAATGAAAAGTGAATTTGAAACTTCTTTTTGGTTTCTCCCTGTTGTTGAAAATTATCTGGGTCCCCTTTCCCACCTCAGACAGTCCAGTTAAATGACCAGGACTGAATTTGTCAGGATCTTTCTGGGCTAACCTGAATTGTCCTGAATACCAGCCTCAGGCTGAACATCTCAATGAGCACAGAGCACTCTAGGGAAGTTGCTTTTCCCCCCCTTTTTACTAAATTCCAAATATTGGCTCATTGTCTTGTCGCTTGTCACTTTTCTCCCTAAAGCTGAGGTTACGTAGTAAAAAGAATTTCAGTTCGTTTCCGATTAAGATTTTATATATCTGCATGATTTAAATTTATTTAGCAATAGCCTCTAAGGAGTTTAAACTTTCTTGAGAGGTTTTTTATTTTTTCAGGATAATTAAATCCTACAAAGCAGGTAGGAACAGCCATTATTTCAGAGTTTTAACTAGGTGGAGCCATGGGGCTTTGTCCCAGGGTATGGAATTTATATGGCAATGTTGGCTGGCAACACTGTCCAGGGAGGAACTTCTTATCCTGACAGCCCTAGCCCCATCCCCAGGGAGGATAGTAGTGAGTTACTCTGACAGTGTGTC